>NW_027509195.1:3360000-3705000 GCF_051911475.1 Siphateles boraxobius
TAAACACATTGCACATGCATGCAGTGATGATGTCAAAATTGATATTTAGGTTTGTTGTTGTGGATTGTGTCTTTATCCGTACTGACGTCATTTGAGTCCTGTAGAATTTCAATGACACTCTAGGACAGGATCCGGCTGGTATGGAAGAATCCGGGTCTGTGCGCAGGGCCCCATTATATGATCCTATAGGAAATTAAATGCTGCATTAAGCATCTGATTTGTAAGTGCAGCGTTATTGTTTTGTTATGCACGCTGGGGTGTTTGTTCAGTACTGTGCAAAATATGAAACACGCTGCTGTTTTTTGCAGCTTGATGTACTGCTGTGGTCACTAATGCACTGATGCTATCATATTAATGATGTTATGTGCTAGAATTTAGGGTACGATTGGCGCCTATGGCATGCAGCCAAGATGTAGGAAAGGGGTCTGTCATTTAAAAAAAAAAATTATATATATATTAGGCCCATGGTGAAGAAGGATGCATTTAAAAAAATGTTGAAGTTGATCATCAGCATGTGTTTTACAAAAGCAAAGCACAGATGGTAGTGTATAATTATGCGAGCTGTTTCAGATGTCCCAATAGTGGATAATGAGATACAGTGGGGATATTTCTGACACTTTTTCTGGGTCACTAATCAAATAAGCAAATTTGTGGTATTGAGCGTGTGAACTGTTCTGTACAAAATATCAGAAACATTAGGGTCTTCTGTAGCATTCTCAAAAAAGATGGACTTACCAAATACATTTTGAAATGTATTTTGTTTTATTCAAATTTCATGCTGACAATTCTAATAAAAAATATTGTATTATATCCTTGAAAATGCAAAAAAAAAAAAAAAACACCAATATATTTGCAAGGTTTTTAATCTTTCATGTCTTTCAAAAGTATTGCTCTTTGACCGATCTTGAAAAATTGACCGATCATGAAAGAAACACTATATCCTTTTAAGTTTTGCCCTATTACCTACATGTTTTCAGCTACATATTCTAGTGGGCGGAATGTGGCTCTATCGCAGGTGTTATATCTCTGCTAAAGTGACAGTCTTTTCATGTATTGTGTGTACGGTGTGAGGTACGCAGGCATCTCCTCTCGGCATAAATTACATGCTTGAATGTTGATTTTCTAGCTTTGTTGAAGCAACAGGATCGGTCCGTGCTCTCTTGTAGAGAGGTTGTTTTGATGATGCTGTTCTGCTGACTTGAGTGAGTGTCATCTACACCAGAGTACCAACAGCTGAGGGAAATTTCCCTGCCGATAGCGATAGCCGATTATTCAGAATGATATCTGCCGGTACTGATACAGATAGTTAAATTTTCTTAAAGAGTTGGTTCACCAAAAAATGAAAATGATCCCCTAATTTACACACCCTCAAGCCACCCAAGGTGTATATGACTTTCCTCTTTCATCCAAACACAATTGAAGTTATATTAAAAATGATCCTGGGTCGTCCAAACTTTATAATGGGAGTAAATGGTAACTTAGTTTTTGAAGCCCAAAAAAGTGCATCCATCCATCATAAAAGTTAATCCATACGACTGCAGTGGGTTAATAAATGCCGTTTGAAGTGAAGCGATGCGTTTTTGTACAGAAAATATCCATATTTATAACTTTATTACCTATATTTACTGGCTTCTGGTAACAGTCGTCCGTGAGTCTAGTTCCGGCGCAAGAGTGACCTCTGCCCTTTCGCATGACGTATGATGTAGGAGTTGGTGAGAGTAGACGCCCTCTCGCGGTAAAAAAAACACGGCTGGGTAACAAACTCAAGCTCCTCCCACATTTCTCTGTAAAAATTCTCGCTTTAGACTTCTAATTCGTGACTGGTGTTTTACTTTGCTCTATCCTCTGTGCTTCCACGTGTCAGGTTAAGGGTCACTCTCCCGCCGCAGATCGATCCATACAACCGTCTGCTGGAAGCTAGTTATTATAGCTAATGAAGTTTTAAATATGGATATTTTTCTTACACACACGCATCGCTTCGCTTCAGAAGGCCTTTATTAACCCCCTGGAGCCGTATTGATTATTATTTATGATGGGTGGAAGCCATCCCCCCCCCCCCCCCCCCATTCACTACCATTATAAATCTTGGAAGAGCCAGGATATTTTTAAATATAACTACGATTGTGTTCGTCTGAAAGAAGATAGTCATATACACCTGGCTTGAGGGTGAGTAAATCATGGGAACATTTTCATTTTTGGGTGAACAATTCCTTTAAGTGACATTATTCACATGCTGTTTTATTGATGTCTTACCACGGTTGAAACACTGATTGAGCGATTACATGAGGCATGATACATTTCGGTAAGTTGTACTGTATCTTTCAACATGCCTTTTGATGTACATGCATGTTTTTTTTTTTGTGGTATAACATGTATTGAAGAGGAAGAGAAGACTCGCACTCCGGGCACTACAGCAATCGGTCACCTTACATTTAAGAGCGTCAAAAATCCATTTATTGTTTCAATTTCGTGATAAAATGGATAGAAATAAAAAGCTGAGACTTTGTTTTTATCAGTAGTAACAAAGCACAAAGCTCTTTGTGATTATTAGATGGGAGGTGATGACCTACAAATAATATTGGTGTGGGAAAAACCATGGAGCTGGTAACCCTGGCTTGAACTACAGGTGATTCATAGGTGGAAATAGAGCCTGCTTTATGTCGCTATTGTTATTGTCACGTTAACTTAGACAGCCCTAGATTCAAGATATTTTCTACACACACACACACACACACACACACACACACACACGCACACACACACACGCACACACACACACACACACACACACACACACACACACACACACACAGTATGATTTGCAGTCTGACATGTTTTTCTGCCCCCTTATGATTGACAGGATATCATTGGCTGTTTTAAACAGGTGGCCGAAAATTATTGGCTGATACATCTGTGGATTCCTAGTACCACACAGAAACCGTATATTGTGCTGTAGAGTGGACCCCACACCTATAATAATGCAAAAAATTGTCAAAGTAGTTTTTCAGTTGTCAAACTTTGCAATGGGGATTTTGGCAAAACTCGAAACTGTGATATAACGGCATAATCGCACTGTGGGGGTGCAATTTTACCAGTCTAGGTATTATAAAAAGGGTTTATGTTAAAGTTTAGGACGTTACAGCAAAGTGAATATTTTTATTTGGCAAAATGAACTTTGTTCTGTTATTGAGATTAGGGAATGGAGATAATGTGCTGTCAGTATGAAGTTAAATCTGGAGCAGGTAATATAATTAGAGCATCAGAGAGAGCCGCCAATCAATGACATGAACTGCCAGCGGGGTA
Organism: Siphateles boraxobius; assembly: GCF_051911475.1. NCBI lineage: Eukaryota > Metazoa > Chordata > Actinopteri > Cypriniformes > Leuciscidae > Siphateles > Siphateles boraxobius. Next base: position 3,363,304 of record NW_027509195.1, read on the forward strand.
TTATTAACTCAGATCCATGAATATTTACTGTGATTCTCTCTTGACTGAAATTCACTCTTTTTTTCAGAGAGTTAATGTTTCCAGTAGACACCCCTCACTCATACCCTTAAAGCAAACTTGGTTGCCTAGAATTGATCTCTCAATGCTCTAATATAGTATTTGAGACATGAAACTCCATGTGTTGTAATTATTGATAGAATGATATATCCAGGGCTGGATTTACCTCATATTGTGAAATAGGCAAAAGATACTTTTGGGCCCCCTCAAACAGTATGACCAAAACTGCTACTTTTAAAGGAAATCAGTGGGAAAAAACATGATTTAAAAAAAAAAAGAATTAAATACTGTGATGTCAAATTTGATAGTGTGGCTTTATATGTGATCATATACTTGCATGTGTCATTATTATATTATTAACACTTTACCAAAATCAAGCTCAAATGAAGTATTTTTCCAGTGAACGTGTTTTTTGTTGTTGTCATAGATCGGCTGCATCGGAGGCAGTCAGTCCATCGCATCACCTTTTTATCAGCTTAAAGTTATGAAGATTATTGTAGCTGTAGCTATGTTGGCAATCGTTTTTACCCCCCTGTTTTTCTGTTGTTGATTTTTTTGTCATTTGGCCAAAATCTTGAAAAATCTACGCACAGGCTGTTTTGGCTGTGACTCGAGGACAAATGCAAGACGCTCTTATCCACTCCTCAAATGCATAAGATTACCCTTTATATAGTGTTTCTTGAGTAAAGAAATATGTAAAATTCTACGTAAAGAAAACGCTATACTCAGAGAACCAGTTCTTTATTTACCCTTGCATCGTAAATAAGCAGAGACGCTACGCTCCAAACTGCTTGTGGCACTTCATTCAGGATAGAGACGGGGTGGAGTTATGAAGGTTGAGTGACAGTTTGAGGAGGCAATGGAGTTATGAGAGTTTTGTCACAAGCTCGTTTTAATATTTCTCATTGGTTAAATATTAGCAAAACCCACAGACAGACATAAAGGGTGACCATAGTAATGATTCGTTAAAAATTACTATATTTTAAATTGTATTAATTTACTAAGTTATTGTCTTTCATAGTTTTAGCATTAGAGTGAAATAATAATAATTAAAAATATAATTTCTCCTCATTTTATCGGGCCCCCCTGGATGTGCGAGGATAGGCACATGCTTAGAAATGCCTATGCATAAATCCGTCACTTGATAATTCGGTCATTGCCATTTTGACAGCCTTTAACAATAGACAAATCACATTTTGTAATATTTTAAAGCTTTTTAATTAATACACTACTGGTCAAAAGTTTGGGGTCGGTAAGATTTTCTTTTATGGAGACCCAAAAAAAAAAGTAAAACAGTAATATTGTAAAATATTATTACAATTTAAAATGTGTTTTCTATTTGAATACATTTTAAAATGTAGTTTTTTCCTATGATACAAAGCTTTATTTTCAGCATCATTACTCCAGTCTTCAGTGTCACATGATCCTTCAGAAATCATTCTAATATGATGATTTGCTGCTCAAGAAACATTTCTTATTATCAATGTTGAAAACAGTTGTGCTGCGTCATATTTGAGTAGAAACCTCAAAACTTTTTTCTTTGATGAATATAAAGTTTAAAAGAACAACATTTCTTTAGTCTCCCATGTCTTTACTTTCATGATTTAATGCATCTTTGCTGAATAAAGGTATTAAGTTCTTTCAAAAAATATCTTGCTGACCCCAAACTTTTAAAGAGGGGTGTCTTTTTGATTTGTTTAACATTTTTGGGGTCATTATAATTCCCATACATTCATTTAATAGTTTTCATGATTGTACTATTAAAACTAATATGGAAACTAGTAGTACTTAGTGCGTGTGTCCAAAATGTACTGAACATATTAGGATAAATGCAGGTAAAATGGGACATGTTAGGTTTTTCATTCCGCGTTTCTTTTGCATAACATTTCAAAAATGGTGTCGTGTGAGGGTTGTCTGGCATCATATATTAAAACGCCAGTGGCAAAGTAGCAGAAACGGTCCCACTTTATCTGAGTTCACCCTGTCCTGCTCCCTATATATTGGCATAGCACTTGATTTCTGGTAACATTATCTTTTCCAGAAAACCTAGGATAAACTCTCAACTCGTGGCACAGCAGGTCGCTCAACAGTGCGCCGCCCCACCCCCAGCCAAGAAAGAAAGAAGGGAAAGGACAGACAGACACCTGCCTGACGACGACCACTTCGACATGGACAACTCCGACTCAGATAGACTCAGCAGTCTCCACCCTGACTCCGACCATCCCGAGAGATTAGGTCTGGATGGAGGTCAGCTTGAACGTGGACATTCTCATAAGGATCGGAGACAGGAACGTGGGCTGGACAAACCGCAAATGCTCGATACAGACAGGGGGCCTGAGCGAACAGGACTGACCCCAAACCTGCTGCAGCAGCAACAGCAGCAGCAACCACAGCAGCAGCACAACAACAGAACAGACGGAGAGCACACGGACCGAGCAATGCTGGAAAAACTTCAGCCTCACAGAGAGCACATGGATAAGGATCATCCGCACACGGCAGACTCTGGAATGCAGCCCGCAGAGAGGATGGGTGCAGAGAGAGACGAAATTAAAAAAGGAAAAATAGAGCGAGCCATGGTGGAGAAACACAAAGAGAGACATAAAAGCCTGACGCCCAGTAAAAAACCCACTGCTAAGAAGATAAAGTGAGTGGTGTTATGCAACCATGCTCCGCAAATAGTCTTTTATGGTCCTGGTTTGGTCCAATCAGATTAGGGCTGCACAATTAATCGCAATTAACATGAAATCGCGCTAACCGATTTGGCTTATTGCGATTATGAAATCGCAAAGGCTGTGAGATATATATATATATATAATTTTTTTTTTTTAATGTGCAGCTTGTCAGTGACGTACAGCTCTGTGATCAGTAGTAAATGCTGCTCCATCTGAAAGCACTGGGAGTTTGAGTTGTTTATAACGTGCATTTGAAAAAGCAACCAAACATGAGAAGCATTTATGAACCTCTTGTTCACCAAAACGCAACATTTAATAACCTATTTTTACTCAACTCACTTCATAATGACAGTTGAGCTCATCCTTTTGTGAGATGATGTGGCTTCATACACAGAATAAAGCAGTCGTGTGTTTATTAGTCATGTTCAATCAATCAAAGCGTTTCAATCTTCTTTTTATTCAGCTACAGGGATAGTATGATTCCCGATAGGGATTTCCTGGAATGATGTGCGTTGTCTACTTCTGCGGGGCATATTTGGAGTGTCTGCGTGAGAGTGCCCTCTAGCTTTCAGATGGAGCATCATTTACTACTGATCACAGAGCCGTGCTGCACTGACAAGCTGCGCATTAAATAATCGCAGCCTTTGACAAATCGCTTGCGGTTTCATTTCGATTCATCGTGCAGCCGTAAATCAGATATTGGTATAAGGGCTGTCAAAGACAAACACATGCAACTTATTCATGATGTCAATTTCTTCTAAACCTGTTGACACGTTGTCAATTTTCCATTATAGGGTGCAACAGTCGGGTTCCAGAAGTAAAAATCCCATTCATTTCTGATTGATTTTTGACAATAACTTATAAACCATTTAAGATACAACGACTACTGTGAGCTACACGTTTGTTAATCAATGGTATATTTGTTGAAGCCATCAGCCTGCATTATTTCAACTTATTTTTAAATGATAATGTTTAAAGGTTGGGTAGGCAATTTTGGAGAGGCTAGCAATAGCAAGCTAGCTTTGAAAGTATAAGATCCCTTCAGAGAGTCTCCAAAGCCTCCCCTCCAGTACAATACATGAATGTGCACAATTTCGGCATTGATAGTGTTGCCAGAGAAACTCATAAGAGTCAGGTAGAACTTCACAGGTTGCTATCTTGTACTATTATAGTTACGACATGGTCTGAACACTGCATAAGCTCATTGTTTTGGTTCAGGAGAGACTGTGAAAGGTGGCTGGTGTTTGTTTGTGGTGCTCGGTGACTGTCAGTCTTCAACTCTGCATCATCAGATCATTTCATGAGGATGTGTGATGTCTGTTTGAGTAGGTGCGTAGAGATATGGAAATGCATATGTTGACAGGCAGGTAGGGCATCATATAATTGACCCTTCGCAGGGAGCTTGATTGACAGGTAATCTGACCAATCATACTTCGCCATCCGCCATTTTGTCCGACAAAGCAGTCAGGAGAGTTAGTAGATTAACATGGGAGGATTTGAACTTGAAAAACTGAATATACTGACGCCTTTCCGCGGTTAAAACAACATTCCTTCTTATGCTCATTCATGTTTGCTCTCTAAGATCCTGAGGCTCTACAGCGATCTGTCACGACACATTAAAGAGCCACAAAACGGTATTTATTGTTTAAATTTCTTTAAAAAATTACCAAATTTGAAAGGTGAGACTTTGTTTAATATGTTTCATATCAAAAGTAACCGAAAAGTAACCTGGTCAGTGTCTGTCAGCGTACTGTATTGTCAGTCTCCTCTCTGATCCGCGATGTATTTTTCACTGCGTGAGAACATGGTGTGTGCGTGAGAGCAGCGTAGCTTGTCGGACATAGCGACAGTAACTAAGGGGGGCGGGTCTTTGCGAAGGGTCAATTGCTTTCAGACTGAATGCAATGATTAGACGAACATTATTTTGGTCCTGAGACTTTCACAGAAGATATATATATATATATATATCAATTATATATATATAATTGATTGCTATCAGGATGTGAAGAGTTTAAACCAGATTTACAAAGTGTTTATGATTTTTTTTGTTGTTGTTGTTGTTGTTGCCTACCCTACCTTTAACAGGGGAATTCCTGGTGAAAAACTACATTACCCATGATTCTGCAGTGAATGTCCTCCAATCAGAAACAAAACAAGCACACTTTAGTGGCTGCCCACTTGCAGTGCTCTTTCGAGTCAAGTCATCTTTATTTATATAGCGTTTTATGTGATAGAGATTGTTGCAAAGCAGCTTTGCAGTGAAAAGAGGAAAATTATTCAATGATGCTGTTCATTTCGGCTGCACAGCAGCTCGAAAAGAAAATAGTGTCATTGTTCAGCTGATGTTGATTCAGTTCCGTTGTTAAGATCATCAATACTTTTTTGCTTCAAATCAAAGTTTGTAATGTTGGGATTCACCTTGTAGCTGGTTGGTTTGGTTCATGGCTTATAACGCTTTAAAAATCCAGATGGGGAAAAAAAGCTTCCGGAACCAAGGCCGCTGCAAAAGTGGGCGGACACTGTTGCGCTCTATAACAGTTTCATTCTGTTTTGTCTTCTTTCTATTCAGGGCTGATTGAAACAGGAGCAGTACAAGTATTGTACAAAATATTCATTTTTTGGACACTTGACTCATGTACTGAACGGGTGATATTTAAATGCTAAGCTTAAATGAGACAAGCACCCATTTTTGTAAAGTTCCTCATTTGTAAGTCGCTTTGGATGAAAGCATCTGCTAAATGAATAAATGCAAATGTTAATGAAAACACCAATGGAGGACTGCAGGCCAGCTACAAAAACAAGTTAACACTTGAGTCCAGGAAGTGTGGGAATAATTGAATGGTAATGGTTTACTAATGCATATTGTAACTTTACAGGCCCAAACTCATTCAGAAAGGTCCAGCTGGGGAAAGTAACAGCATGAAGGCTGGGAAGTCTGTCACGAAGAATAACAAATCTATAATTTCACGGTAAGTTCAAAACTGATCTGATCTTAAACAGTTTTCTTAAAGTCAGCATGAATTGGTATGAATGGATCTATCCGTCCATTAAATAACCAATGGATAGAGCCAAGTCTCACTCCACATCACCCTACTTTTTTTTGTTTTTGTTGACAATCCGTTACACTTGGATGTACACCTCGATACGTAAAAAAAAAAAAGCTCTTTTGTTCCTTCCGTTACACTGTGACTTTAAGGCAGGCTTCTACCTGCATTATTAGAGTATTCTTGATTCCTACTAAAGACTTCACATTCAGTTTAAACGGTTACTGCTTTGAGTTATTAAGGGGAAATCCAATGAGCGGCTAATAGTCTTTTCCATTGCATAATCCATGGGCTCTTTAACTTGCCAGCTATGTAGACCGCTAAAACTGGATTATCATAAATGCAGAACTTTGGGCTGAATGACACATTTAAATATACACTGCTTAATGAAAGTTTCACTGTATAGGTGTACACTAAAAGTAATCTAAACATATTAGTGGCCTTTTATTGTGCAGAAGAGAGCCCAACCCTTATAAACGGGTGTTATCCTATGACCAGCTAAATAATACTCTCTTTATACCCCTTAATAAAAGACAGAATTAATGATTGTTTGCAAAAACATTTACGTTCGCATATACTTTGGAATGACTGCCAATGGTTTTTGGAAAGAGTTTTTGTTTTCAGAATGATGTAGGTTCTGCAAATACTGCATCCGCTGTCAAAACAATCGAAAAACTGCTCCTTTAAATGATGCTAACTTGCTTTATATTTCAATGGTTCGTTCAAATGAAAATGAAAAATCTGTCATTTATTACTTATGTTTTTCCAAACCCGTAAGACTTTCATTCATCTTCAAAACACAAATGAAAATATCTTTCATGAAACCTGGGGGATTTTTGTCACTCCATTGTCCATTCCACCAAAACTTTTACGCTTCAAAAATGAATCTGTATGATTTTAGCGGTTTAATTAAAATCTCCGGAAGAGATTTTACAGTCAACAAACATTGATCAACGCATATAGAGTACGTCAAAAATTGTAAATGTAAGCTCAAACACACTTGCTTGTTGCGAGGGAACGAACCTCACTGGTTGCAAGCATGTTTGAGGTTACATTTACAATTTTTGTTTATACGTGTATGAAAGCCTAAACTGAATCTGTTCATTGTGTAAAGTGAACGTGTCTCTTCGATTCAAATGGATTACTTTTACAATGCTTTTTTTTAACTTCATGATGTTTGAAAGTTTTGGTTGTGTGAACTTTCAGTGGAGGGACAGAAATCTCTCAGATTTCATTAAAATATTTGTATTGGTGTTTCGAAGATTGATAAAAGCATTAGGTTTGTAACCCGTGTTATTTTAGTTTTTTTTGTGTGTGTGTTTGTCATTTTTCTTCTGTTTTTTCTTCTTTCTTTTTAAAATGTCTATAGTTTTTATTGGTTTTTATTTCAGTTTTTAAAGTGTAACTAATCGAAAAATGAGAAATGATGCCTCGACAACTAGCTGAAATGTTTTATTTTATTTTAATTTGTTTATTTCAGTAAACATTTAATTCAAGTAATGTAAATGTTTTTTATTTTATTGTTTTAATTTTAATTAACGGTAATCAGTGTTGGGTAAGTTAGAGGGATGCACAATACATGTATATCGGCCACCATATTGTTATCGGCTGATATATGTTAGTTACAGTCATGGTCAGAATTAATGGCACCCCTGGTAAATATGATCAAAACTTGCTGTAAAATAAATCTGCATCGTTTATCCTTTTGATCTTTCATTCAAATAATTGCCAAAAATCTAACCTTTCATTGAAGTAAAATAATTGAAAGTGGAGGGGAAATCACATTATGAAATAAATGTTTTTCTCCAAAACACGTTGGCCACAATTATTGGCACCCTTTTATTAAATACTTTTTGCAATCTCCTTTAGCCAAGATAACAGCTCTGAGTTTTCTCCTATAATGCCTGATGAGTTTGGAGAACACCTGACAGGAGATCAGAGCCCATTCCTCCATACAGAATCTCTCCAGATCCTGTAGATTTCCAGATCCATGTTGGTGCTTCTCCTCTTCAGTTCACTCCACTCATCAGGTCAGGGAACTGGGACGGTCATGGCAGAAGCTTCATTTTGTGCTCTGTAACACATTTTTGTGTTGATTTTGATATTTGTTTTGGATCGTTGTCCAGATGGAAGATCCAAACATGGCCCATTATAAGATTTCTAGCAGAAGCCGTCAGGTTTTGATTTTTAATCTGCTGATATTTGATAGAATCCACAATGTCATGTATCTGAACAAGAAGTCCAGGACCTCCAGCAGAAAAATATGCCCACAACATTAAAGATCCAATGGTACAATAAATTGTACACATGGGGTACTTTTTATCCTTGTGTGCACCAAACCCATCTAGCGTGTTTGCTGGCAAAAAGCTTTTTTTTTTTAGTTTCATCTGACCACAGAACCCTGTGCCATTTAATGTTCCAGTCATTCTGACAACTGAATATGCTGGAGTTTGTTTTTGGATGAGCGAGGAGGATTTTTCTTGAAACCCTCCCAAACAACATGTGGGGATGTAGGGGTTGTTTGATTTTTTTTTTTTTAAATAGGCTTTCTGACCCCAAAACTCAACTAATCTCTGCAGTTCTCCATCTGTGATCTTTGTAGAGTCTTTGGTCACTCAAACTCTCCTTCTCACCGTGCATTAAGACAATATAGACACACGTCCTCTGCCTGGCAGATTCATAACATCTTTAGTTGATTCGAACTTCTTAGTTATTGCCCTGATGGTCAAAATGGGGATTTTCAATTCTTTAGCTATTTTCTTACAGCCACTTTCTATTTTGTGATGCTCAACAATCTTTTGATGCACATCAGAACTATATTATTGGTTTTACTCATTGTGATGGATGATTAAGGGAATTTGGCCTTTGTGTTTCCTCATATTTAAACTCCTGTGAAACAAGAAGTCATAGCTAGACAGTTTCATGTTCCTAGTCACCCTGGTTTGCTAAAAAAAAAGGTAAACATTAATGTGAATATAATTCATAGATATTTTACTTGTAAAAAATTCTAGGGGTACCAATAATGTGGTACCCCTAGAATTAACCGTATAATGTGATTTCCCCCCCCCCCCCCCCCCCCACACACTTTCAATTCTTTTACTTCAATGAAAGATTAGATTTTTGGCAATTTTTTGAATTAAAGATCAAAAGGATATACGATGCAGATTTATTTTTTACAGCCAGTTTTGATCATATTTACCAGGGGTGCCATTAATTCTGACCATGACTGTATAATATTCTTTCTAGACTCTGTTTATGAAATAATTCAACTTTTTAATTCACCTAGTTACTCTATTTGTTCCATTAATTATGCACTGCTGATTTTTCACCTACAACAAATAACTGAAACAGAAGTAGCAAATACTATCAGTAGCTTAAAAAATTCTAAGGCCTTGGATATCTATGGCCTCTATACTAATTTTTTTTTAAAGGCACAAAGAGACCCTTATACAGCCTATTACATATCTGATTAATCAGTCCTTAAGACAATCCATTGTGCCATCAGCTGGAAGATGGCTCTGGTCACACCCATTTTTAAAACAGGTGAAAGATCAGACATGGCCAATTATCGGAGAATCAGTATTTTGCCTGTTGTTTTCTAAAATAGTCAAAATATGGGTGGCTAAATTACTGATTCAACATCTCAATAAAATTAATAATTTACTCCACCCAATTCAATTTGGAATCAGGGCCCATCATTCAACAGAGACAGCTTACTGTTTATTTATGGAAAAGGTTAAAGGCTACTTAGATAAGAGTTTGTATGTTGGTGCTGTCTTCCTAGACCTAAAGCGAGCTTTTGATACAGTTAATCACAAAGTTATTTTATCTAAATTAACAGAATTTAAATTTCTCTGAGCAAGTTCTCAACTGGATAAAATCATACCTGTCCAGTAGAAAGCAGTGTGTTCGTATAAATGATTCAAAGTCTCCATTCTGTGAATGTCCCCCAAGGCTCCATACTTGGTCCAATCTTGTTTACATTGTATATAAATGACCTGCCAGATCCATGTAAAAATGTTGATGTTCAGATGTATGCAGATGATACTGTAATCTTTACACATGCTAAGAACTATCAAGAGATGGCATCCACACTTACATCTGGAATGGCTCACATTGATGACTGGCTTACTAAGTCATGTCTCTACCTACAGTAAACACCAAAAAACAGTCTGTATGGCGTTTACCAAACAAAATATGAAGGTGTCTTTTTTTCACATATTGAGTATTGTTTTACAAATTGGTCATTAACTAGCATAGCTACTCTTAAAAGTATTGAATCTCTATTTAAGAAAATGTCTCATAAAAACATTTGATAAAAAGGCATTGTCATTTCACCATTGCAATATTTTAGAGAGACATACATTTTTAAGCTTTGAGAATTTCAATTGTTTCAAGTATGCTTGTTTGTTATAGTGTTACATAATCTTGCCCCCACCTCCACTGCATGGCTTTTTCCAAAGACTTTTGAAGCGGAGGTAGAACACGGGCCTCTGTAAAAGGGGACTGTGTGATACCATTTAGACGCACCACTTTTGGACAAAACGTATTGTCAACAATAGGCGGTAAACTGTGGAATAGCTTGCCCCTCTCAATAAGAGAGTGTCCTACATTCAACACCTTTAAACCTCACTTAAAAATGAGAACATCTCTGGTTTTCTAGGAGCCAGTTTTAACTGTCACATATGCATCACCCATAAACTTCACTTTTAAATGAAAAGCAGTATAGAGGTGGATGAACAATGTCTTTGTCATCATGTATATTTTTGTTTTGTTGTTTGTTTGCTTTGTCAATGTATATTGTTGGCAATGTATACGATTTTGTTCTGTTATAGTGAATGAATGCTGTATGACTGTTGGCTGTTTTTATGTTAGTTTTATGTTACTGGCCTAGAGACTGCAGATGAAAAGTAGTTATTTTTACTAATTCGGGCATATTTACATGGTGCATTTTTATACAACAATGTTCGGTAGCACTTTGTTTTACAGTCCTGTTTCGCATGAACATACTATGTACTTATTGTAGTTATGACACTAACTAGGTACTAACCCTGAACTTATCCCTAAACCCATTAATTAAATAAACCAATAAAACAATTTTTTTTTAAAGTGTGTGTATATATGAAGAGTTCAGATGCAAAAGCCTCTAAGTGCCATCTGAAATTTTCTTCTAGAATGATAATTTTTATCAAGCTTGTATATTTAAGTTCAGTCATTTCACTTAAATGACAATTAAAAGGTAATTTTCATTGCCATTTAAGTGAAATTACTGAACTTAAAAATACGAGCTTGATAAAAATTATCACTCTAGAAGAAAATTTCAGATGGCACTTAGAGGCTTTTGCATCTGAACTCTTCATATATATATATATATATATATATATAATAAAAATAAATGTATTTTAATACATGTGTAATTCCTTGCTCTGTTTTTCTGTTGCTCTTTAGACCTAAACTGAAGAACATAGACAGGAGCTCGGCTCAGCAGCTCGCTATTACAGTGGGAAACGTGACTGTCATCATCACAGACTTTAAGGAGAAGACTCGCTCCTCCTCCACCTCCTCCTCCACGGTCACCTCCAGTGCTGGCTCTGAGCAGCAGCACCTGAGCTCCAGCTCGGAGAGCACAGACAAGGGCTCGTCCCGCGCCTCCACCCCCAGAAGAGACCACTCCTCTGGGCAGAATGAGACCCTGTGAAGGGGAAGAGATTCAGACACACCAATCTCACTGGACGAGGCCTGGAGCTCCTACACTCATAACTGTACATGAAAGAGGGATCTTTCCAACCCATTCAGACAATGTCCATCTTGATACACTGGCAGAAATGTACCTGTCGAAAACCCTCGTGGAGCACCCTGTAGATTGATGTGTTGATGTTCACGTGAGTCACTGTCACGCCAAGACCCACTGTATATTCTGTGCCCTACTCCTATCAGATATAATCCATGTTTGTGCACCACGGAAATCAGCGCTCCCAAGTTTGCATTATTATTGTTCATTGTCATTAAATCGTGCAGACTTTGTGTTTAGAACGTAGATTCGTTTATGCTAAATGTACGGTATCTGAGCTCATTTCTTCATCTCTCAGACAGCTCCGAGTCAACGATCTGTTGCTGCAGCTGTTCGACAATAAGATCACGCTTGACCACCGTGTACTTGGAGATTTGTTCCCTTATTATTTCATGACAAACTCTTGTGTGCTTACATGGTGGAAACACAAACTGTGATTATGTGAGTTTACAGTATTATTATAAATGCAAGGCCAGCTTTGAAATCCATACGGTGTGCCATGTAGACATGTTTTGTGGTTCACAAGATGATAAGAGAGTATTTAGAATATTGGTCTTTATCTTTTACTGTTTTTAGACTTTAAACCTTTGAATATTTCTTGTAAAATTATATCGAGATTCACAGGACTGTCTATTATTCATCTTCATGGCAAAGACACTCAGAAAGTGTGAAGAATGAAACTGGCAGTTGTTGGAATATGAAGCAGCTTATCTATTTGTGAGATTTCATACAGTATATTTACGGTTTACCAAGATCTCTACTGAAAATTTATCACTGATTAATACTCCCAATATAGCATTATGTTGTAAAAATTGGCTTCTTCATTCCCATAAGGACGTTTTGCACAGGTTTACACTCATTCTGACCTTTGTTAAAAATCTAGAAGCTAATGAAGCTAATAAAAATCTTCTCAAACTCATTAAGGTCTCCAAACATTTTGGGCATTTAGATGTGATCGTTAACTTTCCACAAGCAATTATATTCTTGTATAGTAACCAATGTTTACTGTGCTAAAGTCAGCATGAAATGGAAATGTTCCCTATCTATTCTAAATGTGTGTTGTGTGGATCTTATTGTGAACGATTTATCTGTGCATATCTTTCATTTATAAACATATTTTTTTGACCTCTTAATTTTTTTAATCAAAATGTCATAACTGTATCCTTTGGTGAAGTGACAGACTTCTCTCTATGCAGGACTTTCCTAATCATTTAGTTGTTTGCCTCCAGTTTTGAGAGAAATTGCAACATCTCAACATCCAATCAACAACTGATGCTCAGAAGAACCAAGTCAGATGTACGTCACTATTCTGGTGAAAAAAGATCTGTGGCTACTTCCATTTCATTGTGACTTTAAGATGGGTGCACATAATCCCACACGCCCTTTCACCAGTTCATTGATTAATTGTTTATTGCAATTTTGATGTAATAGAGTTCTATACTCATCCAATGTTGCTTGCATTTGGTGCATACTAAATTTATATCTGCAGTCCGTAACTTTTTGTGTTCAAAATTTATATAATGAGCGAGTACACCATGACTCCTTTTTCCAAACAGTGTTTTTGTCTTATCCTGAATCACTACAGTACACCTATAATAAGTGTTTATACAGGGACTTTTTTACACCGGTCGGGGGCGGCACTGCTGCGGAGTAGCCCAATACCTGCGTGACTCGTCATAGACATAAACAGAGAAGTAGTTCCGGCTATAATGTTCTTCCGCTCGACGCATGCAGTTCTGTTTATTAACCAGCTTTAATCATTTAGCCTTTATTTGAGATACATTTAATTAATTTCCACAAGTGAAATATACTTAATGATCATTTGTTTAAATGTTGATGTTTAAGCATATGTACCCATTGCCTGAAGCAAGAGAACCATTGAATCTACCTCAATTTTTAGTAAACCTGCACGGCTTGATTTAGAAAAGACATTACTGTCTTGTTGTTTCAGAAATGACTTGAATAACAGTAAATTGAAATTCATTCCCCCTAACCCTTTAAATTGAAGGGCAAACAAATGATGTTGATACAGTAACATTTCTTATCCACCCTCTGGTGTCTGTGTTTTGGAACATAATTTAGCAAGTTTCTAGCTGGTCTAAACTGGTCGTTAGCAGCTGCCATGCTCCACAAAAAAAAACTACCTAAATACTAAAACTAAAATGAAAAGTAAGTTGCGATAGTTTTCTTCCCTATTGTGACATGTCCGAGTGACACAGCTTCTCGAGCAAGAAAAAATGTAGTGAGGGACTTGATTTTGTCTATCAGAAATTGATTGGATGTTTGTGGTTTGCTATTGGTGGATCTCATGTGAATGACAGGTTGTCCCGCCCTCATGCCAGTGTCATCAGAGAAGAGATGTCGCTGCAATATTCCATAAAAAATAAGAATTGTCAATATTGATCTCATGGTGACTAAAACAGCAAACTGTTTTTTTTTGTATTTTTTTTGTATCATTGACAAACTATTCGCATTTTAATTAGTTTTCAGTTTTCATTTAATTTAGTTTTAAGTTTTCAGTTATTTTGTTGTTTGCTTTTGTCATTTAAAATAAAAAATAATTTTTTTACATTTCAACTCAGCTTTTACAAATGTTTATATTTTTAAATTCGTAATTTTAGTACTTCAATTTAAATTTAGGCGCAAAGATGACATTATCTTAACTCAATTTCACTCATTTCATTTAATCACTAATTTGCATTTAAGTGTTTTAAGTTTTTCATGTAATATTTATATTAGGCTATATTTTATTTTATTTTGGCTTTATTTTTAATTTAAGATACACACACACACACACACACACACACACACACACACACACACACACACACACACACACACACACACACACACATACACACACACAAACAATCAAATGTTTTAATGGATTCGATTAATTACCCCCTTAGGTATTAAAGGAATGCGATGCTTCAATACACATAGAGAAACCTAAAAATTCAAACTAAAAAAGCGAAAACTTTACCAAAAAAATATTTTATAATATCTACATGTGTATCTGAATGCATAGTGAAGCAACTGACTTCAGGACTAAGCGGAACAGCTCATTTGCTCCATCTAGTGGCAAGTCATGAAATATCATGTTATAGTATTTTTTTTCCCACAAGAGGTCGGCAAAGACACAATGTAAGATATTTTGAGCTGAATTAAAAGGTTTATGCATGAAATTGTGAGTTATTTTGAATTTAATTTGAAATAATTTGAGGAATGTGCTTAAAAATCGAATGAAATAAAAAATAACAAAAAAACTCAAAGAAATTGCTTTAAAAATATAAAAATTATTATCAAAATAAAATAAAATAAGCTTTCTGGACAACAAAAAATAAGTATAATTTTAGGGCTTCGGGTCATTCTGACCCGCGAGGGCAGGATTTGTTACGGGACGCGTTAAAGAATGTTGGTAATTAATCAGACAGTTGACTTACGATGGAAGTCAATGGGTGGCGTCAACTGTTTGATTAACAACATTCTTTAAAATGTCTTCTTTTTTTGTTCAACAGAAGAAATAAAGTCATACAGGTTTGTAACAACATGAGGGTGAGCAAATGATGACAGGATTTTGGGTGAACTATCCCTTTAAAACACGTCTGTATGCTTTTATTTTGAAATGTAAACGTTAATTGGGACAGAGGGTGCTGTGTGTGACTTCACCCTCTGTTGTTGTTGTTGTGGCGGTGACGCGGCAAGTCCAGCCGGCCGGACTGTAGATGACTCAGCATCAATAATCTTCTATCTTTGGATGTGGAGGTTAACATAGATCTCCTAGCAGAACACTCACATATCGATAAGAGGTAATAAAGCAAAAATGGCGGTTCCTGCAGCCCCGAACCTGCAGCTGAACACGGAGAGACAAAGCAGCCCTGTGAACTCTACAGAAAACAACATCCACATCGACGAGAGAGAGCTGGAAAACATCACCAACAGCGTCGAGGACGGCACCTCTCTGCCCCTGCACTCGCCCTGGACCTTCTGGCTCGATCGGTAGGGTGATGTTGTCATATTACTGTTATATGAATTAGACTTTCTACATTCACAAGCCTGACAACAAAGGCCCAAGATTCAAATTTCTTATTTTTTCTATAGCTAAACGTACTCGTTTCAGGTTCTAATCGAGCACATCTAACACCATTGAATGGTTCAAGTGCCTATATTTATTTTTTGTAAGCTTAATGCAGAGCTGATATAATAACTTAGTAAAGTAGGTCGAGTCACCTGTAGGTCATGGTTGTTATTTAATATCAGATATCATGTCCTTTCTGAAGTAGCAGTGTAATACTGTAAGGGTGTACCTCAAGGCACTGTCATGAGCCCAGTTAAGTTTTGTTTAGTTTGAATTTTTTTAAATATAGGACACTGTCAATGCAAAACAACTTCTGAGATTGTGAAATTGTTAATTTACATAAAGTTTCAGTTACACTATATGTCACTAAAAAATGCTGTAAACTTTATGTAGTTTCTTTTTCCTTTAGCTTATCTTCCGCACTTTTTTGGTAATGATTTTCAAAGGGTTGAAGTCCTGTTTACTGACTGACATTTGGTTGCCATAACGATTGTGAAAGGCTTGTGTTCGGTCTCATTGCATGATCACAAGCACTGGACTGCACTTGACATTAGACAGAAGATAAAACCTCTATGAATCTATGATTTATGACACAGATATGGGTGATGTGCCCAGCTTAGTGAAGCGCAAATGTCTTATTTGAAGGCATAAAAATGAAATTTCTATTATTATTTGCTCACACTCATGTCATTGCAAAATTGTATGAATTTTTTTTTGGAACACAAAAAGTGAATTTCTGAAGAATATCTTGACCTGACCGCTCTTTTTCACATAATATGAGGGCTGTCAAGCTCCTCACAGCAACCAGCTGTCATTTTGAAGCCTGACGGCACCGCTTCTCATTCGCTTTCATTATCCTGGCCCCTCTTTTGATAATATTAGGCTAGTCAGAAATTCACCTTTGTTCCACAGTAGACAGAAAGTCATACAGGTTTGGAACAACATGCGGGTGAGTAAATGATGACAGAAAATAAATGTTTATTCTTTAAAGCTATTTGTCAACATACACTTTGTAATTCTACTTTGTTTATCTTCCAGGTCATTACCAGGTACAACGGCAGCAGAGTGTGAATCGAATCTGAAAAAGATATATACCGTCCACACTGTGCAGGTAGGTGTTGCACTTCTAGTATTTTTTAGTTGCCATTTACAGCTAGCCTATGTGAGCATAAAATGTATGTTTGCCGGTTACAGTTAACACAATTAACTGTTTAATGCTTTTGCAAACGAGCAGAAATGGGCTTTTCTGTTAGAGTTCAGTTAGAATATTGTCTCCGATACATTGTGCATCATCTTTTTTTTTATCACATGCAGAGTTTCTGGAGTGTGTACAACAACATCCCTTCTGTGTCCAGCCTTCCTCTGAGGTGTAGCTATCATTTAATGCGAGGAGAAAGAAGACCACTATGGTGAGTTTGATTTTACATGCTAGAAAATTCAGCCAATTCATTACTTTTATTCAGCAAGATGCATTATTAATCAAATACGTGCTGTTTTTGTACTCTCTATTCATTAAATGATCCTAAAAGAGTGTTTCCACAAACATATTAAGCAGCACAACTGTTTTCATCATTGATAATAATAAGAAATGAGCATCAAATCAGCATATTAGAATGATTTCTGCAGGATTATGTGACACTGAACATAAAACAAAACAACTTTACAGACCCCAAACTTTTTAACGGTAGTGTATATTTCATAACTGTCTTTAGTTTTGGAAATGTTTTTAATGCAGTTCACATAAACCATTTAGTTTGAAATACACATATATTGTTTTTTATATGGACACAGGGAAGAGGAAAGCAATGCAAAGGGAGGCGTTTGGAAAATGAAAGTGCCAAAGGAGAGCACAGTAAGTCTGTTTATCAATGGTTTCTCTACTGCATTATGTAAATACATAAAATTCATACTACACATTCAGTGTTTTCCTATACTTTCTGGTGTGTTTTATCGCTGTCCGATTGTCATTTTATTGCCAGTGTCTGTTTTTCTTACAGTCAGCTGTGTGGAAAGAGTTGCTGTTGGCTACGATTGGTGAACAATTCACGGATTATTGTGCATCGGGTGAGTGTAGATATGAGTTTTATTAAATGATTTATAATATTTGTCTGTTTTCTGGATTTCATTTAACCCCTCTGGTGCTCCTCATTTAGGAGTCACACTCATTATGATCCCGGTCAAACTTTTTTTTTTTCCTTCCCATTCAGAAGTATATCAAAATATAACTTTTATTTTCCCCAATGTAATATATTTTTGTTTAATAATATTTTTCATTTAATATTTTCAATGAATTTTATGATACTAAATAAGATTTATGCAATAATTATGATGTTTCCACAATTTTCACAATACAATTAATTTATTTGTTTTTTTCTGCATCGTAGCTGATTTGTAGATTGTAACAAATCTTGAATTTCTACGGTAGCAATATTTGACTGTGAGGTGTACAAGTGTGTCAATTTTTTTTAGGACCATTTAACCTTTTTGAAATAATGTCCACAATTTGTATCTAATTTTTTTTACCACAAAAGTCACAGTGTCATACCATTACCGATGAAGTACACATCGTTTCTACATTTTAAGCGTAAAAGTTTTCAATCAAAAGTGACCGAAGAGCACCAGTGGGTTAAACTAAAATGAATAAGAACTATTAAAGATTAATAATATGTGTATGTCCTTTAGAGGATGAAGTTGTAGGAGTGAGTGTCAGCGTGAGAGAACGAGAAGACGTGGTTCAGGTCTGGAATGGAAACGCCTCTTTTGCCAACGAGGCAAACGTTTTAGGGAGAATCTACGAACTTCTTCCACAGATATCTTTTAAAGCAGTATTTTATAAACGTAAGTGTCAGTGGTTTACATTCTTCTCACTGCATGTCACACGGTCCCTGCTGAGTTCATTATTAGAACATTAGATGCGTGAGATTAGTAACACTACATTAGTTCCCATGAAACCGTAATGGCGTTCATTTATGTTTGATAAGTTATTGTATTTAACGGTGACTGATTTCAAACTTCTTTTTTTCAGCACACGAGGAGCACCATGCATTTGAAGGTGGTCGCTCAAGACATTAGCAAGCTTTGCACATTCGTCACGTTTTTCCTTCTTTTTGGACTGATCCTAGAAAATGGACTGAAAAACAAAGGAACTCTTGGGTTTTGTAGTTGTTTCATATCATAGGGAATGTTAAAGCCCTGTTTTTAAGTTGTAAGCATCGCAGATGATCCCTCCATGCTTTCCGTGAGGAGTTTTCTCACACCAGGTATTTAGGCGATATCAATAAAGATCACATAGTAGTAGCATATGTATTATCAATCATCACAACAGAGCAATGTTGCCAATTGTTATCATCCCCCCCCCCTATTTCTAGGTTTATTGATTAAATGTGCAGTCCGGTGACAGTTGCTGCTTGTCAAAATATATGCTCGATGTGTTAGACATTTTATTTGAAGAGTTAGAGCGTCCATTAGGATCAAACTCTTAGGGCTGTTTTTCTCAGACGCACATTAGGCATAACCTTAAAATAAAAGAAATAGTCCAAGGCTAAGCTTAATGCATTTCTGGGAAACTATTTTTTTATGCAAAAGTATTGCACATTTCTCTTTTGAAAAAAAAAAATTCTCTTTGGCTTGGAGGTTAATGATTTCAGAGCAAATGTAAGTGGGTGTAAGACTACCTTGGTTATAACCGTAAATATACAGCAAAATGCATATGCAATTCCTCGTTTTCAGCCCCGAACTGAATATTTAAGGACATTCAAATAATCCTGAATTAATCACATGAAGGTAAAAATCTTGCATCTTGCAAACGGCTTTGCTTTTATGATTTAGAAAACTGTATCCAGACCTCCTCTTGTCGTATTTTATGTAAATGAAAGCTGTTTTAGAATGGCGTCTGAGCACTGTTGAACTTCTCTTTTCTTTTTTTGGTTACTGCGTTGTGGTTTGATATCCTGCATTATGTTATTAACTGTAACCCCAAACCCCATAAGTGTCTTGTCTTTGTCAGAATAGTCCAAATGCTTAATAGAAGTCTTTCTTTTTTTTAACGTACACATTTGCTACTAAATGCCTTTTTATTCAGTATAATCACACTGTGTCTTGTTTCAGAGTTCTTATCATTGTAGTTTGTTTTATTGTGTTTGGATGGATGGTTATGTTGGAAAACATGAGTGGAGAGGGGCTAGTGTAGATATTGTCAAATTATGTAACTGAAAATGACTTGTGTAATCATCAGAGCATATATTTTTAGTTATTCAGTACCAAAGAGATTTCCTTTCTGTTCACCTATGTCATAATTTATCATGTCCTGCGTCCTGAGTTACAACTGCGTTTGTCTTTACCGATGTTTTCCCCCGCTCACTTTCTGCCGTGTCTCCCATGATGCTGTGTGCCGATTTTGATTAGGTTTTTTCAAGCCCAAAAAGACCTGCATCACGAACCAGGTCTCTTAATGCACTAAAAAAGCACAATTATGAGTTTGTCCTTTACATGGAGAGGGATGTGCAAAATAACCTGTACATGCAGCTGACCTTTCATATTTAAGCCTTTTCTTACCTATCACTCATCTCTAAATGAGATATGAGCATTTGTCGGTTTTCTAGGCTTCCAATCTGAAACCTCAAACTGATTGTCAATCTTCTGGAATGGTGCCTTGTGTTCTCCCAGGGTTTCACTCATAGAATGGTTTGGTTTTCTCTATGTATTTAATCAGTTATATTATTCGTTGTTGTTGTTTTTTTCTTTCTTTTCTTTTGCTCATAGGTTTTGAAATATTGAATAAATACGAAGCAGAATTCAAAGTATGAGTATTGCAGTTATTTTCAACATAAAATTGTCTTTTATTTCAGCTGCATGCTCTAATGAAGTTCTTTCTGCATGTATGTGGTCTGCAATGAATTAAGAATCCTGTAGGTAATTGTGCACAATTTGTTCACCGCAAGGTGGCGCTGCCCCTCCGTCAAACGTAATTTCACGTCGTCACTCGAACGCATCCGCATCTACAATACATTTTAGTTTATTCAGATTTCACCAGATTTGTGGAAGCTCCATGTATGTTTATTTTACCGTCAGCTCGTGTTTATCATGCCATTGATTAATGTACAATGAAAGGACTCATATCTAGTCTTGTGCGCGACAGTATTTGTTCCTCGCTCCTTGAGCGACGAATCACTTCAGCCCTCAGCAGCAGGTGGACGTGACGTCACGTCTCTACAGCTACTCTGAAACATACGACACACAAATATTTTTTTCCTCGACTCACACAATAACTTTATCCAATTAATATTGTTTAAGGTTTATAATTCAACGCTCGCTGTAAACGGCAGCGTATACGTGCAAAAGCTGTTTGCGTTGTCCGTAAAGTAGTCCCTTGGACGCGCACTGCGGATGAATACACTTGTTTACATTGTGCTACACGCGGCCGTGGCGGCCAGCGCGCGCTGCTACACGAGCTTCATGGGAGAGCGACGCACAGCGCTTCACAGCTCGCGAAAGTTCGTTCCACGGTCACCGTGAAAGTTTTCATTTCTGCCCGTTGAGAAACCATTTCATCCCCGGTGAGTTTATTCTTTTTATCAAGTTTCTCTCTCTGTGTTCATTCCTAATTTACATGTGAGGTTGATTTGCTTGTTATTAGCCTTATCACAACTAACGGCAGCGCTGGAGAGTAACGTTAGACAGTCAGACAGGAGGAGCAGCTAATTCAAAGCTCTCCACAGTTTTATCGCCATTTATTTAGTATTTTATTACAGGTAATTTGCCTTGAACAGAGTCGGTGGCTTGCATAACAGTTATTGCCGTTGGACA
This sequence comes from Siphateles boraxobius, assembly GCF_051911475.1. NCBI lineage: Eukaryota > Metazoa > Chordata > Actinopteri > Cypriniformes > Leuciscidae > Siphateles > Siphateles boraxobius. The sequence goes on from NW_027509195.1 coordinate 3,384,751, forward strand.
GTGTTTAAAGCCCTCATGATAGTGTTAGCTGGCTAACATGTGCCTTTGGTTCAGTTCATGTGGAGAACAAAAACAGCCCGAGTAACTTCAGTTCAAGACAGTCTGTCTCTGTCGTAAATCACCTAGTCTCATCACCGTTTTCTTTATTATTAAACTGTTACGATGACAGAACAAATATCAACGCAGCTTGCATAAAATATATGCACTGCACATATGCAATCTTATCTATAAACGAACGTACAAATTATACATACATTAATTTGACTTTATCATATCAAATATAACTATACATACATATTTTTTTCTGACAAAATGAATCAAATAAATACATTTAGAATAAATAAAGCAAAAGTAAAGCATCTTCGTCCATTCAAACTTGACCTTTTTTTCTCCACACTTACACAGCCTATATTACAGTGTTTGTCAGTTGGCATTAGTCAAACCTAATTCAACTGAGTGTTAATCCTAACTGGGTGGTTTGATTTTGTCAGCAGGTTTAAACAGGGACTCACATGCAGGATAGAGGTGTAACTTTGGGTTTGTCTCAACCTAGTGAAGCTCCTTCCTAGATAGTATTTTTAGGCACCTATAATGCTTCAAAGTGCTGCCAAGGCTTGCAGAACACTCGGCTTTCACAGCCACTATTTCTTTTGTTTCCTCGGTGTGCTCAGTTTCGTTATATTCTCCATGAATGTACTAAAGAGTTAAAAAGTTCTGCTTTAGTTTCACTGTTTGATTTTTTTTGAAGTTGTTGAAATTACAACAAACAAAAAGCAACGCCCCTTGACAGGTTTCATTTCTCCTTTTGCCTCTGAGCATTTAAAATTCAGTTAATCATTTGTTGGAGCACTTATACAGACATCCCATTCTGTCTTTATTACTAGAGTTATCTGTTCTTAAACCAGGTGTTTAAACCGGGTTCCCTCACTTTACAGTCCATTGTGAGGATCTGTCCATTCAGCACAACTGGAAAACACTTTCAGTAGGGCATTCAAGAGATTTTAATTTGTTAATGCAGGGGTTTCCATAGGTTTTTGTTTTTTTGTTTTTTTGTCAACCAAAACCCTTAGCATATACTATTTACTTGAAGTTCACCCTGAGATTTTAAGTTAATATTTAAACAATTTAATGACGCATGTTCACAGTTCACAGTTGTTGGTCACATGACATGCAGGTAAACAAAACATTCAATCTTTTTATAGTAACCTTTTTTTTTTTTTATCGGCCAAAGGTTATACTGTGAATATTTTGTCATATGTTTTGATTCGAGCTGCGATATGACATTTTTCATTTCATATGAAAATGTCTTATATTGACTCCTTACAGGAACCGACCAATTCTTCAAGTTCCAATACAAATATTTGGCTTATTCTTCACTTTCAAACATTCAAACCCTCAAGCTTTTAACTTGTCAAAACCGTCAAGCTTTTAACATGTCAAAACCCTCAAGCTTTTAACTTGTCAAAACCGTCAAGCTTTTAACATGTCAAAACCCTCAAGCTTTTAACATGTCAAAACCGTCAAGCTTTTAACATGTCAAAACCCTCAAGCTTTTATTTGTCGGAGTATTGGAGGAATGCTGTAAACTTCTTTCCCCAGAAATGTTGGACGTAAGAAAAAAACCTATAGCACACATCTCCTTCCCAATTCCCACTCTGAAAACACAGTATGGCCACGTTCACACAGCAGCAGAATACGGTTGTCAGTCCTGTATTTGATTCCTTAATGCGATTATGTTTACACACAGTTCAGTTATATACGGGAGTGACGCCGCATTCTATAACCAAACTCACACTGGACTGGACAAAGTAGTCTGTCTCGTCATACAGCTTCGCCATACACAAACGCACTTCTACCGTGTGTTGCGGGTTTTCATGTCCACCGGAGCGGCTCGTGTCAGTTTTGTGCTCCGCTCTACTCTCAGATATAAAAGCTGCGGTCAGTTAATGAAGAGTGACTGTGTGAAGGTAGCCTTATTATAAGCTGCGCGCATATGAACACGCTCCCACTCCTCACTCTGAAACTAATACTACTTAAATTAAATCACAGCCTCCGATTTGATCATCTCTATTTGATAAGATAATCACTATTTCAGTTTTATTTCAGTTAATTGTGCAGCCCCATTTGTTTGTAATGTGACGTTCAGTTTAATTAATCGTGAGCTTTTCATCAACATGCAGTTCCCTCCCGAACCCCAGATTGGGAAACCCTGTGTTTCGACCATCATCTTTCAGATGTTTCTCCTCCAGGCCTTTTTCTGTATCCTGGAGCTTCGTCATGTTGCTGGCAAACCTGTTATGTCCTGTCTTGTGTTATTGATAGAGTTATTGTCTATTTAAATAGAATTTACAAACTGCACACTGCTTATTTCTGTCTGTTTCTCTTAGTATCTGACTGAGTATGTGGCGACTGACAGATTTTGCCACGATTGTGTAATAACAGCTTCAATCACTTGCGCAAAAGTGATGCCTTAATTCTTAACCTCCCCCACCTCCTGCTACACAGTGAATTAGATATGGTCAGAAACCGGTAGTGTCAATGTAATAATCCGATTAATGATTAACAGTTTTCTAGACATGTCTAGATAAACACTTTTATGGCATATCATACTTTTGTCTGCATAAGAAACAACAATCTATAGTACATTAATTGCTATATTGCATCTGTTAAGACAAAATGGTGTGATAGTTGAAAGGAGTGCCACGAAGTTTGAGAGTGTGTAGGAGTGAGTGTAATGCGGTTTGCTCTTTCCGAGGAAGCGGCACGTGTGGTGCTCATAGGCGTGGATGTGTAGATGAACGTGACAGATATTTCCTTTTAGGTGGGAGTGTTAGGTTCTGTTTCCCCTTTCTTAAATTCTGGCTTCACTGAGGGTTTCCCCTCAGGTGAAGGGGTTTCAGATGAGTGCGCTAACATTGAGCCAACTTTGTTGTGGTGAGGAAGTGTAATGGCTGGTCGCTTGGCTGGCCAAGGTGACTGGTTCTTTCTTGGTTAGTGTTATTCAGTAGGTACCTTTTCCCGTTAGCGTAGTGAATAAGCCTAGTTCTTTTTGTGGGTTATTTCTTGAAGCAAACGAAACTTATAGTTCATAATGTATGGGCATCATAATCCGTTTCTGAAAAATAAGCGCTAGTTAACCTTGTGGGCTGGGAAGGTGTTCTGAAGAGTTGAGAAGGAATTGCTTGTCACTCTTCGCTGTCTATTGGTGTAATCTATGGAAATGGTGATTGTTCTGTTGCCCTATCTCAACTGACTCACACACCTATTCAAATGTTCCGGAACAGTAGTGTGGTTTTTACTCTATTTGTGTTTGCCATCCTGGAGAGTTTGAGCACTTGGTGCACCACTGATGTGATCTGTAAAGGAGCATATGCCGCAGGTCTGTTTTATTATATTAATTGTTTGCTCGAGGTTAACGGTGGGTTATTGGAAATACTTTTGGTTGCATCAAGATTTGTGCTGTTTTATTTGTATTATTTTTTAATTTTTTTCAAAAATAAATGTAATTTTTCATAATGAACATTATTATGTTATGATTCTTACATTTGCTTGTAGCATTAACAACATACATTTTTGATTTTAATATTTTATTTACACTAGTACCATTCAAAATTTGTTTTTTTTATAAGACGTCTCTCATGCTTATACTCACCAAGGCTGCATTCATTTGATCAAAAATACAGTAAAACAGCAATATTATGAAATCTTAAAATTTAAAAAAAACAGTTTTTTATTTTAATCTATTTTAAGATGCAATTTATTCATGTGATGTAGAGCTTCACAATTCTGGATAAAATTAGAATCAAGATTTTTTTTTGAAATAGAGATTAAGATTCTCCCATGATTCTGTAGACAACTAAACAAAATAACATGCAAGTTAATAGAGCTTCAGACAAAATGTTAGTTGATGCAGTCTATAGTCATGTATGTATACATACATACATATAATGATTTTTTTTTTTATTGGTTTGAATGAATGATAATTGAATGAATGGTTTGAATGAAGGTGAAGTGGCTAATGTTAGGCCTACATGTTTTTAAATAAGTAATGTTTGAGGTGGCACGTCACCTTTTTTCATAATTCTTTTCCCCCTTTTGAAATGTTCCCACAATTTGGATTTTTGGACATATTACCACATGGACCAGCCATGTTAAAAATCTGTCACTGCGTTACTTCGCCAATTCCTGTGAATTTTTTCTTGCAACAAATTAAATGTCAACCAAGCCTCTTCCAGTCGACTAACTTTTAGTCGTCTATTAGGGAGCAGCCCTACTTTCAAATGGTTATTTCCTTTATTTTGATCACTACCGTAGACATCAGTGTTTATATCCGAACTATAAACTTTTTATCCCAGTACTTCTGTGATCATTTGAATTACTGCAACACAGAAATAATGTTACTGTGTGGTTGAAAAGACTGTTTGTGAAGCCGTTTCATACCTACATGACAACTGCTCTCTCTGGATTAGTGGCAGCGCTGCCCAGAGGTCGTGTTACACTCTCTCATTGTCCGTCACTTTGACGGGTAGGGTCGTCAAAATTCTGTCCTATCTATTATTACCAATCAATAACATTTTCATATTTGAATGATGATGAGACTTTTAATAGCTTTTTGTTTTCGTTCACATTTTCATTTTTAATCATGAACTTACAGGGCGAGCATATACGATATATTATGCATTTAATTATTTAAGAAAAGAACAGATGAGCAGAGACCGTGCGTCACTTTTCATGTTCATCACCACACAAAGCAGATTAATGTTTTTTTTAAAACATTAGAGCCACTTAAACCTAAAGAATAGCATTTATCTAAAATATTTATTTATATTAAATAGAAATCTTTTGTAACATCACTTTTGATAAATTCACTGCATCTTTGCATGTCTCTTACTAACCGCAAACTTTTGAGTGGTAACATTTTTGGACAAAATAGTATAAAATTGAAATATTGGTTATGCGCCATAACTTGAAATGCTAATTATTGGCTTATCAGTTTTGGCCAGATGTTTAATATTGGTGCATCCTCCAATATTGTTCAATTTTAAAATCTAAAACCAAAAAAAGTACAATGTATTAAAAAGCGAAAGGACAAAAATGCCAAGCTACAGTCCTATTTGCTCATCTTATGTCCTTGGCAACAAAATGTGCTTTTCAGCCTTGGCTTTTGTAATCTGCACACTCTATTTGTGAAGTTTAAAAAACTTTAAATGGACTCAAAATCTAGCCTAATGCTTGACAAGCATTAATCACCCTGATGTTCAGTCTCTCTGTAGAAACCACATCATTTCCATCTCAGTAAAGTGTATTTACATAGTAGTACACCTGAATGAAAAGCAGGCACTATAGCAAACTGCTCTCTGTACTAAGCCTGTCACACATTTCCAAGATAATGTTGTCTAGCTCTGTAATTTCACTTATGCAGCCTGCCTATCTTTTACTCGGCTTGTATCCGTACAGTGTGGTTTTGTGTATCTGCACAATTTGTCCTGTGTTCGTAACCTGGCTATGAAATGTGATATTCTATGAGGGCTGCCTCTTCCATTATCTCAGAAACCTCTCTAAAAATAGACCCATGCATCCAGACACCATGCTATAGCCTACTACATAGTCCCATTAGCCCATTCTTTTTGGCAACTGCCCCCATCAGCCTCACCCTGCTGCCAAAATTTGGTTGAATGAACTCCTGATGCTCACTTTTAGCCGTTTACAGATTATTTGCTGTTCAATACTTTTTGGACCATTTCAGCCATAATAAAGTGTCTGATGTGAATGGAGTGAGGGCATACACAGTTGTTCTAAATCACAACTCTCATGAGTGTTGGCGTTTGAAATTCCCAAATTAAGTTTTGTACAGGTTAAAGGAAAATGATTGATTTCTTCATAATGTTCATGGAATACAGATGAGTTGTTAAACATTCTGGCTGTTCTGTTAGTAGGCACCTTCTTGAGTGGCTTTTAGGTTGTGTTCACACTAGGGATGCAGCGATTACCGGATTTCATAATTAAACGCGCTTTAAAACGTCTCGGTTAATTAATCGTAAAGACTATGCTACACCGAGTGTTCTGCACGGAACGGAAATTTTGCAACTAACACAAAACGAAAACAAAGTTACACCAGCGGTGCACCAGCTTAAAGTGCCGTGCTCATCAGTCAATATGGCAGAGGGACTAAGCAGCGACACTCTATTTCCACCAAAAAACGCCTTAAATCAACAGTGCGCACATTTGTACTGTATCGTGCTGATCTACCCAGCGGTCCCATAAAACGTTAAAAAAAAATGTAAATGTCTGGGAGAATGAGTAGAGCAGACATATAGATCTGAATAAGAGTGACGATGCAGAAAATAGCTCTATTCGGTACGGTTTTCTGTGCGCACACACCCGACCCGAAGCGTGCAGCTATGCACATAGACACCTATACAGCGCGCGAGTAGCCTACTGAATTGAGCTCTCTTTCGTGTCTGAATAGTCAAATACACACAAGATTATGTCCAAATGTCCGTTTTGGAGAGTATTCATGTATACTAGGGCTTTGACTTTGGCCCAAAAATCATATTCGAAGTTCGTTGGTTTATTAATATTAATATTCAAATATATTCAAATATTATTTATTAATATTTTGACCATTAAATGCCACGGCGCTAGGGCTGGACTAGGGAGGCTTAAGCCCCGAATGTTTTAAGTAAAGCCCCAAATATTTTGTTACCTTGTCTTTCTCATAGAGCAAAACAATTAATCAGAAAAACAAATGTGAATAAGATTACAGCTGCCGCGATTAACTTACCTAATCATGAAAAGTCCATAGGCTATTACAGTTTTATTTATATTTTTACCTCTGCATTAAAGGTACTTGCAACGTGCTTTTGCAGCGTTGAGCATTGTAGCCCATCACAGACATGTCTGTTGAACGCATCGGCCAATCAGATGCCTTCCTGTGCTGAAGATGTGTTTTAAAGTCTACACTTTTCGCAAACCTGTCATTATTATTGGCAATAAACTTAAGATGCAAATAAGAGATTCTCGGCAATGTATTTGATATTCTTGATGCTGCTCTGATGTACTCCATTACGCACCGCTCTTTGTTTTCATGATGACTAAAAGTTCAGCGGTACGTAAGCTCATCGATGTCAAAATGATTGAAGAAGCCGGGGCTTACCGTTCACAGAAGGATCTTTACAGTGAACGAATACCTGCTAAAATGTAAGTAGCGCCACACGTTGCTTTTCAAATTGTCCGGAGTGTAGATTTCGAACTCCTCGTCAGGAGTTATTGTTGTAGGCGTTGGCGCGGCCATTGTTTTGATATACAAAATAGGCGCTGCGCTAACCAGGACACTAACGTCACCTACAGGAGCCCAGATGACCAATAATTGCCTTGCTAATGAGTAGTGGTGGGGGAAAAAATCGATTCTGTTCAGTATCGCAATATTTTGCGCACGCAATTATATCGATACAGTAGCGCAAAGTATTGCGATATTTAATTATAAAATTATCTGTTTCACTTTCCGGTTTTCTCAGAGTTTACTCTGATCATTTACATTTGCGTATTACATCCACAAGGTGGCGCTTGTTGCGGTGCTTTGTTGTCGTACATTCGACAGCAAATTCAAATGAAAATGGCTTCAGTATTACGGTTGTACACGACGCTCCGCATCTTTCAAATCGAAAGTGTGGGTAAATTTCGGTTTTATGATTATTCTCAGGTTTATGTTACTCTATTATGTCTGCTTTATGTTACTCTATTGTATTTAAATAATTTTAAGTTATGTGCTGAGAGCTCAGTGAGTTTTGTTTGTTTCATATTAAATATTACCTGCTCGGTCTTGTCTGTCAGTGCGTTGTCATTGTCCTCTATTTTTCACTGCTTGAGAACATGGGTTGAAATCACCCTCTAAACCCTCATTCACTAAGTTAGGCCTATTCCCTAAGTTAACGTTAGTCCACTAATACTGTTCACTTGAAGGAGTGAATGAAAACGAGTGAGCGACAGGCGTTGAGCGTACATAAGCTGTACATTTGTTAATGCAGTGCAATGTGGGACAGAGACGCGATCTGACACGCGTCCCATTTTCTCACAAATCTCTACGTTTATTTAAATAATTCAAGATTGCTCTTATGAGAACACTCGACAAAACTGACATTTTGGCATAATTTGTGTGTGTTATGGTTTGTTCAAGCCCGAAAGAGAACTTGATACTGACGCGCGTCTTTTCTGTGGGTCGTGTGTGTGTGTGTGTGTGTGTGTGTGTGTGTAATACAGGCAGGATTTAACGGATACTGCGTAATTGCGTTAAACATTTTTAACGCTTTAAACTTTTTTTTTGTTTTTGTTGCGGTGCCGTGGTGGGCAAGTGATGAAACCAGTGTTGCAATGTGTCCCGAATGTTCAAGAACAAGTTTTTCAGTTTTTGCACTTCAGTTAATGTGTAGAAGATAATGTTTACAGAATTAAATGTGACATTTAAAGTGAGGTGAGCGGTCTTATTTTCCAAATTTTTTGTAATGCCTTTGAATAATATGGGGGACTTGAATCGCAATATCGCAGAATCGAATCGCAATACTTGCTGTATCGCAATATATTGAGAATCGCAATAATATTGAATTGTGGCCCAAATATCGCAATACTATCGAATCGTCACATTTTTGCCAATTCCCACCCCTACTAATGAGCTTGTGATTCACAACTTCACCAGGCGTGAAAAAGCCTCGATATCTGAATTGAAAACAACGTTTACAAGCAAACACATTTACAAAAAAATAATGCCCATAACAGGTTCAAATATTAAAGGCTGCCTAATATTCGTTCGAATATCATTATTTTTTTAAATATTCGAATTCTATTCGAATAACGAAGTTCGGAGTCAAAGCCCTAATGTATACTATTTCGGTTATGTCTTAAACAGTTGTGAGTGTATCGGATGTGCATCAGTGCAATTGGGCATAAAAAATAAAAAAAAAGTTTGGTTCCGGTTGGTTGTCAGTTGAGGTCACGGGTCGGTAGGGACTTTTTTTTTGTTTTTTTTGTTTGTTTGTTTTTTGTTACACACACACACGCTGATTTTAAATGTGTGCGCGGGGGCAAACGGGACGTCAGACGTCTCATGAGTTCAGTGTTGGAAAGATCAGTTGTTTTAACCATTCATTAAAACGAATCGGTTCAAATGAGTCATTATTTCGCGAATTGGACGTGTCATTATCGGACGTGTGCGCGTTGTGTGATTATCCCGGAGGTTAGGACATACCACAAGATTTGTGTCATCACAGAAAACATTTCATCACTGGATAGTTTTTTCTTTTATTTAAAGTGTGGTTTATATGTCAGCTGAATGTGTGGAACGCTTTGCAGAGAAGATAAGGCAACGTATTTTAGCACAATTCCCACCCAGTGGTAATTCAGGAAAAAAGAAATCTCCGAATGCTCCACATGAAACTTTAGTCTTCCGACCTTGCCATCGTGTCGATTTATTTTCATTAATATGTGCGAGGGAGAGAGAGCAAGACAGTGCTTAGTTTTGAGACGGTGAAGCCTATAATTTCGCCTGGCTCCGCAGAGAGAGCGCGCACGCGCGATCGGGGCTCTCTCTCTATCTCTGCTCGTTCAGTTCATGCGCCCTGTCACAAGCGCAGCAGTGCATCTACATGACAACAACGATGTGTGAACGCCCGTGGCTGCCTCGTTTGTTCGCATTGCTGGAGGACAACAGGCTATACAAATACGGTGCTGTACAAAAACATAAATTATAGTTCGCCTCAAAGTTTTTTATTTGTGTATTTATTTAATTTGCATTATTTCTTCCCCAAGCTCATAAAATAAATTTGGGTCGCACATAAATTGACAGGGTCGGTCGGAAACCGGAACCAAACAAATTTTTTTCTTATGCCTTGGATCAGCATGTCATTGGACATGATCCGACGTCTTAAAGTGATAGTGGATAATAAACATAATGCGGTCTGTGTCCTTAATATTGATCAAGCAACACAAGAAAAAGAGAAAAGCATTCACTGTTTGTTAATAGCTTTAAAAAAGGATTAATTATATTCATACAAATAAATATGTCTGCTTGAAAGAATAAATAATGATGTATGAAAGTAGTTATAAAGAATGCATATATCATTCATTGAAAAGAAGACTGTTTTACTTTAGTAAAGGTGGTTTTAATTTTAAGATATTTTTTTAAGTCACAGTAGTTAAATCTGTATCTGTATTGCATGTTCAAACTTAAAAATCATTCATATTAATGGGTTAATAGATATTTCTCTCCGGGAGTATGTAAAATTTTAGAGATATTCTAAATTAATGCATTTCAATTGACCTAAACCCATTATATTTTAGTCGACTAAAATCTTATTTTGTTTCATCGACTAAAACTAGACTGAAACTAAAACAATTCAGATGACTAAAATATGACTAAAACTAAATGACATTTTACTCAAAAGACTATGACTAAAACTAAATCAAAATTGCTGTCAAAATTAACACTGCGGTGAGTGTTCATGTGATATTATTAGTAGTGTCCTGAAATTAATTGATCCATGATAATCGTGATAATCATTAAATCGTGATTATTTCTCAGACAATTATCGTACTTACAAAATCTGTAATCGTTGCATCCCTAGTTCACACTTGGCATGTTTGGTTCGATTAAACAAACCCTGGTTCGGTTGCTCTATTTGTGCAGTTCATTTGAATAAGTGTGAACGGGCCATCCGAACACTGGTGCGCACCAAACGAGCGAATCGAGATTGCTGAAAAGATGGGTCTCGGCCCGCTTCCAAACGAACCAAAAACGGGACAAGATGTCACAAGATATCACCCTAAAAAGGACAGAATGCTCAAGCGTACCTGTTTTTTTCTCATCAAAATCAAGATGTGTCCCATCACAGTTCAGTACAGGCATCAGAACCGCGTCTCCTCGCAGCAGATCTTTGTTTGTTTTTGTGACGGAGGAATTCCTGCCGCCGTTGTGACTTTTTTACACATTTTATAATCTCTTCACGAGTTCTCAGCTGGTCGAAATACAATCGCATGCAGGCTACGCACAAACAGCGAGTGCATTTAGCCCAGCACACAGGATTGTTTTGGATGTTCGGCAAGTTCTGTCATGAAATATACGTAATAAAATCCAACCAGTGAGGTAGTGAACATATCCCTTTGCCTTTAGGTTCGGTGATAAAATTCCAATGTGAACGCCAAGCGAACCAGGACAGTTTTTTTTTGTTTTTTGTTTTTTTTGTCACTTAGGCCAATGATTTCTGTTTTTCAACACTTTCCACGTGTCGGCTCATACTTTTTTTTTTGTTGCTGTTTTGGTCTTGAATCACTGGGACATCCATAGTCATTAAAAAGCTTATAAATGTATCTAAATTCTAAAAATTTAGAAGTTGCCAGCCAGCATTTTTGATAATTTTAACAATTTTATGGACCCTAGAATATTTTGTTGTATGAAAATCTGAACATGTAATATAAGAAAGAACAGAACTTTTGAACAAAACAAAAAAAATTAACAAAAAGCTGAGGAAATAATTTTTTTTTTTTCAGAGACTACTTCCGGATAGAACGATAATCAAAAGATAGATGGTGTAGATCGAGTCCATCAACACCCCCAAAGCTTCACAGTCCTATACCTCTTTGTGGGTTCGACATTTCATTTAGCAAACTTAGGCACTTTTGATTTATATGCTGTTTAAAGGGATAGTTTACCCATGATTTACTCACCGTCGCCAACCTAGGCGTATATGACTATCTTCTTTCAGACGAACACAATTGGAGTTATCTTTAAAAATATCCCGGCTCTTCCAAGCTTTATAATTGTAGTGAATAGTGGTCCTGATTTTGAAGCCCAAAAAAGTGCATCCAAGTAACTCCAGAGGGTTAATAAATGCATTCTGAAGCGAAGTAATGTGTTTTTGTAAGAAAAATATCCATATAGGATGTAGAGTAGCGTGAACTTTGATGCCTCTCGTGGTTTAAACCGATTGGGCTGGGCAACAAACTCAAGCTCCTCTTCTCTTCTTTCTCTTTAAAAATTCTCATTTTAGACTTCTAATTCGTGACCGGTGTTTAGTTTTGCTCTATCCTCTGCGCTTCCGTGTTCGTCAATACTTCATGCGTCGGGTCAGAGGTTAGGCCTACTCTTTGACCGTAAATCGATGCATACGGCCGTCTGTCGGAAGCTAGTTATTTTAGTTTATAAAGATATAAATATGGATATTTTTCTTACACAAACGCATCTCTTTGCTTCAGAAGGCCTTTATTAGGCTTCTTCGCTTGCTTTTGTATCCAGAAATTCTGTACCTTTTCAGAAGATGCATAATAGTGGCCCCTTCCATATAACAGTGAAAACATGGATAGCCGGAAAATTCAGTTAATTGCGGGGAAAGAGTAAAGTGCAAGTTAACAAACATTGGTGGAACGTATTAAAGGATAGGCTACTTCATCACAATAGTCCCTCTGCCCACATGATGCAGCGTGTGTGTATGTGAGAGAGTGTGCAAATGTGGTGAAGGATACACATTGTTTACGAAGATCTGCGAAAAAATAGATACTTATTCTGAAGTATTGAAATGAAATTTGAGGCAAAAGTATTTGTAAAGATTGTGTGGTCTTGTGCCTTTTAAGTCCATATAGACTCCTATATGGAGCATATACAGTTGTCAACATTTGAAGTGGATCAAAACCTTTCATCAGAGTTATAAATTAATTTTGAATAATACCCATTCTTGTCTTAGGACAACTTTGATTAACATTTTTGATCCACTTCAAATGTTGACTACTGTATTAAGTACAGTACAGTCTGATGGTGGCATGTCAATCATGCTGCATCTGGCGGAAGAAGTAAAAATATCATATTGTGAATAATTAGCCAAATGTATAACTAGCCAAATATCCAGAACTTTTTTTTCTCACAACATCTTCCTGTAATACAAGCTCTTTAAAAATTGATTTATGGAGTGATTGATGCATTTCTAGACTATGCACAAGGTGTTTGCTTGTTTAGTTTTTTCTAAAAATCTGACTTGCGCTTCATGCTCAGTGTAATTTTCTGTAACAGAAATAAAAACCAGTTCATCAATAGACAGCCTTAGGCTATTCTGAGTCGGAAAAAAACACAGATACTTGCTATAATGAAGAATTAATAGGTAGAATGAGTCTGATGAATTTGTTTTCTTTATGTAATTATTTGGTCTACTGCGCCTGGGCATATTAATTGTCCAGCTGAATGTTCAATTGCATTATGGGTAATAACCCCCACCATCCTCGGACCTAGTTTTAATTGCACAACAAACAACCTTTTTTGTTGATGGTCTTGCTAATTGTATTACTCTAATTCATTTTAATAGCCACATCTTGATGCCACGTCATATTAAGCACCTCACAATCTAACTCCTCCTGATATTAAGCTGAGAGCTTGAAAGTGTGTGTTTATGGCTTTGCTTTCCTCCCTTTTTGTGTTATGTATCAATATCTCCTCATTGAGACTTCAAAGGCATTCCTTCAGGTTGGTGTATGTTTTCCCTTCCTGACAGTTGAAGTCCTTCGAGGCTTCACCTCTCCCCTAAAATCTTCATGTTCGTGTTGCTTGTCAGCTAAAGTTTGTGTCTATGTGAAAATGAGGCATTAGGAATGTAGAGGAACATTCATGAGATGAAGGCCTATCATCTGTACAAATAGACAGATGCCAGTGTAAGTCAAATAAACAGAAAACATTCTTCAGCAGTTACACTGTTGACAAGCTTTTGTTCTCTTTCGTGTTTCTGACAATGTATGAACGTTAAACCCAAATAAACGTCCATTAGCGTTTCTTTTAAACATTCAAACAGGCCAATACTGGTTTAGATTGAAATTGTTTAGTTATTTCTAAGACTTCTATTTACATCAAACATGCCAGTTGGCAGGCTATGACAGAATAACACAGTGTAACTCAGAGATTCGTGCATTTTTTCATTTTTCTCCCACACTTGTGGACAGGTTGCATTACATTGTAATGCACTCATTATGTACACTGTATGTTTCAGTACATATTTGACATGTTTCAAGCACCCTAATGTTCTCTGAGTTTGTGAAGCAGGATATTTGTGCAATCAGTGTTGGATGCCGTTTTGCTCCAGATTTCCTCCTCTGTGTCCTCTGTGATCAATGAAGTGCTTCCCGTATTGCAATTGACATTTTTTTCTTTTATAAATGGATAGTAGTTGTTAGAGGTGGAACGGTACATGTATTCGTCCTGATCCGTCACCGTACTGATGTCACGGTTATTCATCAGACAACGAATACACATTCACAGGTGATCCACACTCCAATCCAGAAGGGGGTGCGCACGGTAATGCAACACTGTTTGCTAATCGTCACAACAAGTAAAAGCAGAAGAAAAAGAGACAATCAATGCACCAACCCCAAGCAAGAGAGGTGTTTAAGAATCCACTCAATAGTGCTCAAAATGCTAGGGGGAAATGGTGTCGTCACATTTTTAAAATTGTCGGTACTCGGTACCTTTGACAACACTATTCCCAGGTTTATTTTAAGGAAGCTGGTAAACACTGAGATCATAGAAACATAGAGAACCTGCACTTAACCTTTTCACAGGCATTTTGTTTTCATAGTTAGACACATATAGTGATGTATCATTATAGGATTGTCTAGCAATATATCGACTAACGCAGAATTGCTGAATTGTGATATTATCGGTATCGTGAGCCATGTATCGTATCGTGAGGTACCCTGTGATTCCCACCTCTACTATACTCTGAGTTTCGATTAATTTTTGTGACGCGCTCCACTAACTTGACGGAAAGGATAGCGGGACGACAGAAAGCGGTATCTTGTTTGTTTTCTTTATTTTTCAAAAGCACTATGTTTTGTTTTTGAGTGTACACGAATAAAAACAGACTTTACAGTTTCGAATGATGTGTTACTCTTTTCTGTATGACCATAAATGACAGAGTATTTTAAGTTGTTTCCACTGATATAATGTGACAAAATCATTTGGCGTTGTGCCGATTTGTGTGATGGAAGTGCAGTGATGAAATATGCGTGTTCATGAAATGGGAAGCCTCAGGTGCTGCTTCACTCTCTGTCTCCTCGTGGAAAGGTGAAGTAGACTCAAGATGTAGATGGCAGTTATTCTTCTACTCCATCGTCTTCCCGTGATTTCTTCTAGAAGCGTAATATTGAACTGTGTGCATCTACCATTGTCACCAAATGTCAATGTAATGTAGTGACAGTTTTAGAATTTTAATAAGGCACTAAAAGTTAAATTCAGAGGTTAAAGGTGTTGCAGACACTTTGCATATTGCCTAAAAAAAGTATTGTGTGTTAGTTTGCACAATGCCTCTGTTTCATCATAGCGTAATTAAACCGTTGGGTCAATTAGGATGTTTTGTTAGATAATCCTAATTTAAATGAATGACAAAGTAGTTCACACAAAGCACATTGTGATATTGCTGTAGTGACTCCACCTCTTGTGGCATTTATTCAAGCTTTAATACTTTGATCACTTCTTTTTTACACTTGGAAAAGAGTAATAATTGCTCCATGTTCCATGCATTATGGACATTTTTAGTCCATAAATTCAATGCTAATTTTTTTGTGGACCTCAACACCATACACAACCTCACACCAATCTGAAATTTGTCCTTCGCCAGTGAAAGTACAACACAGTGTCTGGCAGCCGAAACAGGCAGCGGCTGTGTTAGCAGCACTAAATAACAAGCACTCAAATCCCACGAGCTCTGTTCTGGTTCACATTCATGTCAGGAGAGGGGTTGCTTGTTTGTCTAGTGATTTTCTTAGCTGTTTACTCTAGCTGTGTTGCTTTTTGAGCCGTTCCCCCGCCCTTCCCAGCTGTTTACATAAGGCGCTCCCTGTGTATTATGGCACCTGCCAGATCGGCAGATCGTACCACCTGGTTAATGTTAAATTGCTCCAGAAGGAAGATGTGTTTGTTAATAAACACCAAACCCAGGGCCCCAGTGTTTACTGTAGTCATGGTGGCAATCAGTTATTTAACAAATATCGGCCCCTGCTTGTGTGGGAGAGTGTTTAACTATGTACAAACCAGAGAAAATGGTGCAATCTGCCAAAGGAGAGCTATATAAAGCGCTTGGGGTTGAAAGAAATTAATTTGTATGAAGTTTAAGATCTGTATTCTTATAACTTTCGTATGACTATTCAGCTTTCGTATGACTAGTTCACCTTTAAACAAGTGGACGTGGCTGGTTTCTCGCCATCATGAGGATTGGATAAAAAGAGAACCTTTAGCATATCATTGTTTTTTCAACAGTACATAGCCCACGTAGTTGCATTGTCTTAAATGGTTATTTTTAATCTTCGTGGAAGGCAGGCAGACAGGTTATACCAATATTCATAAGAACCTGCCCCTTGCGGTTGTGTTTGCTGAAAAAGTAATATTTTTAACTTTTTGTTTTTCAACAATAGTGCTTTGAATTGATTACTTTTTTATTCAAATAGCGTACAATACAAATACAAAAAAGCCCTCAAATATGAAGAGATTATTCAAAGATAAAAAGTGGCTTTAGAATACGTTATATTGTCAATATATATTGTATATTATTTATATTAAATATTAGTAGTGGTGGGCCGTTATCGGCGTTAACGTGCTACGTTAACGTGCGACTCTTATCGGGCGATAAAAAAAATATCGCCGTTAATCTATTCTCAAAGTTGGGTTGGGATCATAAAATAGCTTCTTCGAATATCGTTATATTTTCGCGGAAATCGCGCAGCAGGGTATTTTCCTGTCAGGGACACAAGGTGTATACTTTTACATGTTATGTTGGGGGATCCTTCCACTCGTTACTTTACATGTTGTTAAATGAGTTTATTCCAAGCGCGCTGTATCTTTTTTATGGGCATGAGCGATGCTCAATTTACAAATGAATCACTCTTTTGGGTCGATTCTGTTCAAAGACTTCATCAAACAAGTTGGCAGATCTGTCTAAATCGGTTTGCGAATCAGTTCTGTTCAGTTCCTCACGCACTGAACCGTCTGAAGCGCGTTCAATCACACTCGACACGGAGTCGTAACAGGAAGATTTAAGAACATCAAGAGCTACAGTTTAGTCTAGTGAAAGCAAATCTGCAAATGGATCATATTTTTGCCAGCGATGAAGATCTTTATTAGTTGAACATCTTCGTATGCTGTCTGTGAATGAATGATTCCACAGGACGATACGTTCGATTTCATTTCATTCAGGTGATACATTTTACAACCAAACAGATTATTACGCCACGATAGCACTACTAAAAAGTATGACATTATCCGTTGGACACATACATTAATTTATAGGCTACAAAATAAATAAGCTACCATTGTGTACAGTTTATGAAATGAACACCCGCCATACCGCGGTAATGTGTGTGTATTGCGCAGGGGCATAGTCACACGAATAGTTTACATTGATTGAAACTAATTTGTTTAAAAAGGAGGAGGCTATTGCCGGTGTTCTGACGATTTGTGCTGCCTTGTCTTAAAATGCTACCCAAGCGCGAATCGATCACAGATAATGTTGATTCATTCTCTGTTGTTTCCATAATTGTGTAAACCTCACAATATTATGACATCGTTATTTCATTTAAATCAGGGTAGGTGTAAGGGGAGCATATTTTGATGTTTTAAATGAACTAGCAATTATCACTTTTGATATAGGGCTGTGTTGAAAAAATCGATTCACCAATTCTGAATCGATTTTGATATTAATTTCTAAAGATCGATCTAACTCAGAGGATCGATTTAATAAAAGGGTTACATTTTCCCCGTGAACTTTAACTTGCCGCGACTGGGAGATCCCTGTATGCGCATTGAAAGGCTTTCACTCAGCGCGCACATTGTTACGACCACGGGCTTTGAGTGAGTCATTAAACCGTTCATTCAACGAACACGTTCAAAAAAGCTGATTCATTAAAAGAGATGTAATGAAACAATGTGTTAATTATTTTTAACTTTGAGTTCCACTTTTCAAGGCTCAGCTGAGCAGCAATGCGTCTCATGGGTAACGCTGAAGCTGATGCTTCACTTATTAGAGACCAATAATGCATTGATTCAATGCGTGACTCGCTGATTTTATTTTCCCGCGGCGGCTTCCTCGCGCTGTGGAATGCTGACCAGCGCTGCTGCTGACGCGCATTTATGGTAAATACCCGTGACGTGAAAGTTAGAAGGATGATACGACAAATATTTCGCTTTCCTTTGACACGGCAATACGAATTTTCACGAATACATATGACTTCAAAGACAGACGCAGGTAATCGCACGCGCTCTGCCGATCTCTCTCATTCACTGTCTGTGCGAAGCCTCTGTAGGCTACACATCACCACGATAAACAGTCTTGTTTGTTATCATTATGAATAGGGGTGGGGGAAAAAATCGATTCTTAGATGAATCGCGATGCGGACGTGGACGATTCTGAATCGATTCAGAAATGTCAAAAATCGATTTTCAAAAAAAAAAATTTTTTTTTTTTTTTTAGATATGTAGGCTATTTATAATGACGTAATATTGACGGAACGCAAAAGACGGAACTCTGAAGCGCGGAAGTGCAGTCCCAAGACCGTCTGTCTGTGGCGTGTGGACATAACAGAGACGCGATGGCTGAGCGCGAAATCCAAACACCCTCCTCGTTAAAAGCTGACGTGTGGAAATATTTTGGCTTCTATGAAGTTGAAGGGGGAAAGTAGCTGGACAAGAGCCACACTAGTTGTAAGCTTTGTAGAATAAAACTAAAATAGTTCGGTAACACGACAAATATGAGAAGCCATATGACACGTTTCCACCCAGAGGAAAAACACTCGGCTGTACCAGAGCCGTTTCTCTCTATGGCTCTGGGCTGTACCGGTGTTCAGACGATTTCTGCTGCCTTGTCGAAAAATGCTACCCAAACGCGAATCGATCACAGATAATGTTGATTCTTTCTCTATTGTTTCCATAATGGTGTAAATCTCACAATATTATGACATCGTTATTTCATTTTAATCAGGGTAAGTGTATGGGGGGCATATTTTGATATTTTAAATGAACTAGCAATTATCACATTTGATATAACAAGTAAAAATGATAATATTATATGAAATAAAATTATAATAAAATTTGAAGTTAAGAGTACAGTATAATGTACTGTTTTTATTTTTAAATCGGGTGTGAAAAGTAAAAATTATCATCAAATATTCATCTTTCACCTGTCAAAGTTTCCTACAAGTCTCCACAGCAAGGATGCATAGATTTATGGGCGTGGTAAGCAGAAGTATGCTCATGCTGCTAGTTCAAGCACACATTTATTTTCTTGTTGGTTCTTTGCAATTTTAATAAAATATATTGTACGTTAATTCTTTATAGGTCATTACTTTGTACATTACTTTGTACTTCAAGATCTTGAGAATCGGAATCGAATCGATTCTTGAAATTTGAATCGAAACCCAGCCCTATTTTGATATAACAAGTAAAAATGACATTATTATATGAAATACAATTATAATAAAATTCGAAGTTAAGAGTACAGTATACTGTACTGTTTTTATTTTTAAAACGGTGTGAAAAGTAAAAATTATCATCAAATATTCATCTTTGACCTGTCAAAGTTTCCTACAAGTCTCCACAGCAAGGATGCATAGATTTATGGGTGTGGTAAGCAGAAGAAAAATTAGTCTGCACATGCGCATAACCAGTAATTAGCACATCTCGATGGGTAGCATGAATCGTCAGAACACCTGTTAAGGCAGGTTCACATAAAATCATTATGACATATGACATTATTTTTTGATCTAACAAGCATCTGGTTTGGCGATGCAAAAACGGACTGTAGCCTATACGTCGTGCTTATTGTTTTTTTCTTCTTCCAATTAGCCTAAGTTACTATGTTTTAAAAAAAAAACGACGAAAACATGTTATTTGTTCAATTAATAAACAGTTTGTTTGATGACAAATCGCTAAAGATGAAATTGGCCTCCCTTTCTGTCATTGTAATTGTGCCTTTTATTTATTTTATTTTATATATTTTTTTGAACGATATTCGACTTTTGCTCCTCTATTGTCGAATGGCATTTTTGGCAGAAATTCACATCCCTACGCGACGCGAACTATTCTCAAAGACTTACTTTTAGTCATTATTTGGGTAGCACACATATTCTGAATGCCTTCGGCAGAATTCAAATGAGCCATTTTAATCTAGATTAATCTAGATTAATTCCAAGATTCCAGTGAGATTAATCTAGATTAAAAAAATTAATCTATGCCCACCTCCAATTATTAGTTTTATCATATATACATATAATATTAGTTCTATCTTCAGTATTTGTTTACAATGTTAACTGCTGTCTTTGGCCACTGCGCCATGTCTCGTTTTCCAGGGACTCACACCATGAGCCTTGTGTTTTTACGGTGTAAAAAGGTGGTACTTCATCTGACAGGAAAATCCCTTATTATGGAATTTTAAATGCGGGTTAGGAGTATTGTTTGAATTTTAGCGATTTCGATTCTGCTTCCGATTCTTATCAATTCCCAGTTTTGATTCCAGTATGGTAAAAAAAATTAAGTCAAACATTTAGATATCCAACATGTACTCTGTCTTTTTGTAAAACATTCTATTTGCAGCTGAATACCATAGGGAAAAAAAGAGAAAACATTAAAGGGTTAGTTCACCCAAAAATGAAAATTCTGTCAGTATTTATTTACTCACCCTCATGTTTTTCCAACCCTGTAAGAACTTCTTTCATCTTCGGAACACGAGTTAAGATATTTTTGATGAAATCTGAGAGCTGGATCACTCCTCCATACTAGTTCATAGGCTTCTTGAGGGATTGAACTTGCCGGCCTCGAAAAGTTATCAAAGACATCGTTAAAATAGTCCAAGTGACTACAGTGGCTCAATCTTAAGTTTATCAAGCGACGAGAATACTTTTTGTGCGCAAAAAAACAAAAATACGGACTTTATTTCAACTATTAATTTCCTTCTCTCTGGGCCTCGTTGTTGTACGACACATTCATCACCCACATGACCACCGTCGGCCAATAGTGAGCCTACGTGTGACATACCTCTACACCATTACACTAAGTTAACTGACTCGAGGCCCACAGAGAAGGAAATTAATAGTTGAAATAAAGTCGTTATTTTTGTTTGTTTTTGTGCACAAAAAGTATCCTCGTCGTTTGATAAACTTAAGATTGAGCCACTGTAGTCACTTGGACTATTTTTTAATGATGTCTTTAATAACTTTTCGAGGCCGGCAAGTTCAATCCCTCAAGAAGCCTATGGACTAGTATGGAGGAGTGATCCAGCTCTCAGATTTAATCAAAAATATCTTAATTCGTGTTCCAAAGATGAACGAAGGTCTTACGGGGTTGAAACAACATGAGGGTGAGTAAATACTGTCAGAATTTCCAATTTTGGGTGAACTATCCCTTTAAAGGCTTATTAGCCTGCTGTAAGACCCAATGCACGAATTCCAATATACTGTTACGCATACTTTTTGAACGTGAACGGTTTACGGTCACTTAAGACATAACTTATTGTGTTTACAGGGATATTTTGACAATTTTGTGTGTATTTGTCCTTTCAAGCTCAAGAAGACGAGAAAGAGAACTTCAGTATTTGTGCATGCGCTGTGGATGTGCCCAGCACAGAAAACGGTGTGCGAGTGCAGAATTGAGTTCTCTTTTGTGTCTTCTTGTGCTTGAATGGTTTAAAATCTACAGCGGCCGAGAAAGCTCAACGCGCTGCAACTGAAGAAAACGCATGCAAATAGAAAAAACAGCCGCAAATTAAGAAAACATCTTTTTACAACACGTGTGCTCCAAATACTCACAACACAACCAAATACAGAAACGCGCTGCAAATGCCACTGACCACAACGGAAATGTTTCCATGGTATCCCAATAAATGACGAACCCGGCTGGGACATGCTTATAGCTCAGTCTACTTTCTTTCTTTTTCCTTTTTTTTTCAAAACATATAGAGATGACATGTTTATGACATATATCTTTGTATACAATATATAAAATGTATTCACATGTTCAATCTCATCAGAATACAAATGAGAAAAAAAGATAGAGAAAAAAACATGAGGGTAAGATATTAATCTATACATCAGTTACATTTTACACATTTTGTCATGTTATGTTTAAATAAGTTTCATAAGAAATGTTAGGTAATGCAGGGTCCAAAGATGAGAAGGCAAGTTTTAAAGTTGAGACACTCAACACAGATATAAAACGCATATTTTAAAAACCTTTTTGTATAAAATATATATTTATTTGCCACAGTTATGTTAACAGCAATAATAAGACATTTCTTGTGAACTCTTGCAGCGCGTTTCTGTATTTGGTTGTGTTGGGGTATTTGGAGCACACATGTGTTGTGAAACTGATGATGTTTTCTTAATTTGTGGTTGTTTTCTTCAGTTGCTGCGTGTTGAGCTCTCTTGGCCACTGTAAAAATTACATTAAAATAAGCACACAGGAATCGAAATTTTAGTTTGAATCGATTCTCAATTCTCAGCCCTAGTCACGTGGTACAATTAATTGCGTTATCATAACTGATCACAATAATTAACACAGCCCTAGTTACTAAACTAACATCAGCATCTCTGATACTGAAAGTGAAGTACAGTTATAACTCAAGCCTTTCTCTTTGCTGATTGTATCAGGCTGAGAAGAATGTCTTTGTTCGTATCAGTTTTTTGTAATTACACTGATGAGATCAGGCTGTTTCACACAGATGTTTTAAGGAGAAAGATGCAGGATATTGATCGTCAAGGTCAAAACATATATTTTTCTGATTTCAGTCCTTCAAAAGGCTGCTTATCAAAGACAAGGTGCATATTGCTACAGTGCTAACGTTTTATCTTTAATTGTGACATGGTTATTTCCTCTAGTAAAAGCTTAATTCAGTCTCAGCAGCACAATATAAGATTCGCCTTAGTGAGCAATTGTCAGTTATTTGCGTTAACATGTCTATAGACATCAAATGCTTCATTCTCAGAACTGTTTGTTTATAATGCATTATCATATTTGTGAACAGTACAAACACAAATGTTTGTGTTTCGATGTCAACTGCATGTTTTGTCATGATCTAGTCTGTAGGCTTATGTGGGGGAGAAGGAAATAAAATAAAGGAAAGGGCTTTCCAAAGCATATTATGTCAGAAGAAATTTGTTTTGTTGGCAGCTGTCTTATTTTTATCCTCCTGTATTTAAGGTTGTCGTATCGACATGCAGGAGTCCAAGACCGATCAAACAACCAATAGCAGTCCAATTGGGCAAGAAGATCACAGCTCAGAGAGCGAGAAGAGGGTAACCAGAGAAACGTCTTCATGCCCATCATCCACAGCCCAGACAGTTCAAACACAGGTAAGGACCTAAAACTAACTGAAAATACATTGGCTACAAGTTTCTTTTGTGACTTGGAACTAGAGCTAGGTACACATTTTCGGATTATTTATAAATGACTTTTTTGAACAGTTTAATATTAATCCCTTAATTTACAGTGCTCATCTCGTCCTGTAGATCTTTTCCAGACGCAGACTGTGCTTCTAGTAACACTTCTGGTGCAGTTTTTTTGCACTCATTCTAATGGCGCTTTTCCATTACCAGTACCAGCTCGACTCGACTCGACTCGCCTTGGCTCGCCTCGACTCGGCTCGCTTTTCGTTCCGTTTTCCATTGCAGAAAGTATCGCCACAAATAGTACCCGGTCGTCATAGCGACGCCTTTCGTTCCTCGTTGCCCCATCAAGCTCTCGCTGGATCCTCTCTTCGGCAACCAAACAAAGGAATGTCTGCACCTCCTCGTTTGACTTCTTCCGAGTTGCCATAATAATAGTAGTAAGTTTAGTAACTATCTCTGGCTAAACTATTTTAAAAAGGCGGGGTTATTCTGGATACTCAATCTGGCGCGTGCAATGATGACGCAGTGAATAGTGACGATTCTCTCTGACCAATCAGCAGTCGGCATTGTTTTCACGTCACATTTTAGTATCGCCTTAGCTCGCCTCAGCTCGCTTAGAACCTCGCCGGAGGTGGTACGAAAAAAAGTACCCGAAAGCAGATACAGGTACAACTTTTACACAGTGGAAAACCAAACAATGTCGAGTCGAGTCGAGCCGAGCCGAGGCGAGCTGGTACTGTGTAGCGGAAAAGCGCCATAAGTAGGCTTGCTACGGCAGTCGGTGTTACCGGTGTTACACGGTGTTCAGTCGCAACACCGGTTTCATCACTTGCCCACCGCGACACCGCCCAAAAAAAAAAGAAAGTTTAAAGCGTTAAAAATATTCTACGCAATTACGCAGTATCCGTTAAGTCCTGCACACACACACACACACACACACACACACACACACACACACACACACACACACACGATCCACACTACCCACAGAAAAGACGTGATTGAGTATCGAGTTCTCTTTCGGTCTTGAATAAACCATAACACACACAAATTATGCCAAAATGTCTGTTTTGTTGAGTGTCCTCATAAGAGTCTTAAATGATTTAAATAAAGTCTTAAATGAACGTAGACATTTGTGAGAAACCATAGTGGACGTTATTGAGTGCACTTATTCAATACCACATTGCACTGCATTAAGGAGTGTATGTCTCAACGGCTGTCCGAATTCGCTCACTCGTTTTCATTCACTCCTTCAAGGGAACAGTATTGGTGGACTGACGTAGGGAATAGGCCTTACTTAGTGAATGAGTGTTTAGGGGGCGATTTCGGATTCAACCCATGTTCTCAAGCAGGGAAAAATAGAGGACACTGACAACGCGCTGACAGACAGGACCGAGCAGGTAATATTATGGAACAAAGTCCCAACTTTCAAATTTGGTCAGTCAAAGAAAATTAAACAATAAATATGCCTACCATTTTGTGGCCAAGTTCAAATCCACCGACGTTAATCTACTAACTCTTCTGACTGCTTTGTCGGACAAAAATTGTGGATTTTTATTGGTCAGATCACGTCAATCAAACTCGCTACGATGGATGAATTGACGCTAATTTAAAAGTTAGAGTGAAGTGCACACTGCCACACCAGCTTTTTATAAGCGTTGTTAAAAAAAATACATTTAGTTTGGTTTTCAAATTAGTGCCAATTCAGGGCACAATAACAAAACAGTGCTGCTCCGAACCACCGCACCAATATGCATGCCCGGGAAAATGCGCGCATTTTACGTTTGCCTTTAAATTAGTGATTTAAAAGCCCCAGCCGGTGATACCGGTATTACCGGTGTTGTCACACGTCAATTAACCGGTCGGAAAATATCCTCACCGTCACATCCCTAATTCTAAGCGTTGTGACTGTTCATAGTTGAGATAAATTGTCCTTGCAGGTCATTTTAACTCTGGTATCTTTTCAATTCCCTGTGCTCCTCAACTGAAGTTTATTGTGAATAGCTCTGTATATAGTACAGGTTCATAAAGTCAGTGTAACCAATTGATACTTAATTTAAATATAGCTGCAAGCAGCAATTATCGGGGCCAAGTGCAAGAAGATGATAAGAGATGCCAACATGGCTGGGAGTGTCAGACCAACTGCAGCACGGAGCAATAAAATAAATTTTTAGAGGATTTTGGGCAAATGGCTGAAAAATCATATATGCAGTAACTTATTAGATGATTTAATGGTTTATCACTTTCGACCAATAGGTGGCGCATTTACAAAATCAATGTGATGTGGTCAGCGTGAAGTGACAATGACACATACAAAGTTTGGTGTCAATATGTCAAGGCATTGCTGATATAAAGCCTGAATAGTCATTTTGGCTTCATGCCTCAAATTTGCTGCTGCGGTATGCGAAAACGTTTCGTCTATCGACATGAAATCCATAATTTTTACTCTGCACGGTCTGGAGATGATATGATTCGATTTTGGTGAAAATCGGACTAAAGGTCTAGGAGAAGTTAGAATAAATATGTTTTAAAAGCAAATAAAGATGGCGGACAGGAAGTTTGGCTGACTATGGCAAAATTGGTATCTATGTTTTCCGCATAACCCAAGGAATCTATTAAAACCAGTCATTACAATAGGTAAACAATTCGTTTTTTTGTTCATCCATTGAAAGTCCATCCATCGAAATGTTTATGTTTCAAAAAGTAAAAAAAAAAAAAAAAGTATATATATAAATATATACTGTAAATTGAGCAGAATAATTCAACTGCGTCTGAAATCCCATAGCTTCTACATTTGGATTTTTTTATTTAGTATGGATATGGGTAGCATGAATGAAATTTGGACATGCTACATCTGCCATGTTACTGTCATGTGACCCACCTACACATCATTTGTGTAGCTTTAATGCCATTCATAAATCCTCTCCTGTAGTGTCGTGGAATAGTAAAGTGTCCATCAAATGTGCCGTTCGGAAACTTTAGTTTTTGTGCATCTGGGGGCTTTTCGCCTACTGTTTTTGTAATACGGTGTATTCAGGCGTACTGTTTTTTGAATACTATGTATTTGGACATACTACTCTTTTAGGGTGCTGTTTTTCGCATGCTATATAATAGAGAAGTATTCGATTTCGGCTGCAACTTACTCAAGTCTTCTGTAGAGACACAATCACTTTATATGAACAGATTTAATTTAGGCTTTTATTCACATATAAACATTGATCAACATGCATACATGGAGCACATCAAATAAGTAAAGCTATAGTGATAAAAATGGTTTAAAGTGTAATGTTTTTGATTACATAGTTCAATGGATGATATCAGAGAATATCAAAAGTAACTTTGTGTATGTTGAGGCTGAGTATTTGATAACAAAAACTTAATTTTTGGATGTACTTGCTCCTTTTAAACTAAGAAAATGAAGTCACAATCCACCTTATGCACTGTCATAAGGCACAAATGAATCAATATTGATTAAAAATTGTAATTGAGCCGGAAACGAATTGTGAAATCTGTGCCGATACCAAGCCCTACAATAGACTGACATGTTGAAAATGTTCCAGGAAATGCTTTCTTAAGGCAATTTAGTTTTTATAGTTGTGTCAACATTTGTTACACAATAGCTTTGTTGCTTGTTAGAAAAATTGAGCAATTGTGTGACACACCCGTGTTAACTCATTTAAATCATTGACGTGTCTTAAGTGAATCGGAGGCTCAGTGATTTCAGTTCTGTCTTTCAAAAATAGTCATTGTCACTTAAAATCTTACATGCTTTTATCTCTACGTTTGTGTATGTGCAAAGTGGATGGGCATATGATGAAATTGTGACAAGAAGTACAGTAGATTCATACTGAGAGCACCCACACATCTCTTCAATGCCCCATGTTCAGATTCCAGATGTATGATGTCACCTCTGGAGTATAGGCCAAACAGCTGTGGGTTCAGGGCACCGTCCTGTGTTTAAACAATGAGAGAAGGCTCTAAAAAGCTCCTGTAAATGCTTTCCCATGTTGTTTTCATCTCCCAAGGATTACTGTGTCATGATCTGTCTGCTTTCCCTTTTCTATTCACACTCGTCTATTGAAGTCTGCCATATCCGTTTGCTCATCTCTCCAGCCTTCTTTTTGTAAAGGGGAGTTCCTCAGGGCCAGATGTTTGACCCTACAGAGGTGTAAGAGGTCAGATCCGAGAGGATGGTCCCACCACTGTGGATATTGTTCGCGTTCATTATTTGCATTTCTCTTTCCTTGATTTCTATCTAGAGGGCCTCACAATGGAAAATAAGACAAAAGCAACAGAGAGTGAGAGAGACATCCTTTCATCAACTTTTGGAGACCTCTCATTGCTTTGGCACAGCTGATGTATTTACTTTGTTACTGTTTCCTGACAACTGTTTTTTTTCCATTTCAGAAGGCGTATAATGTTCTGGTTTAAATAAAAGAGCAGGTTTAGATTGTCTCATGCAAAGAATTATGCTAATGTTTTTACAAATGTTACCATGTGATAGTCTTCAGAGGAATGTATGATAGGATCCAATCACCAAGAGACTGCTGCGGCTGTTAACAGTCAAAGGTTGAATCCTCTGCACTTTGTGCAATGCGCGACTGTTACAGGCGGATGTTCACAGGTTATTATAAAATAAAAATATTGTGCAATCATCACTTCATTTGTTCTGTGAGGGCTTGTCAGGAGTGTTATGGCTGTGATCCACGTGCAATAATAAACCATTTTATTTCCACTGGAGCTCTCCTTAAAGGTATAGTTTACCTAAAAATGAAAGTCCTCTCATCATTTGCTCACCGACCGTCACGTCGTTCCAAACATGACTTTCCATACAGTTTTGGTTAATGCATATACCATATGCATACATGGTTTAATGCATTCTTGCTGAATAAAAGCATTAATAACTTTTGAACATTAGCCTATATTTTGTGCTCCACAATAATGATATAATCTTTATTTTTTTGGATGAACAAGCTTTTTAGTAGTTTGACTTTAGTAGTACGAAATATGTTGCCTTTGCATTCGTGCCTCTTGAAAACAATGTGAGTGATCCTGGGAGAGCAGAGCTGCTCTGAAACCAATCAGAAACTTGTTATTGTTTTTTTCAGGCACTACAAGTTGCTCAACAACAACAGCAGCAGCAGCAGCAGGAGCCGCAAGCGAGTGGTGAGAAGTCCCCCCAGAGAACGGAAAAGGAGACAGACACGCAGGTAGAGCCGTGCCCTCCTCCACCCGCAGCACACACACCTCCAGAGAACCTCGCTGTTTACACTATTACACAAACCACCTTGTTTATGCTGTCTTCAACAGATCATAAACAGATGGTGCAATGAAGGGTGTTTTATTATTACTTATTTTTATGATGGAAGATTACACGTCCACTTTGTGTGTGTGTGTAGCCTATTGTAAAACAAGTTTTTTCTGTCTTGTCCGTTAACCGATAAGGCTGTACTACTGAAGAGAAGTAGACAGCTGTAGAGTTTAGCCACAAACAAACACGCTATATGCCAGCCAGTTCACAGCTGCCTTTATTTATTCATCATGAATTGAATGCTTATTACATGAGTCTCATGTAAATGCAAGAGGTGGAACCAGGGTTCAGATAGTCAATAGTTCAAGTCAACGTGCCACTACGGCAAGTGTAAGGGGCGGGGTTACTAGCCCGAACCACATGACTAGATGGTTGCATTAGATTTGAGATCCTAGTGAGAGTGTTATTGGAGGGGGAGGTGGGTTGGTCAGCGAGGCTGGGAAGTTGAAAGATCAGTAGAGAGGAAACTGGCACTGTGACTACTCTTCAAGCATTCAGTGCAGCTCTCTGTTCTTACCGCCAATGGACTTATCAAGGTCTGTGAGTATTGAGGCGAGCTTTGCTAGTTTAGTCGGAGAGGGAAAGAGATATAATGTTTTGCTTGTGTGTTCTGGTATTTGATGTCTGTATCTTTTAGTCTGTGTGTTTTTTGTGGGTGTTTTTCAGGATGTTTATTACCACTGTGCTTTTACATAAAACTTTTATTGCATTTCCCCCCAACCAATTTGCCTTTAAAATCTCTAAATTACTGCAATTCTCTGTAATTTTCTCTATGCTCACATTTTAATTTACAGATCATGAATTCAAAAAGCAGTTTGTTCTATTAATTTGTTAATTCATTCTTAATTGAGGGGGTTAGTGTATAATTGAATTGCTGACATTGTAGAATAGCATTGTTTCAGAAAGAATCGTTCCTGAACTTTTTTAATTTATTTATTTATTTTTGTTCTTAAAGAGAGAATGGGAACTAAGTGAATGACCACTAGGGTCCATCATATCTGATCTGACATGAGGCTGAAAGCTTTGAATGGTCACTGGGACCTTTTTTCTGTGACTCACTATCTTTAGGCTGTCATTTTGTTCCCTGAATTACTTCTCTTTGTCTTTTAAAGGCTATGTTCACAGAACTGTGCCTTTTTCCCCTCTTGTTTTTTTCCCCCTTGCCTTTGCAATTTATATTCACCCAGATGCACAGTGCAGGAAAGAATGTTATTTTTACTTTGGGTGGGGAACCACACCAAAATTGTTCAAGGTATTGAAGGGGAATAACAACAGGCTCTATTTGTTTTTGGGCTGCTGAAGCCTGTTGATTTATGGCTTGTGTTTTCAGAAGCGATCGCTTGTTGACATGTATTCACTCATGGGGAGTTGGTTCTCTGACACACTGGCAAGAACAATAACAACAACAAAACAATGTTTGGACTTGTCTGTTGTCATGGAGACAACACTCATTAGTGTTTACTGTGGCCCAGAGAGAGAATATTTACATTAATTTGCTGGCATGCTTACATTCTTCTCAGGCTTTAAAGTATTTCTGTGTTGAGACTCGAAGGCCTGGTATTTTGAGAACTTTTCAGAGCTCTTTCACAATCAAAAGCATTTTTTAAGTTGCTTAAGTTACAGTATTTCTGGTTCAGTTGTCGTGTTGATAAAGGAACAGAATCGGTGTAGTTTACAAAATAAGTAATTTTTCAAGGAAAAGCTTTGCCTGCAGTGTGTGGTCATGTATACAAGAACAGCATATAGGATTGCTCAATTTGTGATTCTTCAAATGTGTATTCTTCTGTTGATGAAGAGAGAACACTATAAAACAATACTCCATGGCAGAACAAATCATCGTTTAGCTGACTTTTGAGCTTGCAATTTGAAATATCACAGTAAAAATAAACATGTTTCAGTTGCATGCAACAACAGTCAACTAGGAAAGCACTCATGAATCAGTTGTAGCAGCTACTGAATTAATCGGACTCGCTCACTGAACTGCAAGTCATTCATTTCAGTCATGTCCAAAGAGCTAATAGGGCCTACTGTGTTGTTTTTCATGAGACTAAATCAGACTGATTATTCTTATGACAACATTTATTAAACATGTATTCAAGATACATTCTAAAACATTTTTTAAATAAATGGCTGAAAATATGTTACAAAATATTTAGTTTTTTTTAATTATAATAATTTTTAGATCAACATGTGTGTATTTTATTCCACCCTTGTGCTGCGTTAAAGTCTATAAACACCTCTTAAAAGTATTGCATTCAATGTGCTGAAATATGAAATGAGCTTATAATTCGGCAAAAGCGATCTGTCATGCCACATTAAACAGCTCCAGAATGGTACATTTCATAATAAAATTGACTAAATTCGAAAGCTGAGAGAGTTTCATATCAAAGCACAAAGCGTATTGTGATTTATTGGATGGGAGGCGCTACAAAGTTCTGTTCAATCATCTACTGAAAACAGCATTTAAGATCGTTATCTGTTCTTCAAAATGAGAATGTGTACTATGTACTAACATTTAAAATAATTATTTGATACAATGCACTTATTGTGTCCATACTTGTTTTTACAATGTACTTATATTTTATCATATGAAAAATACCTGCATGTAATTACAGCTGTAATTAATTTCTGTAGATACATCTATAATGATACAGTTGACCCTCCCTTAACCCACTCCTTAAGCTTACCTGTTTCCCTCCTCAATAGCAGCAATAGTGTTTTGTAATGCAACTACACTGTACTTATTTTTTGATGCAAGTACATAGTAGTTAAGGACACCAATATTTTTAACCCATCCCTAATAATAATCATTAAGGGAGTCATGGATCCAGAATCTTTACATTTCTTACAATTCCCATTCACTGTGGCTTGTGAAGATGTTAAGCTAGGTCTGTCGTCAATGTAATATATTGTTATCGGACACAAAGGGCTTTTGATCACACGTGAAACAAGTTGGAAAAGAGCAGCGTGAACATTCTGCTAAATACTATCTCTTTTTTGTTCCATCGAAGAGAAAGTCGTATGAGTATAATGTCTAATTCTTAAATATTTGGATTTAACTGTTCCTTCAATTGTCAGGATTTTGGGCCATTATCAGCCCCCCTATTTGAACACACACACACTGTATGGGAAAGACTTGTGAGTATAACAGTCAGCGGTTATTGTTCTCCCATAGTTGTAGTATCTCAGTCCAGAAGTATGTTTATATGAAACTGAACACAGACTTCTTTACTGGAAATTTGTGTTTGTTTGTGTTTCACAGACTTAATTAAAATGCAATCTCGAGTTTTGTTTTTACAGTTGCTGTGTACCCCAGTATGTATTATTTATACGAATCCGTAAATGTGACTTTAATTATTCTGTTTATGTTTATTGTAAACATCTTAAAAGCAGAGAGTGTGTGTGTGTGTGTGTGTGTGTGTGTGTGTGTGTGTGTGTGTGTGTGTGTGTGTGTGTGTGTGTGTGTGTGTGTGTGTGTGTGTGTGTGTGTGTGTGTGTGTTGGCTTGAGATATGGTAATTACTAGAGGCCAAGTGATGCATGGACTAACTCATTGTGAATCCAGTGCATTTACATTGAAAACACTCGCCTCTGTTGTGGGTATTTTTGTTTTTCTGTTTTCGTTGGTAGCATTTTTAATGTCAGTGTTTGAGCTGCTGTCAACAAATGAATAATGTATTTGTTTATCTTGACGGGTTGTTTGCCTCAGTTTATGGGCAAATTACACTGAGATAACTGAAATGAATGCTTGTAAAAGATGTTTTTCCAATTGTAGGCACACGGGTTGTCCTCGCATTTTACTGAGGACTGTAAGCCTTGTTATTTTCAAAATTGTTTGTGTATTTGTTTGCATGGTCTTGTTGATGTTGACTGTTGAGGCCCAGAGGACTTGGAAACTATTCCCTGAATGTCTAAACAATAAAATATACAGAAAGGTCTGGCATAGTCTTACTCTGGTATCTCTTTTTAGCTGTTCACTTGTTTTAAAAGTGTTTACTATCCTTGGGGAAGAGAATTGAAATTGGGTTTGTGGAAATTCCTTTGTTCTTGGAGTTCGTGATTTGCTTTTTTACATCACAATGTATGCAGTGTGATAAAATCAATCTCAACCAGGATAATATGTCTTCTTGACATCCTAAAGCTCATCATATTGTCTGTCAAACAATCAGTCTGTTGCTAGATGTAGAGCCCCGCGCTCCCGCAAAAATGTTACCTTCTCCCACTCCCACCCACAACAATCATGTTTTTCCCGCTCCCACCCGCAAAAGCCCCCAGGTAAATGTATTGATTTTTTTTTTCCAGTAAATCCATACAATTTCCATTTAAATAGTTTCAAGTTACTTGAACAGCCACAGCCTACACGTCCCAGCATAAACTGAATAAATTATTATATTTTATAATAAATATTGTTTTTATTAAAGCATCTACAATCACAAACCACTGTTAAGTTTAACAGAAAAGCAAGCATAGGATTTTGCATGCGTGATTTAGATACCTAAATAAATAGTCTTTCTACAGAATCCAAATTCAATACCCACAAGCTATCTGATTATTTTCAGATGTGCTATCTGCTCTGTGCATGAACGTTAACATGCCTCGGTATTAGTGAAAACACAGTCGTTTATGTATTAAGAGAATATAAATGAGTGTAACAAAACATTGGGTGTTCGTCAAAATAAATATTGGTTCTGTGATGGTGTTAATATTAATTACTGGAAATCTTGAAGAAAAATAGACAACAGTTCACTGCACTTGGCAGGATAATTGCATTATCTTTTTAAGTTATTTAAAAGCAAGTATTAACTCAACATTAATCCTAACGGGATTAAAACTAACTATGATTCTCATTTTAATCATAGACCTGCCTCTCAGTCAAATTTGATTACTTTTTGATTTTGTTTTTAATTTATTAATGTTTATTTGAATATTTGATACTGCTAGATCTGCATACTATTTACTTTATATATTTTTGATTTGTTTCTTTGATCTTTTTTTATTACAGACTGTTTAATTAGAAAAGCTTGAAGCTTTTTTATTTGATATACAGTATATGTTGTTAATTATATAAAATGCCAATTAGCATGTTACTTTCCGTTGTGGTATTGAGAATCATGAAATTTCACTGGTATTGGTATTGACTACTACATTTATAGTTTTGTGATAATCCTAATACAAACTAGTGTTTGATAATGATGTGGTGTGTGTGTGTGTGTGTGTGTGTGTAGGTGTCTGTATCAGTGGGGATGATAACTCCTCAGGCCATCACCCCTCAGCAGATGCAGCAGATTCTTCAGCAGCAGATCCTGAGCCCTCAGCAGCTCCAACTGTTACTGCAGCAACAACAGGCCCTCATGTTACAGCAGGTACACGCATACATTGGGTTTTTATGTTATATGAAGACTCTCCATCGACATAGTGATTTTTATACCGTACAAGATTACATTCTATCCCCTACCCCTAAACCTAACCATCACAGAACACTTTCTGCTGCTTTACATTTTCAAAACAACAATTGTTTAGTATGATTTATAAGCCGTTTCCCTCATGGGGACCGAATTTTGTGAACTTGAAATTCAGGTTTTCCTATTCTTTTGGGGACATTTGGTCTCGACAACCTAGGGTATATCTAGACCACACACATCAGGTTTTCCTATTCAGTAATGGTTATCGTTTTTTTTTTTACTTATTAAATTTGTTCTCATCCCTTTTTTTTACATAAACTGGGAGCTTTGATATATTAAATTAATATATCTATTACTTTTTAGTACATTTAGTCTGCTTCCATGATTCCGTGTCACAAACCTGAGGAACAAACGCTGATGTAATGCTACTTGTTGTTTACCTGCCTATAATACAACCAGTCTAAAAAAAATAACTTTCCAGTGAACCAGCAGCTCGCATAATCTGCAGGTTCTCTTGTGCGTATAGTTTTGTATATTTAGATGTAAAGAGCAATGTAGTGCAGCATTATTACATTGCTCAACGAGACAGCGCCCCACTCCCAGGCTCTGTTCAAGAATAGCAAGTTTTTAGGGCCGGAGTTGAACCGTTCTTTCTGGCCCGGAACCCCCTTTTCTGCAGTGGAAATACACGGAACGGTTCCAGAACGGACTAAGACCGGGAAACCTGCACCGGAACCGTGTCAGAGGAAAAGGGGTAATAGTTTGCCCTAGCCCCTTGGTTGTGAACCACTGTGTTATTGTGTTTTTACTAAAGCTTTTGAGAAATAGCCAAACTAAAAAGCTTTTGCTGTGCCGCATACTGATACATAAAGAGAAGTGTGGCCAATACACTGCCAGTGAGATGTACACAAAACTGTGGAAGTTATCAAACACTGTTTTTACTAAACATTTACTCAATCTGCTTATGTATTTGAAAACGTTTAATGTACATAATACATTGACAAAGCTAAGGCAAACATAAACCAACATTGACTAAGCTAAATGACTACCACTTCTGTACATCAAGCACATTCATGAGCCAATGTGTTCATCTCAAAATATCCAAATTGTAGATTATTACTTGACATGGTCAAAACTCAGGCTGCATCCGAAGTCGCATACTTTCGTATTATATAGTAGGCAAAATACAGTATGTGACAAAAGTAGTATAACCGAATTCACAACAATCATAAAAGAGTAGGCAGAAAGTACCCGCATGACCTACTACTACAGGCGAGATTCTGAAGTGTGAACACGATGGATGCTTCAATATCCCATTGAGGCCACAGGAGAGGATTTAGGAATGGCAGTGAAACGATGCAATTGGCGCTCAGGTGTCACATGATAATGACAACATGGCACATGTAGTACATACAGATTAAATTCATACTACACAGTACACACAAGTCGTGAAGTAATTACTTATTCAAAATAAGTACCTACTCAAGAGAGTTTGCGATTTCGAATGCAGCCTCACTCTTTCACTAGTGAGTAAACTACCTTGGATTGATGTGTGACTTGTTTTCTGGTGTTAATGTTTTGTGTCCTCCCTCTGTGTCTCAGCAACAGCTTCAGGAGTTCTATAAGAAACAGCAAGAGGAACTCCACCTGCAGCTCCTACAGCAACAACATGCTGGGAAACCCAGTAAAGAGGTAAAAACATCATCATTTAACACTGAGGACCATCAGAGCCATTTGCTGCCCTTGTCCTCAGCAATCTCTGCCACATCACTGTCACACAGCCTACTTTTCACCAGCCACATTTCTGTCTTTTGACGGCTTTATGCGACTGTACTGCGAGTGAGTGAAGAGACCGGCTGTAGTGTCGGCAGCTTTATCACTTGAGTGAAAGTGCCGGCTGTGCGGTGATACTATGATGGATGAACACCCCAGCAGTGACTGTACTGTGAGTGTCAAGTGTCTGTCTCTGTATCCCTCTAACAGCAGATGATGGTCCAGCAGATGGCTATACAGCAACAGTTACTTTCCGTTCAACAGCAGCACCTGCTCAACCTGCAGAGACAAGGCCTGCTGTCTGTCCCGTCGGCTCTTGCCAGTGCACTGCCTCAGGGTAACAACACCTCACTGCCACATGACACGAAACAGTGTTATGAGAATGTTTACCGTCAATGAAAGCAATCCTAAAGGTTCAGGGGGTCACCAAGTCACTCTACTGTTGTTGTTAGTAGGCATTCCTGCTCAGATCATTACGTTCATTCCATTCAACTTTGTTGCATCACCAACATTTTTATCACTCATGTCCCGTCAAAGAACTTTCTATTCATAAAATAATCCTGAAAATAATGTATATATTTAAATGCAGCCTTGGTGAGCATAAGATTCATTTCAAAATATATTTTTTAAAATCTTATCGACCCCAAACTTTTTAACCGTACTGTGACCGCTGCTTTTCAGGGTTATTGTTTTCTCAGAATAGCTTTGCGAAAGGGATCCTTGATTTTTGTTTCATACATAACATATTTGTTTATTAATGTTTTATTTTATTGAACCTTTATTCAGCCAGGAGAGAAACCTGAAATTATAATCTCTTTTTAAGGAATATCATGGTCAAGATAGGCAGCACATTAACATG
The DNA here is from genome assembly GCF_051911475.1 of Siphateles boraxobius. Classification (NCBI taxonomy): domain Eukaryota; kingdom Metazoa; phylum Chordata; class Actinopteri; order Cypriniformes; family Leuciscidae; genus Siphateles; species Siphateles boraxobius. Next base: position 3,421,486 of record NW_027509195.1, read on the forward strand.
TTTCATTGTAAATGGCTTGTGTATAATTAAACAACATTAAAACAGGTTGTTTGATGGTTTAAGATGTTCTCTTGCTGAAATGTAATTTATATGAAATGAAACACAAAAATGGTTCAAAATAGGTTTATTGAGAGATTATTTGCAATCCACTAATCCCATGGTTGTCAGAGGTTAATGATTGGTGTTTGGATGAATTGGAATGGACAGAGAATCGTAGATATAGAGGTCTTATTAATCGTCTAGTGATCTAATAAAGGAAGTGTCTTACTCACAGGCATAAATCCTGCTGAGCTTCAGCAGCTTTGGAAAGAGGCGGCAGATGCACGGCAGGAGGAGAAGAGTAGAGGAGACAAATCCCCCTCTCCTCCCAAAACTCAGATCCTCAACCACCACTCCAGCACCAACGGACACCATGTGCAACGACCCAGCCGGAGAGACAGGTACTTACTCATTTAACCGCTTTTATTTTCTTCTTGAGGCATCATTTTTTTGCATACAAGCATGTGCCATTTATTTAGATTTTTCGAAAGATCATGTGATGTGTTGTGCTTAAGAACACTGTGTTAATATTTGCTCTTGACACTCTCCAATTTCTGAGCTCAGAAGAGTAAATGAACAACATTAAACTGAAACACGGGGGTATAGCACTGCAGGTTTACTAACTAACCAAGCTCATCCTATACAAGATTAATCCGATATGTACACAATACAAACATAATATTACAACTGACATCGGCACTAAAAGAACACAAATGCACAAGTGAACTTGACTGTTCTTGTCAGAGTATGTGACTTCAATTGTTGATGCGTTCTTTCAATTTATGACATTCTGTTTTAATAGTTTTCTCGTTATAATTACCTCAACGTACAGCCAAAACACTGCTATAACCAATCAGAAGCATTGATTTATCATTGATAAAACGTAGTTTCAAAGAAATGTTTCTTGAGCATCAAATCATCATGTTAGAATGATTTCTGAAGCGTCATGTATTACTGAAGACCACAGTAATGATGCTGGAAATGTATTTTTGTTCACAGAAATAAATAGCATATAATAGAAAATACAAAACAGTTCTTTAAATTGTAATATTTAATAATTTTACTGATTTTACTTTTTTTTTACCAAATTAATGCAGCCTTGGTGTGAGTATAAGAGACTAAAAAAACACATATGTTTGAATATATGTTATGCTATGCTATTCTACGCTACGTTATGTTAGTGACAAAAAAAAAAGAATCTTAAAATGACAGTAATATCGTTTATTGCAATAATTTTTTTGGATAATATTTTGTCCAGCAAAACTAGTTCTCATGACAGCCCTAACAGTGAGTATGTGTCTCACTGAAATGTAACATTAGTATTTGATGACCAGTCAAACCAGTGGAGCTTACCCAATAGAGGTTGCCCAATATGTTGTATTAGAAATAAAGTGCTGAAAACAGTTGTCAGTTGTTTTAAGAGGCATTTGTCTTCGAGGCTGTGTGAAAGGTGTCAGTCTACGTCAACCTGTGCCCTGCAGGCCTTTCTTCATATACACTCATGAGAACACCTCCGTCTCTGTTTTCAGAGGACTAAACCTGTTTGTCTATATGTTCCAGGAGCTTGTTTGCCAAAAGCACTTGACACTTGTCAATCCAAAACCTGTGACAGTGAACTTTGCTTATATAATGTATTGCTGTTTGTTGACTGGTTTGAAATTGTTTATGCATCTGTGCGAACCTATTACCCAAGCAATTAGCAGCCTTCTGGTTCCCCAACCCTGAGTCTTAACCACTATACCACACTACCCCGTTAACAATAAACGCTCGTATTACAGTAGGTGCCATCGTGTCCTAGTGTTGCATTGATGTGGTCTTTAATGTCAGCAGAGCCCTCTTATGGCCCGTCTGTGATTATTTGTATGATATTGGTGGAGGGTGAGCGCTCAAGGACTGTGTGGTCAGTTTCATGTGTCATGTAAACTCCTGCCCGCCAGAGAGACGCCTGCAACTAAAACCTTAAGTGCAGCCACTGGCACCAGAGACCAAACCCTTCACCCCTTCTAGAAGACCACGACATGTGGGCATTGTCTATCCATCTCTCCTTCTGGCTTACTGAGTGACATGCAAACACTCTCACGCTGATGGACTGAGGGATCAAATGTAATCAATCCTTTAAAATCTGTCCCACTCCATCTTGATTCGTATACTACTGTAGCGTTCTCTCCCGAGTGCTTTCTCCTGTGAGGCGAGTGTTTGACATTGGGCTGGGATCTCCATCGGCAAGAACAAACAGTTCATTGCGCGCATTTGTTTTATTGTGTCTGCTTGCTGGCTTATTTGATTGTTCAGTGTGTTATAAGGATGGAAATAACAAAGTTTGTTTTAATTTGTCAAGTGTGAGTCATCTTCCTAGTTGGGGTTGTGTTCAAGCACTGAACGAGAAAAGATGCCCGCCTTAGACCTCTCTCGTTTTTTTTTTTTTTTTTTTTTTTTTTGGTTTTAGGCAAGGAATCCGCTGGCAGAGACACACAGGGCTCTCTTAGGCGAGAAAAGGAGAGGGTCATGGTCAAAGGACACAACCTCTCTTGATCCCAAACAAATAAAGCATTCTTGACATTTTTCAAAGTTCTAAAATAAATCGTTTTCTCAAACAGTCCACTGTTTGAAACAAAGTCCCAAACATGTCCTGCTACTTTCTCAGCTGGAGCTGAGTTGAAGAATAGAGCTTTATGAAGACATCTGAAAAATCCTGTCTGTTACATTTCAACCCAATATATGATTTTGGATAATAAAAAAAATGTCCATTTAGAAAGTACAGCATATCTATAGGGCCATTAATGATTATTTTCATTGTTTACAACTCATATTGTTAAATTCTGATTTTTCTCATAGATTATTCTCATTACTTGAAAGCGTTAATTTTACTGTACCACAATAATGTCCAATAAATTGATGCATGATGAAATTGATCAAAAGTGACAGTAAAGACGTTTATAATGTTACAAAAGGTTTCTATTCTGAACTATCTACTCATCAAAGAATCTTGATGTATCAAGGTTTCTACAATAATATTAAGTAGCTAATTATGAGAAATGTTTCTTGAACATCACAATTAGAATAATTTCTGAAGAATCATGTGACACTGAAGACTGGCGTAATGATCCTGAAAATTCAGCTTTGATCACAGGAATAAATTACATTTTTAAACGTATCCAAATAGAAAACACCTATTTTAAATTGTAATATTTCACAATATTACTGTTTGAACTGTATTTTTGATATATCATTTTTGTCACATGACCGCAATGGTGCTTCATTATTATAATGGTAGTTTGGGAGTGGGTGAATTCTGAGGAAAAATATTTGAAATCATTTTCAGAATGATCTTAATTAGATAACTTGGGGATCACCAAATTACCTGACGATACGTTGCGATACATATGTCATCGCAACTAAACACATCACAATGGATTGAGACGGAAACAGCCTGTCACATGAGAAAGACACCGTCGGAGAGCATGAATCTACAGTATATGAGTTTAAATCTCTCTCTAGCAGTTTGCTTCAGCTTTGTTTTCCATACCACATCTAGAAGCATCTCTGAGCACAGTCAGAAGTGATGCAAAAATTAAACCTTTGTGGAATGAACTGTAGGAAATATACATAAACATAACTACCTCAAAAGATTGATTTCCATTTAAAGGATGCTAAATAATTGTGTGAACAATAGCCCAGGCATGTTCTAGACATGCTTTGTGAGATTCACAACTTTCTGAGATCACAGATGTCCGAAATCTTGGAGATCGAGGACAAATGAAAGTGTAACCGTGTGATTATGGATGAAGAAGAGCCATATGGGTTGCAGAGTCGCAGTGTCACAACATACTGGAACGGCAGAGACATTATCCATTGCAAACCTGTAACATGTACCCAGAACTCAAGCTTCAGATTCTGTATTTATTGTGTCTGTTTTTGCTTCAGTTCTCAGGAGAGTCATTCTCAGAGCGCACATCCTCTTTATAGCCACGGCGTGTGCAAGTGGCCAGGCTGCGACGCAGTGTTCGGAGACTTCCAGTCATTCCTCAAGTGAGTCAACAACCCTCATGCTCTACGTTTTATCATGCTGTTTGTCCTGTTTGCAGATCTGTGAGGAGGAGCTGTATGCAGCTGTAATCGAATTATCATTTCTGAGTGTGCTCGCTGCTCTTTTAATGCCTTTCTATCCCTTTTACTCTGTTTACTTGTTTCGTGGGGTTTTTTTTGTCCCTTTTCCCTCCTCCCACCTAGGTTCGCTTGTATGTATGTATGTATTGGTATACCACCCATGTGTCTTTATTTTCTTTCCGTTTCCTTCTCTCTCTCACTCTTTCCCCTGTGGCGGTGCAGCCGTGGGGCCCCTCAGGGTTGAGCTCAGTGCACTGATAAACAGAGTACCCATGGTGATCCTGGCCATCCCTCCCAAAACAAACAACAGGAGGATGTTTATCTGTGCCCCTTCCACTGACCCTGACCCCTGCTCCCAGTCCGAGGCCCCGCCCTGTCTATTGCCACAACACTGCCTTTGTTCCTCAGCTCGGTCACAGTTCCACCATATAAAAACATGTTTCTAATGATCACATCACACTGAGATTCACGTGCCATACCTGAGAATAAGGTGTTTAGATATTGTTTTTCAACCTTCATGAATATGCATTCTTCAATCACAAATGTTGCACGAAAATTGCATTGCTTTAGAATTTTCACCATTTAAAAATATCTCCCTCTCTCTTCATTCAATAGCAAATGCATTAATGTAGTTTTGGTAATGTAGATTCTCAACAAGATTATTTCATGGATAAAATGTGCTTGATATGCAATTCATTTAATTGTGAATATTTTTTTACAAAAATATATATATATAAAAAAACAGTTGTAAAGATAGTTGTTTGAGGAAGTTGTTTGGATAAAAGCCTTGCACAGATTTTCTTTGAATACAGCTCCCTCTACTTATCAATAACAGTATTGCATCCAGAACAATCCTTTTGATTAGTAATGAATGAAAATCAAACAAATCATTCTTCTAAATTGATTGTTTTAATTAGTTATTCAAACTCTCAGATGGCGTGTTTGGAAGTAAAAAGCTGAGGTGATTTGATTTATCATTATCAATCATGCACTATACATTCAAAAGTTTAGTGTCAGTAAGATTCTTTTAATTAATGCATTTATTAACTGACAGTAATGACATTAATAATGTTATAAAAGATTTTAAATAAATGCTGTTCTTTTGAACTTTCTATTCATCAAAAATCCTTAAATTTACCAGGGTTTCCACAAAAATATGAAGCAGCGGAAGTGTTTTCAACATTGATAATAATCAGAAATGTTACTTAAACAGCAAATCAGCTTATTAGAATAATTTCTGAAGGATCATGTGACACTGAAGAGTGAAGACTGATGTCAAAACTAAATTTTCATCATCATTACTGTAACATTTCTGTTTGAACTGTATTTTTTTTTATCAAATAAAGGCATCATTGGTCAGCAGGAGAGACTTCTTTCAAAAGCAAAAAACTTTCAAACCACAAACTTTTGAACACTAGTGTACATGAATGATTCGCTGAAATGAATGAAACTACTCAGTGGTGATGTTGTATTTATTTGGAGTGTGTTTTCAAATTAAACGATTTATTTTCAGAGACAACTTCAGGCAAGCCAGGGCAAGTTTATTTATATAGCACATTTCATACACATGTTTTTTCTTGCACTTTGAAATGCCACTAAGACAAAACTCAAAAAGAAAAGAAAATAACACATTATAAATAATTTAGTGCTATCAATGCACATGTTGTGTTTTAATGACTGGTCCTGTCTCGATGTTAACTGAACGTCTGCATATGTCCGTTGTGTTTTTCAGGCATTTGAACGGTGAACATGCTCTGGATGACAAGAGCACGGCGCAGTGCAGAGTTCAGATGCAGGTTGTTCAGCAGCTGGAGCTGCAGGTACAGCTTCACAAACATTCAGCGCAACTGCTTTTTCTCCAGACAGAACTGCTTCTTGATATGCTGATATTTCATTCATATTAGACTAAAGAAATGTTTGCTTTCTGCTTTGCATGTAGTTAAACATCCTGTTCTAATCTGAGCTCTAATCTTTTTCCTGCTCTGTATGTGCTGAATGCACACAAGAAGAAATAATCCACCATGTGAACGTTAGACAACAGAAAGCTCCATGTTTATCAGTGGTGTTTGTGTTTGTCAAACAGCTCACTAAAGACAAAGAACGCCTTCAGGCCATGATGACCCACCTCCATGTCAAGTCTACTGAGCCCAAACCAGCCCCTCAGCCAGTATGTCACTGCGTTTAGCATTCACTCTGTTTGATTATAAACGCACTTCTGTAGTGCTGAAGATACACTCAAGATCGCTGGTGAAATAATAAACTTTCAAATGTTTGTTAGGTGAATCTGGTGTCCAACCTCACTCTTTCCAAGGCAACCGTTCCGAAAACCACTCCCTCCATGAGCCTATCCCAGAGTGCCACGGCCCCGTCTACGCCCCTCACGTCACTCCCCCAGATGCCCTCCGTCATCATCCCCACCAGCCTGCACAGCATGGGACCCATCCGCAAACGCTACTCGGACAAATACAACATGGCCATGGACCAAGGTGAGATCGGTGACCTCTAGCCCACTGTCAGAGCCAGTATTACACTCACTGTACTGTAGTTATCAGGACTCTACAACAAGGATGGCCTGAAACCAGTGTAACTGAAGTAGCAGCAACTCTCTCCTGTGTCTCATAGATATTGTGCAGAATAAGGAGTTCTACTTGAGTGCTGAGGTCAGGCCTCCATTTACATATGCAGCTTTGATCAGGCAGGTAAGAAACCATCATCCAGCTCTTGGCACCTCACCATCATTTCTGATCAACCAGGCTGTCTGAGCACTTTTAGTTAAGCCTTTACATTTATCTTTCATCAGCTGCTGTGTGAGAGACATGTTGATCTTGTTCCTTTTTTTTATTTATAGGCCATTTTGGAGTCTCCAGAAAAGCAGCTAACACTAAATGAAATCTACAACTGGTTCACGCGAACATTTGCGTATTTCAGACGCAATGCAGCAACGTGGAAGGTAACAGAAGATGCAGTAAAAAGATCAGTCTTGATTGATTTCCTGTGCCCTGGATCAGTTTTTTTCATTTCTTCTGCAATCTCAGAATGCAGTTCGCCACAACCTCAGTCTTCACAAGTGTTTTGTACGTGTTGAGAATGTGAAGGGGGCCGTTTGGACTGTGGACGAGCTGGAGTTTCAGAAAAGGCGACCACAAAAGATCACTGGGTAAGTGCACATCTGACTGCAACGTTTTCATTTGCACTGGTCATTGTCGCTAATGACGCTGAGGTATGTTTCTTCAGATCACCTCTGGTGAAGAACATCCAGTCCAGTCTGGGTCAAAGTCCTGCCCTGTCTGCTCTGCAGGTATGGGTTCATTCCATTCAAAAGATTTCTCTCATGTTCACCAAGGCTGCGTTTATTTGATCAAAAATACAGTAAAAACAGTAATATTATGAAATATTAGTACAGCTTCAAACAACTGTTTTCTCTTTGGATATATTTTAAAATATCATTTATTCCTGTGATGCAAGGCTGAATTTTCAGCATCATTACCCTAGTCTTCAGTGTCACATGATCCTCAGAAATCATTCTCATATCATGATTTGCTGCTCAAGAAACATTTATTATCAATGTTGAAAACAGTTGTGCTGCTTCATATTTTTGTGGAAATCGTGATGTTTTTTTTCTTCTTTTTTTCGGGATTCGTTGATGAATAAAAAGTTCAAAAGAACAGCATTTATTAGACAGAGAAATCTTTTGTAACATTGTTAATGTCTTTATTTTCACTTTTGGTCAATTTCCTGCATCATTGCCGAGTAAATGTATTAAAACTTAGTTACCCCAAACTTTTGAATGGTAGTATGACTTGTTTGGGATACAAGTGCAGTTTTCGGTGATCTTAAAACAGTTTTTCTCCTCAGGCAGCGATGGTGGACAGCAGTCTGCCCCTATATGGCTCGGCATCTATGGGAGCGTCCAGTCTGAAGGCCCTGACCGGTGCGCTGCATGAGGACACAAGTTCTCACGATCATGATGAGGGCTCCCACAGTGACTCCAGCCTGGAGCTCTCTCCTCTGCCCACACTGTGAGTCCTCTGTCCTGCCGGTCTAATATCACTCACCTAAACCCTGAGAACATCATGTCAGCCACTCACTGCCGGTTTACTGAAATATTCAAGTAGGCAATCAAGTTATTTTAATAGGGTGTCCGCAGATCCTTAAAAAGGTCGTAAATGCAACCGAACTGACATTTTTGCTCGTTGCTTTTTGAAATCATATAAATCTGTCTAACACATAAACGTGATTTAGGACAAGGATATCACTCTTGTTGTATATTGCTATTTATATTCCCAAAGAAAAATGTATTATTATTACTATTTTAAAATATCCCATTATGCTATTTTAAAGGTTCCTAATTTAGTTTTGGAGGACTCCTACAACAGGTTTATATGCATCCAAGGTCAAAAAATTTCATTTCTCAGTGTCTGAAACGGTTTGATGAAGGATCCAGTCTCTCTAAACCCCTCCTCTCCACGAGCCTACTCTGCTCTGATGCATGTCCAAAGAAACGCTTATTACCATATCTGATTTCCACAGTGATATAAACACTAACAATTGTGTCGGTTTTACCGTATCAATTCGAGTTCGATTCCTCATCCTTTGGTTGTGCATGCAAAGTGGATTTGCTTTGGCAGAGAAGAAAATAGTGTTTTCTTGACATGTCAACAGCACAAACCAAACTCTTCATCTCTCAGTTACAACTTCAGTAGATGCTGTTCATGGGCGGCCAATGAAGATCATAGAATGAAATCACTGACAACTCAGCCATTTCAGACTCGGTTCTCTCTTTTTCGAAAACGGTACACTTTTAGCTTTAAAATTTTGCAGACCTTTTACATTCACAAACAGATTTATTACACAATTTATGAAAGGCAATATGTGAAAAAGCATAACGGGCAATTTAATATATGTGACAATGTGAAAAGTGTCCACTGCTCATTTGTATAGATCAGTGTTTCCCAACAACTAGTGTGCCATGGAAAATGATCAAATTCCTAAAAATAAATTAAAAATAGATGCTACGAATAAGAATATATTGTCGCTGTCGGGCAGAAACCTTGTATGTCTATATTTATAAGGATGCTATTAGTCATCCTTTACGTCCGTCTGTGGCTTTTTACCATAATGTAACCAAAAGCATTTAAAAGAGGTTGTGACTAAACCTTGTAATTGCATTGGATCCTCAAGCTGTCAGTCAAACCTCATAGCTCCGCCCCTCTATCGTGAATGAAGTGCCACACACAGTTCAGAGGTAAATAAAGAACTGTTTGTTTGTGTAAGTACAGCGTTTTCTTTACTTAAGAAGCTCTCTATAAAGGCAAATGTTTATCATATGTAAGAGTCTTAGTCTGGTATTTGCAGTCTACTTAAACCAAATTTAAATATCCTTCCAGTGTATTGCGCTTCATCTTCTATATCATGAGATTTTGGCCAAATATATTCAACAACAAGAAAAACTGAGTCCCCACATAGCTACAATAAACTTTAAAACCTGTTAGTTGATGGAAACATAATGCGATGCACTTCTGCGGCTGTTCCAGTGAGGATCAAAACATGCATTCGCTGGTCAAAAACCCTTTAACTCCATTTGAGCTTGATCTTCAAAAAATGTTAAGATTATAATAACACATGCAAGTGTCTGACCATATATAAAGCTACTTTGACAACACATTGTCTCTGTCGGCTAGAAACCTCATGTTTAAAAAATAATGAATCACTGTCAATTTGATGTTTCATCATCACCAACATCATAGCTACTTATATGACGTTATTGTGTTCTTACCTGACTTAAGCTCAAGTTTCACTTTAATTGTGAATACTACTTTTAATATAATATCCAGCTTTAATATGTAATGCGTGTTTGTGCAATTTTGTGAAAATGTAGTCCTCAAAACAGAGCATCTATACCAGTCAGTGGCGGTTCTAGACCATTTCAACTGGGGGGGCCAAGCTGGGGCCAGTTGTACTGTTAGAGGGGCCAGTTACATTTAGACCTTATTGTTGTCATATCATTTTCTGCACTGCACTGCAGGCATTAACAGGCAAAATACCATGTTTATAATCATTCAACAATGCATTTGCATTTCCGTTATATTTTTACATTTGCATTACATATTCAGTATTAGTCACAGTAACTGTAATTGACATGATGTCTTTCTTTCTCTTCATTTTGGTGAGAACTATAGAGCAAAAGCAATGGGGACCAAGAAGCGTATTAATTCATTTACTGAAAATAACTGACTTGCTAGGTAACTGTCTAACCGTTTACAGGGTTCCTGCACACTTTTTAAAGTCAAATTTAAGGCTTTTTAAGACCTGAAGAAATCAAAATTCACACCGTACATTAGGGGTGTGCAATATTGACAAAAATATATCTCAATATTTTCAATGTTTTGTTGATAATTAGATGATATTTTACTGATTGTGTTTTTGTGCTGGTGCCATGGCTGGTTTAGGCCTGTTGTTGACAGCAGACTCACAAAGATATTCATATTTTTTAATATTCTATGCAGTGGTCAGTTCACAGCAGAGACCGAAATTAAATTTTTAATTAATTTAATTTGCCACCTTAAATTGATTTCCAGGGGTATTTTCACCTATATATGGACATTCTTTCTAAACTTATTAAGAGTTATGAATCACCTTTTATGTCAAATACTAACATTCAAATTATACAGTAATTATACTTATTTATACAATAATACTTAATTATGCAATAATTATACAGTACCACTGTTACCAGTCAAATTAATCATTCAATCAAAATCAATGTTTGCAGTGCAGTCTAGAGGTGACACAGAAGCGGCATTAATATATTTACACTCCATTTATAATTGCATAAATAAAGCTATGAGATTTTTTTTTTAATCAATATTTAAATATGAAATGATTTCTAATTGTAATGTTCTAATTAAAGGGTACTTTAAATATGAAACTAAACACGCCAGTAGGCGGCGGCAAGTCAAGGTCTTATTAAGTGAGTTGAGGGAGTCATTCATTCAACGGATTTGTTCAAACGGCTGATTCATTCGGGAAAGGAGCAAGTGATTCCTTCAAAACGCGCATTTCAGTCAATAAATCATCGCTGTCTGTTGCATTGAGACTCTGCTACGGTTTCATTTCGAAATTCTAGTCGGCGAAATAAAGGGAAAACAAACAATATTGACAATATTGTGTCTAAAAAGTAACTCCCATTGTTAACTTATTGTTAATTTAACTGTTGTATAGCATCAATATCACAGTTGCAATTGTGCACGGGAAAACGGCACTCTTGCTGATGTGATATTCTAATATAAGAACATAATATGATATAAATATAAGACATAAACTCATTTGGGGACATAGCCTACCTATGAACCGCACACAGCAGTGAAAGGACGATAGACAAATGCGATGTCAGCTCACAGTGCGTCGTATACAGTTAAAACAATGATTACAATATCATAATAGACAATACACATCGCACACCCCTACACACATAAAGAATGAACTTGCAACTGAACTGACATTTACCAGCTTTCGCCTTCTCTCCCCTCTCGCGTGCAGGAGACAGACGTTATTCTGCCGCGATTCCCGCGAATGTGATGCGAATTGTCACGTGAACAAGCAAATCCACAAAGATATAATAATAAAAAAAATAATACGCATACAACGATAACAACGATAGCAAAAAAAAAAAGTTTTGTAAAAATTATTTCACACTCCACATTTAGGGGGGCCACAAGGGGGGCCAAGCTTGTTGTCACAGGGGCACGGGCCCCCCCGGCCCCCCCTCTAGAACCGCCACTGATACCAGTGACTTGGAAGTCTAATTTGTGCTAAAGTGTAAGATCTTGGTTGATGTGAGCTGTGTGTGTTCACAGGCATCAGTCTCAAATTAAAGAGGAGCAGATGGAGGCCGAGGACTATAATGGCTCCACGTCTCCAGAGACAGAAGACCAGCACAGTCCAGAGTACAGCGAAGAGCCGGGATTCACCTCGCCACCTCACGCCTTCCACTGCTGAGATCAGACTCCTGACACCTGCAACTTTTCCTTCTGGGGACAACCCTTTTATTTATTGTTTCGATTGACCTGTTTCTGTTGTATGCAATGGTTTGACCTCACTGGTACTAAAGGGCTCCTCTGTGTTTGAAAAGGTCGCCTGCAGAGGGCGCTGTAGGCTACACGTCATCTTTGCTTTGTATATTAAACACTACGGCACCTGAACTGAATCAAATGCTCACCTTGAAGGGAAGACGGGAACATTTTAAGCTGTCTACGACAAGATTTATTTAGCTTTCCACAAAATCTGTTCACTGCAGCTGTGAATGCTGAATGAAAAGCTCTTTATTGTAAATGCGAGTTTAAATCACCTCAGCCTCAATACTGTAGGGTTAGTCACCATCGATGGCCCTGGCTGCCATGACGGTAACGTGTGGCCTCAAATTTCGGGCTGCTTATCAGTAGAATGGAAAATGATATTGTGAATGTCTATCTTTTTTACCTCTTGTTTTTCAAGATAAAAACAAAACCAAAGGGGAACATTTTATAACCAGCACTTGATGGATGAATGTTTTTCAATTGTAGTTTTTTGATTTGTTTTTCACTTAGTGTGTACAGAAGGTTACTGTATTTCCATTATCCAAAACATTTACGCAAACAAAAAGCCTCATTCTCAACAGTCCCAATCATTCGGTTACTAGTAAAGCTGAACCAAACATTTACGTATTTGAGAAGAGCAACTTTTCTTTTCTTTTTTTTGTAGAATGAATCAAGTTACCAAAGATTGTGAAAGATATTTTAATGTTGTGTACCCTGTTTACATTGTCCCTTTTGATACGGCCAAGACTAAGAAGTCTTCACTTGAGTGGATTTGAGGAGTATTGGAGGCGTTTAATGTCACACTCGTGACATTTGAGCAGTTTGTAAACCGCAATAATTTGATTTGACAACGTACCACAGAGAAAAAGAGTTGATGATGGAAATAATGCATAATTGTTGACTGAATAACTTGTTACACATGTCCAAAAGAAATAGATGGCATCTATTTCAAATCAACTATTTCAGTTTTTTTCAATACTTCTGAAAAAAATGCCTTATGATTAATAAATTCTTGTATAAAAATGTGAAAAGTGTCAGTTTTTTTCATTATAAGCATTTATAATTATAAATTATATTGTCATTTATACAAATGTCTATACATACACACATAGTAATAGTAATAGAATAGTGCATTTGAATTGAAATAATTCACATCATGATTTCAGATTTGGTACCATGACTTTACATTTATTATATTTTTCAATTGTGCATACACTGAAAAAATAGCATAAGATAATAAAAAAAAAATCCTTTTCTTATCAAAATCCTTCCATGTAGTTTTTTTTTTAACTTTCCAAGTCAGCTGCATGTGTGAAAATATATTACTACATACAAAGATCAATAAGAAAATACAGAATACAATATATTAAAGTTGTCCTAGACGTGTCTTACTATCTGTCAAAAACAGCAATAACTCGTTAATACAGGCAAGTAAAATAAATGGCACAGCTTATAGTAACTGAATGAGTACATGGCCACACGTCTTTGGTTATAAACCGCTTTTGGAGATCATGGAATCATTATGCAAAACATGATACAGAATGAAGGCAGAAACGTCCACCTGTCCTGTCGGTTTAAAGACCGATTACATTCCAATATAATGTTCTATTACACCATACGTCAGGCACAACGGTACAGCATGATGCGTGACGGTCAGCTGACCAGGCTATGGTTCATATACGGTGTGGATGGCTATGTACCACTGTCTATCTTATTCCATGTATGAAGGGTGCATAAAATACACCACAAAAGGGGATAAAAAAATAAAGTTCCTTTCTTCCTACTTTAAAGGCAACCGAATTCTCTCTGTGTAATAATCACATGACCATCAGCCTTCCATTGTGACATCATACTACATGACATATAAATCTTTCTTACACTGGAACCCCACGTCACGATTACGCCATGTCTGGTCCTCCATCTGTTTCTCCATCTCAAACGCTCTGAAACTTTCATTATCATTCGCAGACACCGGGTCAGATTTAGAAACCATGGCACCTCCTTTCCAGTTAAAAATATAATACATATAAACTGATGATTGTCCTTCTGCTGAGGCTGTTTTCTGTGCAATTCATATGTTTGAGTGCATATATATAATTATTTTATTCAGGGGTGATGAAGTGCCTAAAATGTACATATTTCATAAATCTTGGTGACTATTTCATAAAAATCATTTACAATCCCACGAACACCAAAAAAAGCTCTAATAATGCAAAACCACGACCGATGGTTGGCTTTAATTTGGTTACATTCTCTATATTTTGGTTTGACTGTGGTTTTGAATCGTGTTAGTCAACAGTAAAGCCGTTGTCTTTGCCAAAAAGTTCCTGCAGTCTTTAGTTGTGAAGCTCTTAAACTTGACAGAAGGTGCAACATGAACATCTTGTGGTGTGCGGCAGTGTGTGTGTGTGTGTGTGTGTGTGTGTGTGAAGATGAACGCTCCTCCTCGTCCCCGCGGCTCTAGCGGCTCTAGCGTCTCTGCGGTGCCAGCATTACTTTGTTAATGAAGTTGACGATTGCAGTCGCAGGCTGTTCGGGATCCAGCTCTGCGAAGAGATGGCAGACGTTCTCCACCACACTGCCGGGCTTCTTGGCAACAAAACCAAAAACTCTGAGAGGAAGTAGAGAGGTACGCAAATGAGTGATTGTGGATAAAATATCCGTCAGTCTTGCAATCCAAACAAGGAGGGAACGGAGAGATCAGTACCAGAGTAAAATAACATGCACAATTGCACATAAGCACATGATCAGAGGAAACAAGCTGTCACAACAGTCCAGACGACACACTCAAACACACGTTTCATTAAGGCTTACTTAGACTTACTTAGAGGTTGTGCCTGTGTCTGAGTTAGTCCACCTATGGCAGCAA
Organism: Siphateles boraxobius; assembly: GCF_051911475.1. NCBI lineage: Eukaryota > Metazoa > Chordata > Actinopteri > Cypriniformes > Leuciscidae > Siphateles > Siphateles boraxobius. Next base: position 3,436,576 of record NW_027509195.1, read on the forward strand.
GAGGGAGACAGAGACAAGACTGAGGAACAGACTCACACACACACACACGGGACGCTACTGCAGCCACACATGAACATGCTCCCAATCTCAGGTCAAAGCATACATGCAAGTACACAGGTCATGTAGTTCATACTACGCCTGTTCCTACATTGCTGTGGGGAACACATACTTGCGCTGCATCTGAATTCCGTTCTGACACATTTCCGATTGCAATGATACGTGAAATCGAGCTTGTGTAGCTAGAAGTATTTTCGTTCATATACTTTGTAACACAAACACACACACACACACACACACACACACACACACACACACACACACACACACACACACACACACACACACACACACACACACACACAGAGCTTTGGGGCTTCATTTTCTTTATTTCTACACATTATAAAAATCATATTTTTTATATTAGGAAATCTAACTGAGAAGTAGTTTTACAATTTGCCCATAGGTTCATCCATTTTTTGGTAGCTCACCCAAAAGCCAAATGCTGTTTGATCCTGTAACATCTGGTTTAATGTTACAGCCTCAAATTCTTTAGATGCAACACTGGTGGCTGTCTGCCATGAAAGAGCTTTTACAAAATAAAAAATCACAGAGCCCAAACTATTTACAGGGTTCAAAGTGATGGTTTAAGAAAAGACGAGTGTTTTGTCTGCACAGGGTGGGTTTAGATTTAATGAGCCCTAATATGTTTAATATAAACATAAATGATTAAACCAAAAACATTTACTGTATGCACAAAGAGACGGAGCAGCCCACAGAGATTCATGCACTACCTGATTAGATTTATGTGTATTACTACTTCAAGGCAAGCAACTGTTAAACTAAACTAAACAATGCAAAACAAATGATGAAGAAAAATTTCTCTTAAAAAAACAAAGCACAAAATCTAAATAAAAAACATAACATTGTTTAAAAAAAAAATCCTCCTATATCCAAAACAAAACATAAAACAAAAAGCAATATATATATATATACACGCACACACTTTTACCTTCCTAAAATTACAGTAACCTTAAAGTGCCCCTATTATGCTTTTTCAGATATTATCTTTCATGTAGTGTCATATAGCTGTTTGTGAATGTAAAAGGTCTGCAAAGTTTCAAATATCAAAGTGCACCATAAATAAAGTTTGAGTTTGGAAGAGTTTGGTTTGTGTTGTTGACATGTCAAGAAAACACTACTTTCTGCCCTGCCAAAGCAAATCCACTTTGGATGAACTTCCAAAGGATGAGGAATCGAACTGTGTATGAAGTGCTGAGGAAGATCCAGAGCTGAAATTCAGATACGGTAATGGACGTTTCGTTTCCGACACCAACAGACTGGGCCATCTCAGCAATCAGAGCAGATTAGACCAATCACAGCAGACTGGGCCGTCTGACCAATCAGAGCAGAGTAGACTCTCGGAAGGGAGGGGTTTAGAGAGACTAAATCCTTTATTGAATCGTTTCAGTGTCGAATGTATATTATGAGAAAAATAAAGTGTTTTTTTACCTTGGATGCAAGTAAATTTATTTGAGGATTCCGCCAAAACAAAATTAGGAACCTTTGAAATAGCATAATTAGAGCACTTTAATGGTTTGTAACTGCTTTGGATGTGGAAGGCACTGCAAACTTGGAATATTGATGCTGGAATATATATATAGAGTAGTATATGTAGAGTAGATATTTGAACCACCCCTAGCATTTCTGCCTCTACAATCTCACCTCCTGTCTTGTGGGTCCACACTGCTGAAAGTCACGCTGTTGATTGGATAATGTCTCCTGAAGAACACCCTAAAAACCCAAACCTCTCACAGTCAACTTGGTGTGACAGTAACAACCTGTCCTCACATTTCTATTGCTCAGAGAAAACTGAAGAATTATATGGTTTTACTTTCAAAAGCAAAAAAAAGGATAAGTGGGCGTACCTGCGCTGGCTATCTGTCAGTGTAATGCCCTGGGCTGACACCTTAAAGTGGACCACAGTCGCAGAGGGCCGCGGGCTGCGTGACATCGTGGCTCCTGTGGCCTTGGCGATAGCCTGGGGTCCCGTGAGAGACTCGGTCTCCACTGAGTTCAGGTACAGCACATTGCAGGCTGAGGAGAGACACCAGAGGTTATAGAAGTCTCACACGAGGACAGATGTGCTGGTTCACACTCACCTGCTCCCTGTTTCAGAAGGTCTGCCGCTGTACTCATGTTACTGACTGGCTGAACCTCTAGAACTTCACCTATCGGGTCTGAGAGTGCAACACAATGATCAACACAGACCGTCTCTGAGATTCAAACACTTGCTTAAATACATTCTGATTCTTATGAGCAGTTCTTCTGATGAATCCGTCAAAAAAAAACAAAAAAAGACTCATGAGTTGTCAGTTTGATTCAGTCAGACAAATTTGTCAGATGAGTTATTTATTTGCCTAAAAGTCAATCACAAAGAAGTTACGTTTGTTTTAATAAATGGCATTTTGTTAAAAAGGTAGTTTTATTTAGTTTGTAGCTAGGGTCTATCGTACAGAATGTTGTGGGAAACACCGAAAGACAGGTTTTTTTAATTTGAAGCATTTGTTCCATGCATTACAATGTTGTGGCTGTGCTTTCATCATAGTGATATCTCAGCGTGGCGTGTTGATGTGTGCTGTAGTGTTTACCTTTCTCCGGGATGCGGAGGGCACAGGGCAGAGAGATAGGTGTAATGGAATGCTGATACACCAGTGCTGAAAGACTCCCTACCGATGACAAAACACACACAGAGCACCTCAATACTTCAACATTATTTACCTAAAAACTGATGTGCCAGATTGCAAAAGCACCAAAATGAAGCCAGACTTCCTAGCTTTCTAATACAAAGATGTGAGCTTTATCTCAACTTGTGAACCTCACGACTGTACGTTCACTCTTTAGGAAACTGCATTCTGAGCTATTTGGTAAATTCAGTGTCCTACTAAAGTACATGACAGAGATATCATGGAGATTTAACAGTATTGCTGTCTGAATACCTTGCATGCATGGAGCGACCTGATCCTGCACTCAGATATCGCAGGAAAGTCATTTTCACAACTTTCAACTTTAGTCCGCCTAGCTGTTCTATTAACTCCACATTTGTACGTATATTGGCCTTCCAGATCAGGTCTAGGACCACAAGACATTTCTGCCTAACATCTTCATGAAGAAAGTCATACAGTTTTGGAACGACATGAATGATGACAGAATTATCATTTCTGGGTGAACTATCCCTTTAAGCTCTGATTTAAACCAGGACTAAGCTTAATCATTGTGTCTGGCGAATGAATAAGAGGATTCTTGAACTGCTCACCAAAGTAGGGCTCGTTCTGACAGCCCTTGATCTTCACTCCCCGAGGCCCCGTCTCAATCAGGAAGTGTCGAACCAGCTGTTCGAGAGGGTCTCCTCCAGCTAACAGACAGGACATTACATCTTCAATGCAAACTATGATGCTAATATTGGTTGTATACCCAACTATAACAACTTTTCAAAATACTGCATCTATATTTTGATTAATGGATATTTAGATCCACATTCATCACAGTTTAAAGGTGGAAGTTATACAAAGCATTCCCAAAGCAGTTCCCAATGCTGTCTCAATTAAATGTTGAAGACTACCAAAATAAACAGTGCACTGAGTTCTCGTTTGCGCTTGATCTGGTGTCAATTATTGCAATGAAGCACAAATCAATAAAATCAATCATTCCCTCAGTCTGTATGGCCTATAAACATTCAAACCGCAGTTTTAAACGTTTTTCAAAGCTTTCAGAAAAAAAGGCTTTGTGAAGATAATTCAATTCAAAGTTTGTCTTGACTTTTCTAGTTACAAATTAGTCGCATGAATTTCATTGAATTCCTTTTAATTCTGCTTCGAATTACACTTCTACTTCCTGTTTCATCCTCAATTCAATTTATTCGGCATTTTCAGTTCAATTCACACAACCCTAATCAAGCAAGGGTTTGAATTTAGGGCGGGACGATCTGTTTTTGTATCATCGCTTTTGAATTCCGTTTGGTCGCGGTAATGCCGCAGAAATGACACACTTCAGCTTTAGATGAATGTTTAGCTCTGCTAGAGTACTTCAGGTGCAGTCGTGTGTTTCCTGTGCAGACAGAGAGCTTTGGGAGCAACACTGAAAGCAAGATATATGTTTGTGTGAAGAAATGCCTGCAGATGTGGCGTACCTTTGCTGCTATGGTTATTGACGTTGGAGGGTGGGCTGGCAACTTTCAGGGCCAGACCGTAGGCCCCCTGGAAAGAGTTACTGTCTCGGATGAGGAAGGCCCCTGGCTCTCTTTCCTTCAGTGCTGCTATAGCTGTTGAACAGAGACAGGATAGTTTAATGAGACATCGCTATTTAAAAAAAGGATCCAAGCATATGGAACAACAATCTGCAAATAGCTGCACATGTAAAAACACTACAGCACAACAGTAAACATCACTATTAGTATAGCTCATAGTTAGGGTTATGAAAAGTGCAGCAAACAGCAGTAATTCTGGGTATTGTTACACATTTACTGACATATTTCATATTTTTGTAATAATGTCCATTTAGCTTACAAATGAAAGAAATTCTTCCTCAATTATTGTGATAAATTACACAGGGAACCTTCTAATTTGGTACATTAAGAAAATAATAATTTGAAAAACTAACATCAGGGCCTAAATAATACAATCGTATTACTATTTATTTAACAGATGAGTTAATGAGTCTTTTTGAATGATTCATTCAAAGGACCAGCTCGAAAGAGTCAATTTGTTCATGAATTGTTAATGAGAGTTATTTATAAGTGAATCAGATAATGCTGGCTTCATTTTGTTTTGGACTCACTAAAATGAACCAGTTCATAAGCCCACAAGGGCAACTCAAACTAAAGAAATCGCATGCCATTATTTTCCAGTAAACTTCCCTTTAACTTTGAATCGAGATCCACATTTTTACCCAGCCCTAATCAGCAACTGATTAAGAAGATACCTCTGAACTTCATATATCATGTAATTAAATATAAGGTCCAAAGTGGTTGTCTCACCTTGCTCTCTGGAGATGCCAGGTTTATACCAAAACCGAGAGCTGTCCTGAACGAATTTTACACTGACACGGCTGCCCATCTCACCCTCCACACCAACTTCTCCCTGACCAGCATTCATGGTCAGCTCTCCTACTGAAGGTGAGAATGTAACGTGGTGCTGCCCAGAGCCGTGATGACTCATGGACCCCCTCAGCGTTCCAGGCCTCCCGTTGGGTGAGCCTGGCTGCCCGGATGGGCGGCGTTTCTCAGGGAGAGGAGGCTGTGGGACAGAGGTGGCTGGGCACCCTGAGTAGGAGCCTGGTGGAGGAGATGGGGTGCAACAGGCTGGAGAGAAGGGGAAGGTAGGAGTGGAGTTGGGGCTGCCGTCTATACTGTGCCCTGCAGGAAGGGAGGTTTCAGAGCCCAACATCAGCTTCCTGCCCAGCGTTGCAAATCCAGGGACTGGGGGTTCAGGGGAGGAAGAACTCTCGTGGTCGCTATTGGGTGGATGAGGGGACCCAGGGGCAGAAGAAGCAGGTTTAGAGACATCCGGTTCTGGAGATGGTGATACTCCATTGCTATGCAAGTGAGCTGGGATGGACTCTGTTGGGATGGGAGAAGAGGGACATGGTGAACATGCTGGTTTAAAAGTCTCAGTTGATTGTGGTACCATTTCCCCTGTGGGTGGCACTGAAGCAGCAGCAGGCGAGCAGTTTGTCTGGGGTTGGGTGGATTCTGATGGAGATGTTAATGGAGCGGGGTTTTCTGCTGAGATTTGTGGGGTGGGAGGTGTCGTAGGCGGGGAATGGGTGGAGGGTTGTTGGGCAGTGGTGGGTGTGGCAGGAAAAGGGTGTATCTCAGCAATCTCTTGATTGGAAGACAGTAGAGTTTGACGAGACCCTGGACTGACACTGTTGCACTGTAGGGCAGGTGGGTGCGTCCTGTTTTGGGAGTGGGCCAAACTGCTTTCACTGTTGACCTCTCTTGAGTCATACTCACGGACACTCAGGATAGGACTAAAAGAAGAAGAGGAAATTAACACAGTATTAAAGTCAGAAGATAACATATTCATCTACTGAATGGTAGACCAAAGGTAGACCAAAGTTCCAACCCTGCTCCAACAGCTACCCCAATCTACTGATAAATGCAGGAGCTTGTTACCTCTCCTGCGTTCGCACCGGGCTGCTTGTGTGGACTGGTGTCGGAGGTCCTGAAATGTCAGAGGGTGTTGAATATGGAGCATGTGGATCTCTTTGTGTCCGCCGCAGGGAACCATGGGTAATGTGACTACGCCAGCCTATGCTATCTGCGCCAGGACAATCTGATAGGGATGGCATACATACAGACCGAAAAACAAATTGTATCATGTAAAGATGAAATTGCATGTAGAGGAAGGTTATACACATTTCTTTCATTTTATAAGATGACCCAAAACATGTTTGCAAAAGCTTTAAATTTCAAAGATAGTCTAATACAAGGTAATAAAAGAATGTAATTGTAGCTGTCAAGTCATTTCTCACCTTTATTTGTGTTAGAGGGGTATTGCTGTGGATGGGGGTCTGTTTGGTTCTCTGTAGGTCCGCTGGCATGGTGCACTGGGCCAGGGCAGGAGGCGGAGGGAGGTGGAAGAGGAGACGTGGACTCAGACTGGTAACCCGAGGCATATCCACGGCTCTCTGAGGGTGACGGCTGGTAAGGAGAGCAGGGGCACGTCTGGTGCGGTGTCTGGTACCCACTGGAGCTGCTGCTGTATTTGAGATCCAGATGGGCATGAGAGTGCGAACGGGAGGGTTCGGGGTATGCAGGATGGCCTGCAGGGAGGGGATCAAAGTTAAATGCTGGTAATTCATGACCGTGAGGCCCGTATGGGGATACGGTGGCCCTTCTGTGCCAGTATTCTGCCTCTCGTTCTCTCTCCCACTGTAGTTCTGCTTCTCGGTCTCTGTCCCAGTGGAGAGTCATTTCTCGTCCCCTCCTTAGCCCTGCCTCCCGATCCCATATATCCGTCCCTCTTTGTATATCGGCCTCTCTGCCCCGTCTTAACCCTGTGTCCCGGAGTAGCTCTGCCTCCCTCTCCCAGTGTATTACCTCCTCTCTGTCTAAACGGAGAGTGTGGAAATCTTCTCGTCGTAGACAGCAGTCCCGACAGGGGCAGACAGGCGTCACTATGCCATCTACCATCATGACATCGTGATAGGGACCGCTAGGTTTGGGGTGATGTGGATGGTTGTGGTGATGGTGGGGGTATGGAATGTACTCATCCGCCCTGCAGAGCAGTCGGGGAGACAGACTATGAGGATGGGTGCTGATCTCCTGGGACGGATATGGACACAGGTGGCGTGATGGTCCCTCTGTGCAAGTGCGATGAAGGTAGTGCTGTGGACCTTGTTGGCGGTCCCAGAGCAGGTCAGGAGGCGGCAGGGTTTGGTGAGGATGGGCACTGTGGTGTTGGCAAAGCCCTATGACAGATGGCATACCTGAAGAAGGAGCCCCTGTTTGTCCATTAGTGGTTGTGGGACGATCAAGGCAATAACCATTTGATAAGTGGTGGAGTCCATCGCATCCAGGCTCGGCACAGCGCTGGGATCGGTAGCCCACCCGGCATGAGCATGAACGACCTAACCTCAGTGACCCAGTCCTTTCAGGAGGCAAGGAATCACCGTCATCCAAAATGGCTGTCTCCCGGTCACGATCCCTTCCTCCATCGCCTTCAATCCCACCCAGTAGGCGCTCAAGATCCTCCCTCTCTTGCTGAGTAGGCGGGGCCTGTCGAGTTGGTTCATCGAGACGGTCAGGTGGGACAGATGAGTGTCCAGAATCAGTGCTGACAGACAGAAGCTGACTTGGCCTTTCCTCAGAGCTCCTTGCAGGGCTCCCATTGGTGGACAGCAGGGAGGTGGAGCCTGCGGCACGGCGCTTTTTAACCTGTGCGTACAGGCTGCCATCTACAGGTCCACGTGTGTGTGCAATATCTGAAGGGATTTATGAAAGGACACTTTTATATTTCCCTTAAGCCCACTTTTATTATTAATCAAGGTTTATTGCAGCAAAACATCATTTAGTTTCATGCCTTCATTTCCCTCCTCTCTCTGAACTTTAGAATTAAACAGGCTGTTTTTGTGACTGTACCTTTAAGTCCATGGTACGTACTCTACTATTCAAAAGTTTGAGGTTGGAAAGATTTTTTTTATGTTTTAATGTTCACCAAGGATAGATTTATTTCATCAAAATACAGTAAAAAAACAACTACTGTGAAATAGGATTACAATTTAAAATAACTGTTTTCTATTGAAATATATTTTAAAATGTAATTTATTCCTGTGATTATTGTATGGTATGGTAAAGGGCATTACATTCCTGACACATGCTCTAGCAGTAGACCAATCAGAGCAGACTGTGCTTTTTAGAAGGTGGGTTTGAAAGAAAACTACACTAAAACAGAGTGGTCAGACAGAGGGTGAAAACAGGTGCTGCAGCAAAGTAAATTATAAGAAAAATAATCAGCTTTTTGAACAATAAATGATGTTAATCAGGGATGGGCAACTTCGGTTATGGAGGACCAATGTCCTCCAGAGTTAAGGTCCAACCCTGCTAAAAACTTGTCTGTAGCTTTCTAGAAATCCTGAAGACATTGATTAGCTTGTTCAGGTGTGTTTAATTAAGTTTGGAGCTATAATTTGCAGGACAGCGGCACTCCGAGACCAAAGTTGCCCATCCCTGATGTAAATGTATTCTAGTAGACCCCAATAAACAAAATGATGAACGTGTAATACAAGAACCCTTAGCATAAGAACACTTTAAAATGACATGTTACATATATTGCAACATACTTTTTCCCCCAATTTGTCAGTAAATAGATTAAAAACATAAAATCATATGTTTTTAAATGTAAAAAAGGCTAAATGTAAGAGTACTGTATGTCTACATAGTATTAACCTCTTTTATTTCTTAAGAAAAAAAGGGAAAGTCCTATATACTATCTACAGCATGTTACCTCTGAAGGGTTGAATAAACACCAGTGCATAGTTGTAAGAATGAATAGTTGTACCCTCTAGGCTGTCCTGATATCTCTGATTGAAGTTCTCATATGAGTCCCAGCGCACCACCGGATCATTCGTGTTATAGTCCACGCTGACATCTGGATCATTCCTCTGTGTCACTCTCCCTGAATCACACACACACACACACACACACACACACACACACACACACACACACACACACACACACACACACACACACACACACACACACACACACACGTCTGCATTAAGACCCAATGACACAGTGTTTCGATTGGAAATACTGTACGCAGCTCAGAAAATAAAACTGTATGTCAAACAATTTCATGGTCCCTTAAATGGCAATTAAACAGTTGGTAAGACCTTAATCTGCAGTTTGATTAAGGTTTTAAGTTACCTTTGATTTTCTCAGGCCCAGAAGAAAATACAAACTCCACTGTGGCATCAGAGGGAAATTTGTCATCTACAGGAAACAGAGAGAATTGAGAGTGTTCATCATTAGGAAGACAGAAGACCCTTTCCAGCTAATAATATTTGTCATTAATAATGGGATTGGTAAATTCATATTAAGATATAATATCCTCTCCAAACTACACACTACATTAATGTTTTTGATTGTAACAACGATTAATATCCAGGAATTTTCCCTCGCAGAGTTCTATGAGCAATTGAAGTTGCCTCCCATGCTCATATGTAAAACCCATAGAGAATCTATTATCAAGTGAAAATCTGTATCTCATCTCAATTACACAGCTGTGGTGCACAGGTGTTACCCAATGGGAATGAGGGCGATAAATAACATCACAGCTAAAAGAACACAGACCACCGAAATAAAAAAGCACATCATAAAAAACCAAGCTCAGCTGATATCCCAAGGCCATTTCAGCTCAAGGCGGTCAGAGTTGGACAGACGGCTCTGGTTTTATTGTGATAATATATGATTTTGGCATCTGAATCTTGGCTTGTCCCACTAATAACGTACCTGAACAAGCTTCATCCAATTCCCCTTTGCCGAACCAGAGCTGAGCTCCATGAATGGTGCATGTGTGAAACTGTAGTCGAAACACAGAATCTCTCTCAGCAGACTGAACCCGTCTGTGATAACACTTCACCTACAGGACAGACAGGTAAAGAGACCATAAAAGTGACAGAGAACAAGAGAGGGATATTAAAGTGATGTAAATGTCTATGGTTTTGACAGTTGTAATATATCAGGGTCAGATAAAAACAGACGCACATACCATGATGTCTCCTTTCAGCAGCAGTGCAGGCTCAATAGTAACAATCAGCCGTCTGCTCCCAGAGCCCTGCAGATCACTACACAACACATACACATATATACTCTTTAAACTAGATTTTCATTTCCTGAAGAAGATGTGAAGGTTTAAAAACTATCCTTCATGATTTTAGGGTGTTGCCATGGTGTTGCTATGCAGATGCATTAAAAAGGTGTTTGTGTGCTTTTGTATTTCATGTTGCTAGTTCATTCTGGGAGGTTGCTAGGTTGCTGCTAGGGTATTTTGGGATGTTGTTAGGTTGCTGCTAGGGTAGTCTGGGTGGTTGTTAGGGTGTTGCTCTAGCATAGTGGATGATTGGCAAGGTTTTAGTATAGCATTCTAGATGGTTGCGAAGATATTCTGGGTGGTTTTCTATGTGGTTACTTACTGGCTAAAGTAAAAAGTCTACCCACAAAGTAATAATACCCTTAAAACCATATGTGATTTTAGGCAGTTGCTAAGGTGTTTGAAGTTATTTTAATTTGTTTTCATGCAGTGCTAGTGTGTTGAGTGTGTTTGCTAAGGATTTGCAAGGGCATTCTGTGTGGTTGCTCAGGAGTTTTAGGATGTTGTTAGGGAATTCTGGGTAGTTGCTAGGGTAAATTGTTTCATTTGTTTTCATGCAGTTGATAAGGTGTTGCTAGGGCATTGTGGATGGTTGCTATGGTTTTCTGGGAGGTTTCTAGGACATTCTGGGTTGTTGCTAAGGTGTTGTTAGGGTAATCTGGATGGTCACAGGTGTTGATAGGGCTTTCTGGGTGGTTGTTATGGTGATCTGGAAGGTTGCTAGGGCATTCTGGGTGGTTGTTAGATGGTTGCTTATATAGTGTGTTGACATCGTGTTGCTATGCAGTTGCTAAGGTGTTGCTAGGGCATTGTGGGTGGATGATAGGGTGTTAGGTTGTTGCTAGGGCACTGTGGGTGGTTCAGGCCCTCCTGTAATGAATGTCTATGGGATTTTTCCCCCACCATGTGAAAACCTTAAGTGTGATTGCTTAAAAAAGTTGTAGCAAACCTTTTTTTAAGAAACTACAAAATGTGAGGCATCATTAAACGTGTCATATTGTAATACTTAGGATTCATGATTTGAACAAGCCCCTAAGTAATAAGCAGCAGTAACTGCAATATTTGTCCAAGCAAACACCTCAAATCATGCTTTAAATTATGTGAACGTCTCCAATAGATCCGCACTCACTATATGCCAGAAGTGTAGACGAGCTGCATGGACTGATAGATCTTCAGGAAAGGAAAGAAACCTGTCAAGAGAGTGAGGAAAAAGCGAGATATGGAGGAGGATTTGGCAAACTCCCTATAAGTGTCTCTCCTCCACTGCGAAAGATTAAAACAAACTTGAAATGTGTGTGTGAATGTGAAGGAGGTTTCGCTTAACAAATGAATACAGACTCACAGACACATGACCTCATCGAGGGCTTATATATATATATATGAATGTCAGGGAATGATGTCAGGAAAACATTCACTCACCTCCATCTTCCTGGAAGTTGGGGATGGTGGGGATGAGGACCTGATGGAGGAAGAGAGGACTGCTGTTCATTTTGATGGCCCCTGAGAGCAGCCCTCCAAAGTAATAGATATACCTTCAGAGAGAGACATCAATGTTAACAATGAAAAAACAAATATGTGAATAGCAATAGTCAATAAAGAATCAACAAAGATTAAAAATCAGGAACGATGTACCTGTTCTGAGAGGGTTGGAGAGAGGACGACACTTTATCTTCACAAAACTTCCTCATTGCCAATGTGCTGAGGGCTTGATCTGCCCTGTGTACATAAATGCAGTTGAAGACATTAGAGAAAAAGTACACCAAAGACACATGCTGGTTTTAAAGACAACAACAACAAAAATTAAGTTTATAATTTAAAATTTAAGCTGTTTGATCTGGACTAAAGGCCAATTCCCTCTGCACCTACAGACGCACTTTGTCTGGTTTTGTTGGATCAGTGTTACTTCTACAGACGATACATACAGTAGTCAACATTTGATGGTGGATCAAAAGCTTTCATCAAAGTTACACATACGTTTTTAACAATACCCGTTCTTGTCTTAGGACAACTTTGATTCACGTCAAATGTTGACTACTGTATGTACTGTACATAAAAATACATTTGGACAATTTAACTTAGTGATTGCTATCTGGATTGTGAAGAGACTTTCAACCAGCATACAAATCACCTACCCTGCCTTTAATTCAGTTAGATTATTTTAATACATAAATAAATAAATAAATAAATAAATAAATACATAAATAAATAGCATTATTTTATTAGAAGTTTGCTCAGAGGGCTCCAGTCCCCTGGAGTGGTTAAGAACCACTAATCTAAATGTAGAACGGATCAACTTACCCTGCTGATATCTTGCTGTAATGCATATAGGCAGCAATGATAACACCTGTCTTTCCTTTGTTGCCCTGAAAAATAATCAATACTAATCAATACAACTGCTACAGATAGAATTTACACTTACAATCAGGTTTTGAACTCTCTTGTACAGTCGGGTATAAAAGCACGAGACCACTATTAAAAAGCCAAACAATTTGAATTCATTTAAAAAATTTAACATTAATGTCAAAAAAGTACAAAACTGCTTTCTCATCTCACACAAACTAAAAGCTTGTCAAACCAGACATCCTCTGAGGTCTGTCTTCATGTTATCATCTGTGGCGACTCTCTGCTGGGTGGTCCTTAAGGGTCATGTCAACACCATTTAGTACTCTGTCAGTGTCTGTGACCCTGACATGAACTGTCCAATGACTACTATGACCTCTCACCTTACAGTGCAGAACGACCACATGATGGGGGTCGGAGTTCAGCCAGTTCTCCATTGCTTTGCACATGGCACAGATCTTATCCAGCGGAGGAGCGTGCATATCTGGCCAGCCGAAGTCATGAACCTGAGGAAGAAAGAGAGAGAGAGAGAGAGAGAGGGGGGGGGGCTTTTTAATCTTGGCTGGTGTAATCACCTAATTGGGTTTTTAAAAGTTCAACTGCAAAGCAACTACTGATAGAAACGCATAACATCATGCCTTACCTTTGGGTTTAAACGGGTGATGTCATGCCTTCGCTCAGACAGATTGAATAACTGTTTGATAAAAATGGACCGGAACAATGAAAATGCCTTTAACACAAGCTTTCTTCAGATGCAGACATACAATAAATACACACTGAGTGGCGTACCAGAAACTTGTCCTGGTGTTTGGACTTGAGCATGGCTGCCACCTCCCTGAGGTTGAGGCGGTACCGCTGTTCTTCCAGCAGAGGAGGAAAAAACACAGAGATGATCCTCTCCGTGATGTACGTGAGGTCGAAATCATAATGCCTCTCCATCACTCTGTCCATCACCCGATCCACACTGTAGCTCCTGAGAGAGAGAAGGGAAAACCTGATCACGCCAGCTTAAAGATCCAGTGAAATGACTTGAAAAGCTAATTGACATAAACTAAAAGACACAAAACTTCAAAACTGGTTGCTGGCCCAAGATGACCTACTAATACCTCTCGGATTGAGCAAGATGGTCTAGCAAGTGTAAACCCTGTCTACCAGCTTTCAGCCCAAACAATTAACCATCTAGACTCGTTTGGACCAGCTCCATCAATCCATCTATCCATCATCTATCTGTCCATCCATCCATCCTTCATCTATCTGTCCATCCATCCATCATCTATCTGTCCATCCATCCATCATCTATATCTGTCCATCAATCCATCCATCCATCATCTATCTGTCCATCCATCCATCATCTATCTGTCCATCAATCCATCTATCCATCATCTATCTGTCCATCCATCCATACATCATCTATCTGTCCATCCATCCATCATCTATCTGTCCATCCATCCATCCATCCATCCATCCATCCATCCATCCATCATCTATCTGTCCATCAATCCATCTATCCATCATCTATCTGTCCATCCATCCATACATCATCTATCTGTCCATCCATCCATCATCTATCTGTCCATCCATCCATCCATCCATCCATCCATCATCTATCTGTCCATCCATCCAACTATCCTCTATCTGTCCATACATCCATCCATCCAAAACCGCTGAAATCATCATCAAGACTGACGGAAGTCCAGTAAATGTAATTTTTTTGGATAACTGGAGTTTGTTCTGAGGGTTGTGTTTGATTGGACACAGCTGAGCTGTCTAAACACACACCCTGACACACATTAGCTTTCTGCTCCTCACCACACTGCGGCCAAAAGAGATTTTTGACTTTTCACATCAAATCCGAAGGGAATAAAACCCTGCTGAGATGAGGTAACTTATCTGAGATAAGTAGACATTAGCAGAGGAAATAAAGTCTCAGAAGTTAAGCATTCTCCACCGATCCTGCAGCGATCAATGAACTTCATGGTTTGAGATTTGATGCTTTAAAAGCTTTGATTCTTTTCAGCCAAACATACCTCGGGAGAGTGTTTCTCTGTTTACTGTAGGTCAGAGACTTAGTCGAGCCCTGGAAAAAGGACAAAATAAGATTATATCCTTGTGTTTGGTAACAATAAATTTAACTGTTTTGTCTAGGTGACTGTGCCAACTCTTGGCACAAAATATTGTATTTTCTGTTTATTTAAACCATATTTGTTCTAAATATCTTTTTATAAATATAAATATAATCCCTGATCTAGAGGGAGAGCCATGTGTCAGTTGTGAGAGAATGAAAAAATAATGATAAAGTTCTTACCAGATGTTGAATGTGTCTAGAGGAGGACGTTCCCCTTCGCTGCAGCAGATGAGAACACAGATATATGAACAGAGGAACAACACATAAATGTTCCATATTTTTCATTCATTACTTCCAGAACCATAATGCAATATTTATGTATTATCTGAACCAGAAGTGCAACTGGTGACCCCTCAAACAATTACAGGACACCCTTGATTACATCAATATACTTAACTAAATGAAAAGAATCAAACAAACTAGCAACCTAAATATTTACACACTAATGCAAGTTAATAGTTATCTTGTGTTTTAGGACATCAAATATTTTCAGCATTTCTAAACAGTAGTTTTGGCCATTAGAGGCACTATGTTAGAAAATGCTGGTCAAAAGGTTTTGAGACACCACCAAAGTCATAAGACACTTTAATTCAGCTAATTCATGATTAGCACATTAATAGACCACAATTCAAAGTTGGGGTCAGTAAGATGCTTGTTAAAGATATTCATACTTGTATTCAGCAGCAAGGCTGCATTAAATTGTTCAAAGGTGACAGGAAAGACATATATAATGTTGCAAAAGATTTATGTTTCAAATAAATGCTGTCCTTTTGAACTTTCTATTCATCAAAAAATCCTGAAAAAATATTGCATCACAGTTTCCACAAAAATATTGGAATTTTTACATAGATAATAAGATGTAATGTTTCTTGAGGAGCAAATCAGCATATTAGAATGATTTCTGAAGGATCATGTGACAGGAATAACTTGCATGTAATAATATTTTAAAAAAGAAAAGTTATTTCATATGTGTTAACTCACAATATTACCAATTCAAACAAATTCAAATTCAGCCATGGTGAGCATAAGAGACTCTTACTGACTCTTAAAAATTTTAATAAAGTTTTACATGCTTTTAAAACAAAGGATAAAGTCATTTTTACCTCTATCAAGTGACCAAATGACAGTGAGAATGAAAAAGGAATAAATGAATGAGTAAATGAACAAGGAAGTAAATAATGAGTGAGCCAGTGAGTGGTATAAACGGAAGAAAAAAGAACAAAATATGATAAATGATGAGATAATAGGAAGGATACAAAGAAAAATCTCTCCAGAATCTCTCACCAGTTCGGAGGGCTGCGCTGGGATGCAGGCTGTGTTGATCTGAAACAGAGAAAAGGAACATGAACTCACACTCTGCATCGCCTCCACCGTCCAACACAGATACATTCACTCATAACCCCGTCGTCTTTCCCTTCTCCATCCGTTTGTCCTGAGACGAGGAAAAGGGAGTGGTGAAGAGGGATCTGTTGAGATGGAGAGAAGGAAATGCTTCCCCAAAGCAACAGATAAGCAAACTATCTGCTGATAACACTGAGACTGGAGAAAAAGTGAGATGCAAGGCAATGTGGGTGATGGGCAGCAATCTAACACATTAGTACGCACATTCCTCTCGGATGATCTCGTACAAAATAACAGGACACAACAACATAAATTGTGGCACAGTATGTACATAACAAGTCTCTTACACACCCGAAAAGACACAAACCATGTTTACATGTCTACATGTTTTGCCTTGTGGGGTAAAGGGGGCGGAGGCATCATTAGTGTGGCAGGCAGGAAAACGTGTGTGTGTGTGTGTGTGTGTGCTGAAATTCACGCTTACGTAACATGAAGTGCTCCCCCTCCCCGCACATCCGATTCCCCTGCCCAATCCTGCCCTGTTTGTTTGGCCACAGGAAAAGGGCTGAGGCATGGAGAAGTCACTCTGAAGTGCAAAGACACTACACTAGGCCTTGACCTACGACTGTGTGTGTGTGTGAGTCTAGGGAGTGAGATAGAGAGTTATTAAAAGATTGTATGTTTTTGTTCAACAAGACAATGAAACATAACTTATGAGGCACTGGAGGATGGAGGGACTTGTTCGTTTGGGTGTTTGTGTCTCCGAAAAAACATGCTGGATATGCGTCTGTGTTTCCTTAAAACCAGATGAAATTAAAAATGGAAGTTTTGTGGCTTTTAGCATGTCTGTTTGGACTGGAGTCATACATATGCTAGCATAGCCCAAAAGATAGCCGATTTAAAATTGACCAAAATTGGACCAAAAATCCTGATGACTCATCCTGGACTTGTGGGCGTGTCCTTAATTTTATCCAATCAAACACTCTCTTGATTAGATGTACAGAGCGAGTAATTAGTAGTGTGATGCTCTCTACTACACTACTCATATTTACAGCTTGTCGTTTTTCATTATGAATTGAAAACCTCGATTACCAACTATTTTTGCCAAAATATGCAGCATACAATAACACACAATCAGTGTACGAGTAGATACTATCAACGAAAGTACTGTAACTTAACCATCTACTTCCAGTTTGATGAATATATCAGATTTTCTGCTTCTTAGCTTACAGTATTACTCAATCAGACTGCCAAAATATAATTTTACACAAAATTTGATTACAAATTATTTTTTATTTCAGGATGATAACCAGACATCACTGAACTACACAAGCAACATGATGAGGTCATATGATAAGTACACGACTGTTCAAAAGTTTAGGGTCTGTACAATTTTTCAAACATTTTTGAAATAAGTCTCTTATGCTCAATAAGACTGCATTTATTTGATCAAAAATACAGTAAAACAGGAACATTGTGACATATTATTATAATTTAGAAGAACATTAAAAAGCTGAATTTTCAGCCTCATTACTCTGGTCTTCAGAGTCACATGATCCTTCAGAAATCATTCTAATATCAGTGTTGAAAACAGTTGTGCTGCTTAATAATTTTTATGAAAACCATGATACATTTGGTAACACTTTAAACTGTTTTACTGTTTTATTTCGAGTTTGATGAATGAATTTATCAGCAGTAATATCAGCAGAGATTTTTAACATTTCTTTCTTGACTCATTATTTGATCCGACTGCCAAAAGTCTTTAATTTAAAAAATGCAAAATAAGATAATACAGTGCAGTACACTATTATCCCAATAGCCAGTGTTTGTTCATCAGTGTTTTTGTGTGTTGCTAGGTGGGATCCCATTATAATATCAAGTTTCCTCTTTTCTTGGCTAAAAAAGCTGCCGTCACATTTGAAGAAAGTGAACGATTATGTCTCAAAACGCAGTGCGGACAGAATTCAAGGATAATATTTCACTCCGGTGGAAAAAGACATCTTCCCCACAGTATACAAAGACAAGAAATCTCTCTGCGTCTCTCCCCACACACAGAGGGCTGCACAACCTGCCTGTAATGCTGTGAGGGAAGACAAGTGTTAGGTGAAACACAGTGTAACTATTTTTACCAGGTGTAAAAGATATCACTGCGACTGTGTTTAAGACATCTGCAATTACTGACCCTCACACTCTCTTAAAGTCTGTCGCTATGAGCAGATGTTTCTTCTTCAAAGCCCCTATAGCTTTTTCATTTTCCTTTTAATTCCCTGGGAACATTTTCCCACTTCCTCTGGTAACTTTCCCCCTGCTTCCATCCATCTATTCATTTTTTTTCTCTGCGTGTCAGTCATTCCATAAACATTTCCTCATCCATCCTGTTCATGTTTTCATACACTACTCGTTCACCCTTTATCTTCCTCTGTAACTG
The DNA here is from genome assembly GCF_051911475.1 of Siphateles boraxobius. Lineage (NCBI taxonomy): Eukaryota > Metazoa > Chordata > Actinopteri > Cypriniformes > Leuciscidae > Siphateles > Siphateles boraxobius. Next base: position 3,455,186 of record NW_027509195.1, read on the forward strand.
TATTTTGGTCTTCCTTTACAAAAATGTAATTCAACTAAATACACTACCTTTTAAAGGTGTAGGGTCTACAAAAAAAGTGCATTTTTTTAAGGGGTCCTATTATGCCCTTTTACGAAGTCTTGATTTTGTTTTTGGGGTGTACTAAAATATTCTTTTATGCTTGATTGTACATAAACACATTATTTTTAACATATTTTATATTACTACAGCTCCTCACTCCCCAGTCTGTCTAAAATGTGTCTTTTCCGAAATACGAAATGTGCTGTGATTGGTCAGCTGGCCCAATGTGTTGTGATTGGCAGCGCGTGTTTGGGAAATGTCTCGTCCCTTAACATAACTGTGGGTTTCATTGGCTCAGGTGTAAATATTAAGGATGGCGTCAATTTTAAACCAATTCAAGCTCGATTCAGACTTAAGAATGTTAACAAACAAGAGGATCTTCCAGAACGGATTTTATGCACAGACTTTGCAAGCATGGATTTCACAGGACGTTTCAGAGTGGTATGTTTCTTTTTTAATTTTCTCATACATTTTATATACGATGTAATCCACCATTTAATCGTGAAACTTGTCGGAAAACTATGTTAATACAAACAGTAATCGATCACAAAACTGTGGTTCATTTTCCTAAGAGGCAGCGAACAGTCTTACAAAAGCTAGTAGCAACAACATACAACTTATAATTAAAAACTTTAATAGAAAACGCAATTACAAATAATAAGACAATTTGTGATCCACAAAAAACGGATTGGAAGGATCTGGAAGCTGTTCTCCGTAAAATGTGCAGCACACAAAACTGCCAATGGGTGGTTGCCAGGGCGTTGCTATGCAGTCACTACTTAGGTGTTCTAAATGTTTTTTTATCATGTTACTAATGTAGGTGATGGCTAGGATTTTCTTGATGATTACTTACAGACCTCATCAAAAAAGCTCAAGTATAGATATATGTGTACCTTTTGGGATTTTCTCAGCTGTTTCATTGTCCAACAACAAAAAATGTAAGTCTATCTGCTGAGAGAAGTAATATCACATCTCTTCAAAATGAGATTTTAGGCATCACTCATGTCCTCAGCACAAATAGTGCTGGACGAGCTACACGCCAAAGTTTAATACGCAGGATTAGGGGTTTGTTCAGATCCCCAAGTATGAAATATAACCCCTAATAAGTGCAGTAACTATGCTATTTTGGTGGTCACCATGGTAATTTTTTGTTTGCCGCACAAGCCTGATCGTTCCTTTTGAATCCAAAATACTTCTCTCTTTCCTCTCGCTAATCTTTTTTTTTCCTCCCCTCCTCGCCAGCACTCTTGTTTCTTCCTGTATGTAACCTTCTTTCTCTCCCTCCATCACTCGCTCTGACTTTCTTTCTCCTTATCCAATACACACTTTCCGCTTTTCATTTTTCCCTCATTTAACGAATTGCCAATCCGCTCCCCCTCCCTCCGACCGGCCGGCCGGCCTGGAGCCAGAACAAACTCAGAATTCAATCTGCAAGAGCAAATCTTACGCACGACTCCTGCAGCAGCCTTTCATCCCTCTATTCCTCTATTTATACATTATTCTTTCTTCCCCTCCCTCCACCTGTGCAGTAACAGCAGGCCCCTGTTCTGTGCCCCTGTGTTCTGCAGAGAGCCCAGAGGAACATGTTCCCACGTGTAATGGGACATTAAGGGTGAGGGGCTGTCCACAGGCGAGTCCACGTGCCAAGTGTTGTACCACAAGGAGGCTTTTTTATATGACAGGGACGTGTTTTGTAAATAAATCGGTATCACATCGGTTAATATTAGTATCAGTATTGGTCGATATTGGAAATTTTATTGTGCTGATCATTTACACTATTTTTTTTTTATTATTGAGATTATCTTTGCCATCATCTAACTCTTACTTAAAGTTAATCTTACTAATGCAACATTCAGATTAATTTAGTTTTCGTTTTCATGAGCTGTGTTTCAAATCGTCCCCTGTACCCTCATTTACTATTTTCTATATAGTTGACTTGACATTGGACCAGCGGTTCGGAAAACGGATGGATGGATGATTGTGTTGTGGTCTCCATCTTCTAGCAAGACGCGGGAATTCATTCGGCGTGCGACTCTAACAGTGCATTATGGGTATTCTCTAGCCATTGTGTGTACACCAGTTGTACATTCGTTATTGCAGTGCATTGTGGGATTGAATGGGTGCACTCGATACCGTCCACTATGGTTTCGGACACCAAATGGGTGTCCCCTCAAATAGTGCCCCAAGGGGGCGATTTCAGACACAGCCACTTCTAGTTTGTAGTTTTCCAGTGTTTCCTTTTTGTTTCCATAGTTTCTAGAAGTTTATCATTTGTTGTCATAGGAACTCATTGTTTGATTGATTTCATTCACCTTTTCCGTGTTTAGTCCTTTAGTTCCTCTGTGTATGTATAACCTTTAGTTTGAGTCATTGGTCCGTTCTCGTTTATTTTTAGTTGGTTGATATTCTCCTGCGCCCCAGTATTCCCCCTTGTTCCTGGCTGTTTTTTGATTTGGTTTATTGTTTAATAAAGTGACGTCTGCATATGTATCCTGCCTCAACTACTCTACCTTTCTGCAACTAACTGTGACAACTAATAAAACACTAATAATTCTTCTTTTTCTCCATAAAATAAATTATAAAGTTGTAATTCCTAAATGCACTTATAGCATTTAAATCGATGATAGATTAAAGACCAAAATATTATAGACCAAATATTATAGAAATTTTGATTTTATACATTTTCAACACATTCTGTTGTTTATGTACTGTAAGTCCACTACCGTTCAACAGTATCAACTGTTGTTTTCAACATTGATGATAATCAGAAATGTTTATTGAGCATCAAATCATCATATCAGAATGATTTCTGAAGGATCATGTGACACTAAAGACCGGAGTAATGATGCTGAAAATTCAGCTGTGCATCACAGGAATAAATTACATTTGTAAATATATTCAAATGGAAAACGGTTACTTAAATTTTGATTTACAAAAAAATACTTCTTTCAAAAATATTTTGACAAGTAGTGTATGTGTAGCAGTTTTACCCAATGAAATTAACAGGATTTTGTCTTTTTTATCCGAGGTTTTGAGTGCTTTGCTTAGGCTCAGCATCTAGGAAGTTCCTGGACTGATTTGATACGGTGATCCCAGTAGCAGCTGCTCCATCCGCTCCACACTCGTTTCCTGTTCCGTAGAGGTGTGAGGCTTTTTAAAGAGTTCCTCGGAGGCAGAGAGGAAATGTCCCTTGTTGCTGTGTGTACACGTGTGTGTCGGGGTCTGGAGATGCATGTAGAGATAAAAACGTGGACAGAGAAAGGTGCAGACAAGGATATGTAACAAGGAGTCATACTGTAAGCAGTGCAGGTATACAAGAAGGGTGGAGAGACGAATATGAGAGCAGAGGAAATGGAGAAAGGAGGGGGAGAGATGGAGGGATGCGTGGGAGGGTGGACGGTGGGCTCGGGTGTAAACAGTGTAATTATTGTGATTAGTCCGAGCTGAATGCAGAGGTCTCAGGAGAAGCGGATACTAACACTACACACGTTCTTCACTGATGACGAACAGAAACAGCCTTCAATAGTGAGTGTACGTCTCAGGAAACATACCAAGAATGTGTCATGGTCATATTTCAAGAAAAATGTATCAATTATATTTTGCTTAAAGAAAAGCCTGTTTTAGGACCATCAAGGTTTCATTGTGTCCTTTTCATGAAAATAAATAACCATTCCCATTACTGTAATGAAATTTTTTTTTTAAAATAAACTATAATGTGAAAATAAGAATGATATATTAGTTTAAATTATATGCTTCGTTATGAGTTTGATTATGAATATTGTACAATCTTCAGTTTATGCTGAATTGTATATTAATGTAAAAAAACAGTTTACAGTAATGAGAATCTAATGAGAATCATAATGTCTGGACAAAAATAAAATAAAAAATAAAATAATAAATAATAATAATTTATAACAACAATAATAATTATTGCTGTTGTTATTTAAAATAATATATCTGGAAAATAAATAATAATTAAAATAATAATTGTATAACAATAAAATAATCTATATAATAATAATAATAATAATAATAGAAAATAAAATACTTGGGAAATATTATTATTGTTAATATTATTTAGATAATACATATATAATTTATAACAATAACAGGGTCATACAATAATAATGTTGTTATTATCGAAAATAAACGTATAGAAAATAAATTAATAATTTGTATTATTCATTTATAACAATAACACGACTACTATTATTATTACTGGAATAAACGTGGTAAAAAAATATTTATTATTAATTTGTTACAATAACCATCATTTATATATTATTTTTATTATTATTAAAAGATAATAATAATAATAATAATAATAATAATAATAATTATTATTATTATTATTATTTTTTTTTATTTTTTAATGAATATTTATCTTTGAGCATCAGACATGCAGACAAAACTGCTCTGTAGATTATCATAAAGAAGCATCTAAATAACTTATATAGCTAAAAAGGTCATAATATACAAGTATATTTTAACCAAACCAGAAAATTAGCTATTAAGATATATGTGTACATATCCTCTGACACCATCGTCTAATGCATCTCTACTTACTTCACTGTGATTCTGTGTGTGTTAACATGTTCTCAAGCCTCGAGCAGCTGTGAGCGTGTTAACACACAGTCAGCTTTAAGCAGATCCCACGGGATAGGCTGGGAATACACAGAGGTCTGCTTTCACACACAATATGATTACATCTTTTTATTTGGATTGATTCCCTACATGGAGACAGACCTACTCTCCAAACTCCAGCAGACACGATGTATACATAAACCAGTCTGAGCTGAAATCATCTTCTAATGAACTATCTTTCTCCTTTAGTCTCTCTAATAGGAGTTTCAATATTAGCTCACCCCTTCTATTGTCTTATTGCCAAACTAAACAGGAATCACAAATCCTCAGGCAGCCTATCAAAAAGGTAAGATATGAATAAACCGAAGTAAATAAATTCCTTCCAAATACAAACAAAACTAAACAATTAACCATACAATCAGCAGATACGAGCAATGGAAAAATCCCACCTCTGCAAGCATGGCTAGTTTTTATGATTGTTTATAGAGTCCTTCATGGATGCTATAAAAACAAAGACGTGGACATGTAGAATGTACAAAAACAAAATTAGGAACTTTTAGAAAAGCATAAACACTTTAGCGAAGGCCTGAAGCATCAATGCAATATTGTGGCAAAAAATAACACAGACTGAAATGGCACCGGCTTAAAATTGTGTTTAACTCACACTGTGCACAATGTCAGCTTGATGTTTGCTGAATGAATCATCAGCTTGATCTTTTCATATGGCATCTGCCAACATATCAGCTGTAGCTTCAGGCCAGCCTTCATTTTGCTATTGGAATCACGTTCAAGTTCTTTAAAATTACTGTTATAAGTCAAACGCACAAGTCTCGCAATTGGAGGACAGAAAAAGCCCCATGTTTTGAGATGTCTACAGCTTAAATGGCATGACATCACATCCTAGACTGTATCAGCAGTTGATACTATCATGGTTTTATACACTGTTAGTTCTGTTAGTGTAGTTTTTTGGCATATACCTCTCCTCATTACCCAACATTAGGAGTCGGATGTAATCCAGACCTCTGAGTCAGAGTGCCAATCTCTAAATGATGCAAAACAAAACTAGCACTGCTTTGGACAAAGCTGAGACACACACAGTTAGAATCATATATACACACACACTGGCCGGGGGGAAGCTTGGGAAACACATGGCATTGATGAGCTTATAAAGAGGGGTGATGAAGTGCGAGATTTACTGGAAGAGCCCACCCATTCACTTCCCTCATTTATATCAGTTCATATCCCACTTCTACATTACCATGACCAACACAATGGGAAACAGGATCCTCTTTCCTTGAAAGTGGCAGAAATGATTTTTCCTCCATCTGACGGGCTACTCTACCGTCTATTTCTCTTTTTTCCCCTCTCTGGCCCCCCTAAATATTTTTTTCCCCTGCTTCCACAACTCTTTTTCTCCCTGGGCAGAATTTTCCACTCTGGCACAAAGATAAGACCTTAGCGTTCACAGGATGCGAGGAGTTTTGATTTGATGTGCTAAAACAGCACACTCAAAAGTGAGGGATTTGGAACGCTTAACATTCATAGCAACTTCACTTGCCAAGCAAATGTCTCGCAATTGTCATAAAAGAGTTTGTTGTTAGCATGTAGCTAAGTTCAAGGGGTGACACTATAGGCATACAAATCCATTGCACACACAAATACTGGGTGAAATACTCTAATTTAAATATTTATTTAATAACCTAATTTATAACAATTTAATTGAATTACTGCATTTGTAATCTTTTATTTATTGCGCTTTAATAATTTATTTCTTGCATCTTATACGCCATTGGATTATTTGGATAAGTCTTTTGAAATGCATTATGGGATTTGCCTTCTTGGATGGATACATGTGATGGTGAAGAATTAAAATTTGGCTAAAGCAAGATATAAAGATGCTTACCATAAAATGCTGCCCCTTGACCCCTTGTGTGCTTAATTGTATTGAATATGCAAATCTTTAAAGGTGTTTTTTTGACAAACTGTACTTGCAGATAATATGTTAATTAAATAAAAAGCCATTTAAGTTTACTTTAAAGTACATTTGAAATCATTGCTGTATAAGTTGTCATGCTTTAAGTGCACTTAGTTTTTAAGTGTTGTAAAGTATTTGATTATTTTAACTGTACTGTGTTAATAATACATTTAAAGTTTAATATATTGTAAATGTACCTAATTGTAACTCTCATTACAAATATGCCTATGACAACACATTTCAAAAGAAATTACATTAATGTACATTTTAGATTACCATAAATGCTTTTCAGTGCATTATGCAGCACACTTTAAATGCAGCTCAAAGACAATAGAAGTAATTATAAAGTTACATATAAAGATGTACTTAAGTCCTACTTAACAGTTCACCCAAAATTTTAATTCTGTCAGCATTTACACACTCTCAGGTTGTTTCGACCCTGTATGAGTTTCTTTCTTCTGCTAAACACAAATATTTTGAAGAATGTTTATAACAAAACAGTTGATGTACCCAATGACTTCCATCGTTTTTTTCTTCCTACTATGAAAGTCAATGGGGCCCATCAACTGTTTGATAAGTAAATGATGAGCTCGGGTGAGTAAATGATGACAGAATTTTCATTTTTGGGTGAACTATCACTTTAAGTGGGTCAAAAAAGCACTTTTCCATTTCAGAACACATTATATGCGGTTCTTATCATGGAACTGATATACTATAAATTATTATGGAAATAATATACTATAAAAGAATAAGCTTAAGTAGTTTATTCTTATATAGTATATTATTTCCATAATAAGTACTCTTTTTAAAAGCATGCTAAAGTGTACTTCTTTTTCACAGCGGTAGGTAGCACGCTAGGTTTTGGAACAGAGCCCTGAGAGTCTTTTTGACGTGTAGACTTCAACAGATTTACTCAACAGATAATCTCAACTTTACAGCCTGAAACTCTATAACATCCTCCACAGGCGTGATCTGAACATGACAATGTCAACATTCAGTCAATTAAGCAAATTCAGCTGGGATCCGTCATGCAGAGTCAATTTGACTTCGTAACAACAATACACTTGATCTTCAATGCTAAAAGCAAGTTGAATATGAGTCAATAGCTTGTTAGTGGGCTGGAGGTTATTTCCTGTGGTTTAAAGGTTGTAGACGAGGGTGTATCACACCAGACAGTCACACAAACAAAGAGAGCAGTACTGACAATAATTCACTTTCATCTGTTTTCAGGAAATGCATTTCGGGAAAACAGAACCGGGGTTTTCCATGTAAGTGGGTAAAAGAAAAAACATTAACAGACCACTGAGGTCTGAGACTTTTGGTCACCGTCGCTGTAGGCTACACTAGTGCTGGTTAAACTATGTTTACTGGTTACAGACCAGACACTGCCAGCTCATCTCTACTGTATGACTCAAGTGAATTCATCACAACAATGACAAATATAAATAGAATTTGTCTTAAATCAAAAGAGCAAAGTGTCAGTCCTGATCAACATCATCTGCTGCCAGCTGTTGTTCTGGAGAAGGCTGGGATATTTTTATTGGCTGGGAATTTAAAAAAATGGCCCCACTTCAAAAATGTCACTTAAATAGACTATTTATTATATTAAATATGCTATTTAGAAAGTGAAGTGTCATCTCAACTACTTATAGTTATCCTCTTTGGTGTGAAAGGTCCTTTAAGCATCATAGATATGCTCATGAATGTAAATTTTCCACTAAAGTGCTGTTAGAAGATGCTTGAGTCACGACAGAAGTTGAGGAAACATAAATGAGAAAAATCAATAATCGAGTTGGTTGGTGGACGATCACCCAGACCAATTCCTACATGATACTCAAGCAACAAACTACTTTATTGAGAAACTGCCATTAACAGGTAAAACATGGCCAGACAACACATCTCAAACTGTCATTTTTCACATTTCACTTCATAAGGAACTCTATAAGGACTTCTACAACTCAAGCGATTGGAGTTTAATAACTCCCCAATGTCTTCTGAAGTTATTATCCATTTGTGTCTGAGAGTGCTTCCTCTATAAAGTCTTTGGCTACTTTCCCTTTCTCTATGGTCCACATATCTGTATTACTAAAAGAGCGTTTAACATATGGACATTCCCATTCAACTCACAGATGAAGCCATCTAAGTGTGCAGCTCCAAATCTGTGTAAAATCCCATAAGGCCAGTGCTATGAGGAGGTGAATAAAAAACCATTCACATCTAATAATGAGACAGAGCCCAGGGAGGGGACAAAAGCTTAAGAGCGGAACATGAAACAGCTGAATGGCGTTTGAGTGGATTTTCTATATTAAAGAGCAGAGGAGAAAGGCTTACGTTGATTTCTGCTGTGCTGCATAAAACATCTGCAGGTTATACTCTGAAATGAAGTACTTTTTAGGGTCAAATACAGTATGTAATCATTTGAAAAGTGAGATTTGAGGTTTGCACAGGATTGCTCAGTGTTTTTTTGTTTTTTTTGGTCTACGCTGCCTAACGTTTTCATAATATGGAGCAAGAGTTAGTCGGACACTCCCTGAACCCATGACTTGGACCACTGCCATGGTATCCTATAAGAGGGCTTAAGTGTACTTGAAATTTGTCTTTGTTCTGTCTTGCGAGGTGCTAAGAGAGGGAGGGCTGGTCGACGATCTAGAGGGCCAATGAGGTATTAAGTTTTCTTTCAAGTCGTGGTCTCTAGGGTGGAGGAAGATGATGACTATCACAGCCAACACTCAGGGCCCTGATTCGCCAAGACTGGTACATGAACTTGTCACTGAACAAGCACCCAGATGTCTAAAGAGGAGTGAGCATTCATGAATCAAGACGGACAGTCATCACTAGTATTTAGCTCAACCAAATCCACACAGGATACAAACTTAACACAAATGAGAGTAAAACAAGGATCATGCTATGATTTGTAGAAATTCCACTTAATCATTGAAGTACATCCATTGCACATAATTTAACCTAGTAATTAAAGAAACTTACACCTGAAAATGATCCTATTGAGCTCAACAGATATAGCTGTAGACAAACTCTCTACATCATGAAGAGCGTTTCAGTGGTTTGGTTGATTGAATAACCATGTGCCATGTTAAACCACTCACTGTTTCTCTGCACATTGGCCAAACTTTTGCCAGTGCCAAGGAGTGACGAAAAAGTTATATAAAACTGGGTATCACAGTAATTACTCTATCCAAGGTCAGTAACTGTGAATAAAGCAAATAGCTTAACAGCGTGGTTTGGGGATCTAGATCCCAGGGTGCTCCTCTGATATGGGTGTGCCAGAGCTGGCATCCATTGGCCTTATCAATGAGTCTTTCACTATGACTGTGTGGTGCTGGGGTGCGGCTGCCAACACTGCTGCCCCAACACAGGGAGGCCTTCAGTGCGGGAAACACAGAGAGCGAGCCTTTAGCTACATAAACTCCCAGTTTATACGCTCATGTTAATCTAAAGAGCGAGTGAAAGAGACATTGATACACTGAAATGGTGAGAAATGGGAAAAATGTTCTTACCTTGGCTTCGCATTTCTTGTGAGTGGCTGTTTTGCAGACTGCGGGCAGTAAAGAGAGAGATGTGAAGGTTAGGAAGGAATACTGACTAGGTTTGATATAGTTTCATTAGGCGTCAGTTGTTTACCGTGAATCTTGGGGAACCCCCTAGACTAGTGAACTATTAGATTTATGGGAGTTTGAATCAGGAATGAATAGCTGAATAGTATCGAAAATCTTCCTTTTGATTATTAAAAAAGAGTGTTATTTTAGTATTACTTATATACTACTATACTATTTCTTAATATTTTGAAATAGCTTTTATTTTTGTATTTACAGTTTTCATGTAATTTTTTTAAAACAGTTTAAAAAAATATAAAGTTAATAAAAAATAATTAAAATAAGTTTTAATAAAAAATTATAATTTTAGATCACTGGCATGGAAAGATTTTGACAAAAATAGTTTAAATTAAATTTAAAGTAACTTAAAATTAACTGTAAGACTGTAACAGGATTTAGTGTGAAAAGTGCTGTAAAAATATTTCTCTTATAATAAGTATTAAGAATAAAAATTTTCCAGATAATATTTAATTTCATAAATTATTTAATCTCAAATATCAAATAACATATTATCTTTATAATCACACTTCTGCTCTGCATTAATTGTGAGACAGAAATACATCTTTTTATAAATAAAAATCCCACAGTGATTTCACCAAGTGCAATATGTTCCTTGTTCAGCATATTTGTTGATCCTGGAACAACAATCCAAACATCAGATTTGAGGGACAAGCAGAGGACAAGTTTACAGTTTATGTTTACAACCATTATTAAGTGCTTATACATCAGTGTTATTCAACTATCATTTCCCTCTGATTTTAGGGATAAGTTATGGGTAGGGTTAGGTTTAGGAGTAGGGATATGGTTAGGACAAAATTTTCGGATAGGAATGTCATTCCAGGAGCAACAATATATGTTGATCCAGGAACATGTCTTACTCTGCCAAATCACGGTGACCCATATGTGGGTGTCCTTGGCATCAAAAAGTGTTAAAACCCCTCGCAATAATGTTCAGATGTCACTCACCTCGACAGAAAGAGCCCAAGCTCTCCACGCTCTGCCTGCACACCCCACACTGACGCTTCTTTTTGAAGGTCTTTTCTTTAAAGACGTGGGGCTCGCCCTTCCCCGCCTGGAAAACACAAACAACATTTTTTATTTTTTTTTAAAGGCTGTTTTTTACCCTAAACTCAAGCTTCTCTCTCAGTCACTTTCTGAAATCCTGTCATTTTGTCATTTAGTTCACTATTTCTCCCAAAAAATGTCTTGCTTTCTGCTCGGTCATCGCTACCGTTCCATTCCCCTCACTGACCTGTACTCTCTTGTGGATGTCAGGCCTCAGTCTCTCTTTCCTTGTACAGCAGCTCATCTTTCAATGCTAAGAACAAAGACAAAAACCCGACAAAACCTTTTATCTGAAAGTGACGCATCTTGCGGTGAGAAACTTAATGAACACGCTCTGAATCACTCTACGTAACAATCCTTATGTGTAGCGTCTGACTATAAAATGCCTCACGTCCACATGCCCTCCTCAAATGCCAATATGCATGTTAACACTTCTGAATAGGACCAAGACTAACAGACAGCACAATTACATAATGCACCATGTTTGTACACTCGGTTTGGTTTGGTTTTAACTGTGCATGACGTCCCAGCAGACGAGCATAATGCAGCTTTGTGTTTGGATGTGCACTTTTCCATTTGGCAGAGAGGTAGAGGAGTTAAGCACTCTTTTCCACTCTCTCTCTCTCTCGCTCTCTCGCTCTCTCTCTCTCTACCCTGTTTGGACAGCTGGCGAGAAATGCAGCATGTGCCCGTTAGGTGTCATAGTCACTGCTTCAATGAGCTGGCACCATCACATACAGCCACTTGAGTCCTTCACTCTTCAGCCATTGTCTTGAAGTACAATGGCATCTCCAACTATTACCTGTGAATACCCTCCTATAGAAAACACGCTTAAAGGTGAAGGTGCTTTTTAAAGTTAGAATATGTTTCTTAAACCCAAGTTTAATGTGTACAAACAATCAGAAGTAGTATTTATGATTTACAAATGAAATTTCCCTTTTGCATAATAAAATAGATGAACAAGGTGATCTCTAGCCAAGAAACCACATAGAAAATTCAAGCATGAACTAGAAACCAACCAGAACACTTTACTACCCACATTATAACCCTAGCAACCACCCAGAACATCACAATAACCACATAACAACACATCAGAACACCCCACTTTCCACATAATGACCCTAGAAAAATCACCTAGAAAATCATAACAAACTGATAGCAACACCCTAGCAACCACCCAAGGGGTGCGTTTCCCATACAACGATGTAACTCGCTGCTTACCTAACATAGTATGATGCATCGTTGAAGAAATCAACTAGCTAGTCAAGACTGTTTCCCAAAACCGTACTGTCGCAAATTGGCCGTTCAACCACGTTGGTTAATGATGTCACTCAGATGGTGGAGTAATAACTTCTTCTAATGAATCTGTTTGAGATCGAATAAATTCTAGATGTTTTGCTGTAAATTACGGACATGGCATCTGTGGACTATTTCTCATTATTCTCAGTTATTATTTTGCTTTATTTCTAGATTAAAACATAGGGTCCTACGTACATACGTACGAGCACGTATGCACATATGCTTTAAATCTCTTAACAAACTTAAACATGTAAATGACATTTATGTAAATAAAAGATACAGATTGTACTGAATGTTAGCTTGCTTATTTGGCTCAGAATAAGGATTTATTGAGTCCACATGTCATGCAAACAAGAAACTATGCTTCTTACCACTGGTCCAGAGCTGTTGTTCCAACCACACAACTTTGCAATGCTATTTGCGAATGTTCATTAGATCTATGGTTTCGTGAAACACAACTTGTTGAACTACACTGATTATGACAGAACTTGTGACCATAGTTGGCTGACAATGCTTTTGGGAAACGCACCCCAGACCCCCGAACTTCCCACATAATAACCCTGTCAACCACCCAGAGCATCATAACAAAGATAGCAATACTCTAGCAACTACCCAGAACCCCAAGAACATCATAACAAATAAATAGCAGCACCCTAGCAACCACCCAGAACATAATAACACCATAGAACACGTTCAGGACCAAACAACTGCATAGGAATCAGCTAAAACATCTAAAGCTTAGCATATTGGACCTATATAGTTCATAATAATAATATTAAAAAAACTGATTGATGTTAAGGACTTTTTAGTAAGATTTTATAATAAATAATTGGCAAAAATGGTACAGCGTTCAGACATCACTCGATGTCCAATGTAAAATCTGTTTCTGAAGCAAAACTACTTGAGAAGCAGAGGATCATCTGTTACTGGTCACTACATATGTCACCACAGCCTGTCACTTTAATAGGGTCATAACCGTTTGTCCCTTTGACTGTACTTTGACATCTTCAGTATGACTAAGATGGTTGAGAAACCTAAATATATAATATTGCCTAATATAAGAGCAAGTCTTTCATTCACTTTGAGCAAACACTCAAGATCAGCTGCTTTCAGACGTTAGCAAATGCCCCATAAACGTGCCCCATGACAAACGTTATGTATGTGTTATGTATTAAAGAGTCCCATTTAAACCTCCACAGTTAGTAAGAAAGCCTACTTTTCTGGTTGATCAAACCATTGTCTTGTGTTATTATCCCTGACAGAGACAGTGAGGGAGTGAGAGTGAGAGCGACATCTGATTTGCTTGGCTACTCCAGGAGTTCAGTAAGCTCACCCAAATGAAAATGATTAGCTGCTTTTCTGTTTCTCTTTTACAGCTCCTTAATGCTTGGATTTCCTTCCTTTCTAATTTCAGCTTCTAGTTTTTCCCATGCATACTCCATTCATTTTCCTTAGCTTTAAACAAGGGTCAATATATAAACCTGTCCGAGAAAAAAAGTTGAAAACACGTGCTCAGTTGACGTGTATTCATGCTTGTTTCATATGGTTTTTGAAGTTTTTTTTTAAACAATTTTCAAGTTTAATCCCTCAAAAATTGTCAAATATTAATTAAGCATATATAGCCTGTTGAACTGGAGACCCAAATATGCCACAAACTACTGAAAATATAAATAAAATAGGGCTGTGAAATTTTTTTAAAGTAATGATTACATTATTAGGCGATTAATCAATCAAAAATATCGATATTTGCTAAAAATTTATTTAAAAAAGCCTCAAAATTAAAATGAGAAAAAGCCATTATTGTTGCAGTTGATTAAATAGATGAATAGTCTATCACTGACCTGCAGTATATTTTCTCTAATTAATTGTACTAAAGTTAAAATAAGTTAAATTGAAAGCCCTAAACACAATATGTTAGTGCTTCGGTACTCATATATTCGGTACTCACATAAAAACACTTTTTAAAAGCTTAGAAAGAAATCATTAAAGCCACCTGATGGAACTAAAATTTACTTGTCCTCTAATTAATTTAGTGTGCATGTAATTTAGCCCTAATAAAGTGAGCTTTCTGTGTGTCCGAGTGAGGTGAGCAGAGAACGTACATTATAAAGCTTACCTTTCCAGTGCTAAAGTCCACAAGAGTCAAGGACAAGCAAGAAAAAAAGAATCAGCGTGCCATTACCTGCACTAAGTAACCCCACCCCTTTTAACCAAAGTGTGCAAAATCACGTCTCTCAGGTCCAGCGCTCTCTGAGGTGTGACTACACCACCCACCCGTCAACAGACTAACGTACTGCCCGGCCGACAGTGTGCCAAGAGCGGGTAGTCAGGGTAGGGACGGCCCCCGGGACACGGAGCAGAGACAAGGAGGGACTGTTCACTTAATTTTGGCTATCCAGAACAGGCATGCCAAAGCTCTCCAGCAGAAAGGGCAGCCTTTGAGAAAGAAAACCCTCCCCTTCAATCCCAAGTGAAAGAACAGAAGAGGAATTGAACAGACAATCTGGACATAAACAGATATAGAAATGACAGAAAGCAAGAGGGAAGTCTGTATTTTGGGTGAAACGCACACCCTCGGACCAATTTTCCCATGATTCTTCACCTCTGCACTCTCTTCTCTTCCAAAAATAGCTCTAGCTTCAACAGATCCTCACATTGTGCGCAATATCCTGCAATGAAACGAACTTGTGTTCCAGCCCAACTTGAACATTGGTACATGCAAGCTCTAAATGGAAAGCCCTACAGGAACATAAACACAGATTGACATTTAGGGGTCACTGACATATACAAGTGCTCACGATAAAAAAAGGGGGGGGGGGGGGGTCTAATTTCAAATGGTTTTCAAATAGCTTTGAAAAACATTTTTATTGAAAAAAAGAAATAGACGTTAAAAGAAGACTTCTCTATGATATCATTTCCTTTTTTATGTTTTTTTTTTTACTTTTTGTTTCAAGAATTATTTAATGAGCCATTTACACGTTCGTTTATTTACACGACGCCAGCGTTTTGGGGGACGCAAACTTTTTAAAACGGGTTTTAAAGTGCAAGTTTTTGAAAACGATGCCGTTATCATCTCTGTGTAAACTACAAAAACGTGAACGTGTGAAAACGGTGATGTCATGCGTATGCGTATTACATGTTCAGTCTATAGGCAAGTAGTGTTTCTTTGCAAAGTGACCTCGCCAACTACTGGCCTCGCAGCAGAATACAGCGTTTTCTTGGATCCGTGTAAGCGGGTATCGTTTTGACCAACGTTGTGGTCTTTACGCGAAAGACGCAAAGGAAAACCTTTTCCGTTTTTAGTACATCGTTGTCTTGTAAACGTACCCCCAGACCAATCAAAACAAGACACTGAGACACACAAAACATTCTGTAACTGTCGCTGTAGGCTAGTTGAAGATCTAAATCTAAAAAGTTGGTGGTGGAGCCAGATGGTAAAGAATTTAGACCTCTAAGGTAAAGTAGAAGCAGCCCACAAACTGGAGAATTGCTAAGATCTCACCACAAATGTTCTCCAATCAGCATGGCATTGATGCCCAGGGTGCCCCAAGGAGACCGTCCCTGCCATCATTCTCCTGGAGGTCGCAATAAACAAAAAGCATCTGCGAAACACCACATTATCAATCACGAAATTGTGCCTACGACGATGGTGGTCCAGCAACAGATGCTACCCATTACTTTTTCAAATCATAGAGACAGAGAAGCTTCGGTAAGCCGGCACAAATAACAATTCAAGAAAATC
Source organism: Siphateles boraxobius (assembly GCF_051911475.1). Taxonomy (NCBI): domain Eukaryota; kingdom Metazoa; phylum Chordata; class Actinopteri; order Cypriniformes; family Leuciscidae; genus Siphateles; species Siphateles boraxobius. Next base: position 3,471,522 of record NW_027509195.1, read on the forward strand.
AGAAGAATAAACATCAGCGAGCTGAAGGAAGGGAACTGAGATCTTATACATCAAACGGCTCCTCATGTGATGAGCCAATAAGGGAATATTCAAGCAACTGATTAACTGCTGCTAAAACCTACACTTGCTGAAAAAGTGCTTTTAATGCCAGAGGAATTAGCTTTGCTGCCCAAAATATTCAGATGAGGTGTTTATAGTGGCGTTCGATGTAATGGCACTAAAACCATGTCATTCCCCCACTTGCAGAATGTAGTCAACTAGATTTTCACATTTTCTGCCTGTGCAAAACTCACAGCCACAATGCTATATGGGCTAGGTGTGATGCAGTTTCTAGTGTGTTCTACACTCTCAGAAATTCCTTGTAAAATTTACAGTAAATAACAGTAGCTTCAATTGGTGAAATAATCTTGATATACCAACCTACTTGAACAATCAAAATATTTTTGAACCATCTTTAATATTAGGGTCACCGTTATTTTGCTGAGTTAGACGCACTCCTGGAACAATCTGAAAATGTAGTCCTAACCGTATCCCTACCCCTTCATCCTAACCCTACCTACCCATAGCTTATCCCTAAAATCAGAGGGAAACGATAGTTGAATAACACGGATGTAAAAAGCACCTAACATAAACTGTAAAATTGTCTCTCAAATCTGATTGGTTGATTGGAATGTTGTTCTAGGATCAACAAAGATGTTGATACAGAAACACATTGAATTGGTAAAAATTATGTTCACCATGCATAATAATAGAAGTGGCACAATAGAAAGCCACATGATTGAAAAGAGTTCATCGTAAGAGGTCTGTCCATTCAACAAAATCACATGGCAATTTATAACTATTTTATATTTTGGCAAATTGGTGGCGAATTTGTATGATATCATTCATACATTTTCGTACAATCTGCTTATGCCCCAGAGACGGGTAAGCTTACTTATTACGTTTTTTTCTAACAGTCGAACGAAAATCGGCACCTCCTAACAACATATTTGTGTTTTCCCATGAGATCTGGTCAGGAGATCTTATATGCGCTGCACTCGGTCATTATTTCTTTACCATAAATTATAATGGTAATTCATAGTTTTTGCTTGACTTTTTTTTAATAGTATTTTACAGTAAAATTACAGATCTTAAAAAACAAAAAAAATCTCTACAATAACATTCTGGTCCCCAGACGATTCATTTCCCACCTTCATTGATCCCATGCATGTTTTAAATATTCAGCAAAGTCTGATTGCTTTAGCAAAGTATTAGAACATTTCTTCCCAGCGAGCCTTAGAATTTAAGTATCTTTCCCATTTGGAGCACAGCATCCTGGAGAGTGTTGAGCAATGAGCACCAAACCTTTAGGGTTAATAAATATCGAGCATCTCAATTGTGGAGTATAAAAGAGTGTTACAGGCCTCTTTCCTCACTGAGGGGTGGTGAAGGGAAACCATGTGTGTGAATAAAAGTGTGTTTATAAGTGTGTGTGTGTGTGTGTTTGTGTGTGTGTACGTGTGCAGGGTGGGACAGGCAGTGGAAGAACAGAGACTGCCTGTTCCAGTGATGAAGTCAGCGTAGCGCCATTACATACTTCCTGCGCTAATCAAATATGTCTCCATGACAAACAAACTGCGCAATGACCAAAACACAGCACACGCAACATTCACAGCGAACCATATGTATTTATAATAAGCACATCAGATTATTCAACTACTAAAATTACTAAAAATCAAAAAACGAATATATTGAATATTGGAGGGGACGTTGTGCGCCCTTTCCATGCCTACGATGGTTACAGCCCAGCATCCTCAGGATATGACGGGCTAAACTGCACATCCTCTATTGTATGAGTTATTATTTGCACTTCCTCCTGAAAGCCTGTCACCGAGACTTCACACACTAATCACACCGCAGTCTATTAGCGGCGGACTGTTATCAAGAACTTACTCCACTGCACAATGTTGTCTTGTTACTATATATAATCCAAGAGAAAGCTAAGGGAAAGTCAAGAGACTTCAAGAGTGCTCGATACAATTGTATATAGATAAACTGCAATAACACACAAACATCCGATTACTCATCGGGAATTCCTGTGGTTTGACTTTTACGTGAACCTTCATGTCAGTAAACGTTCGCACACTATAATCTAACCGTGGCGGTCGGTTTTCAGACTGTTATGATTGAGCATTTCAATATGATGTGAAACTTGAAACTTCAGAAAGAACCAAGTAAAACACACTAATCAGTAACCACACTCAATTTATGAGTATACATAAATGGCTCAATAAGCTTGTAAAGAAATCCCCCTGATTATGGCTTATATCACATAGTAATTACTTTTTTTTACTGCTCTAAAATCAACAGCAAGAATTATTACAGTGTGCTGCTAAGTAACACTTCTATTGTACTGCTCGCTTACACATCTATAACTCTTTTCCCTTTACAATGTAAACACTGTGATTCTTCAAGCAGAACGATTCATAGACAGTTGGAGTGTGATATAATAAAGTTAGCATTACATCCGCTTTGTGTATTCAGGTGGATATATGTGTAGGCTGAGGAAGTCCATGCGAGGTCTGATATTAATTGACAGCTCATTGAAACAGCATGTGAAAGAAAGAGAGAGAGATGCACACACTGCACAAAGTAATTATCATGTAGGTGGCAAATCATATCACCTATTACTGAGCTATTAACAAGCAACCAACCCATTAAAAATTAAAGCTTTTCCTACATTCTCAAAATTGTGGTGTTGCTTAATGGCTGTTTTCAGAGCTTTATAGCAGAAGAACATCCTTCAGTGATGATCTCACACCAGATCCACTGACTCACAGCATTGCATCCTCCGCAAAGACAACAGCATCTACAAACTTAGTGTATAGTGCTAATAAATAAAGCATCATGCCAATAAACCATGGTAATACACTTTCAACTTTCAACACTGTTGTGACTTGGTCTTAGCTAGACTGTCATTAGAGAGAGAAAATTTTTTACAATAAATGTAACAATTTGTAACATGTTATGTAAATTCCAGTCAAAAGTTTGGGAAAATTTAAAAAAAAAAAATTTTTTGAAAGAATTCTCTAATGCAAGATTGCATTTATCTTATCCAAAATACAAAAAAAAATAATGATTGCAATATTATTACAATTTACAATAATGGTTTTCTATTTTAATACACATTAAAATGTCATTTATTCCTGTGATAAAAGATGAACTAGAAATCACTCTAATATGATGATCTGATGCTTAGTTATTATAATCAATAATGAAAACAGTTGTGCTGCTTAATATTTTTTGGAACCTGTGATACTTTTTTCAGGATTATTTTATAAAAAAGGTTAAAAAGAACAGCATTTATTTCTAAATAAAAAAGTTTTCTAACAATATCTCTCTCTCTCTATATATATATATATATATATATATATATATCAATTTAACTATTGATCTATCTATCAATTTATGTATCAATTTAACACATCTTTGCAGAATAAAAGTATTAATTTATTTTTTTTTAAAGAAAGGAAATAAAAAATAAATTACGTACCTCAAACTTTTGAACAGTAGTGTATATTGTTACAAAATATTTCTATGTTGTCTATATGCTGTTCTTTTTTCACTTTTTATTCATCAAAGAATACTGAAAAAAGTATAAAAGGTTATAAAACACCACTGTTTCCCACATTTATAATAAATCAGCATATTAGAATGATTTCTGAAGGATCGTGTGACTCTGAAGACTGGAGTAATGATGCAGTAATGAACTAAGCTTTGCGTCACGGAAATAAATTATATTTTAAAGCAACAGAATACAAAATGGCTATTTTAAATTGTAATAATATTTCACAATATTAATATTTTTTTTCTGTATTTTTGGTTAAATTAATGCAGCCTTGAAGAGCTTCGAGACTTTTTTCAAAAACATTAAAAATAGGATTGTGTCCAAACTTTTGACCTGTACTGTGTCTCTGTGTGGGTGTGTGTGTGTGTGAGAGAGAGAGAGAGAGAGAGAGAGAGAGAGAGAGAGAGAGAGAGAGAGAGAGAGAGAGAGAGAGAGAGAGAGAGAGAGACTTTTTTTTTACTGACAGTTTATTCAAAATATAACTCTAACAAATCGTGCAGGTTAATGCTCTTAGAGCGGTGTATGAAGTGAGCTCACTGTTTTGAGACTCAGCCGTTGTCTCTAGTGAGGCGTTTAATGCATGATGACGCAGTTACTATTAGTTACCAGCTCGTGTCGTGAAGTCATATGATGACTCTTTCTTTCTGCTACAATTTTCAGCGCAGTTTCACCACTGGCAAAGAGTGGGAAAAAACTAAGCTATGCGAGCGTTTCCTCAGATTATATCGACGACGAAACGCAATAAACATGCAAACTCAAACGCTGGGCTCAAATTAGTTCTTGCCAGACCGAATTAGCTGAGTGATAAAACTTTAATGAGGTTTTCATTTGTGGTTATGTTAGAACGAGAAAGAGAGACTTCGCTCATGCTGCCTGTTGTACATCTTTTCTGACATGCTTCATGCTGTTTTACCATGATAGTGAACATGGAAAGAGAGCAGCTGCACCAACACCAGCAAAGGCCACCGTACATCTTATACAAGTGTATTTAATTACCATATGGAAAACAGTGTGTTGTTAAGCTCAGATCGAAACTATCTATCTATATACAGATTAACACACAAACTAGAGAACTTTTCTCACAAACACTCATAGGATGCTGTAATAGAGAAAACGTATCAGATCGCTCCCAACATATTATTTGAATAACATGCATTCAATACTATTTCATAGAAATAAATTCCAAGTCATTTACACTAAATAGATCTAATCACTCTCTCATTTTAGTTGTTTTAATCTTTTTTTCTTGACATTCAATACATCTAGACATTCTTATAGCTATCTATACTGAATGAGATTTATTTACCTTACTCATGTTGTTGGAGAATATTCCAGCTAAAAAGGGTTTCCTTAAAGATTTCATGGGCTACATTTCCAATGATTCAATGAGAAGCACTCGACTAATGATGGAGTTGTTTTCTTTACTCTCTGTAAACTCGTAGTCTGGCGGTGTGGGAGGAGTTACAGCGGGAAAAGAACACTGTGGAATGTTGTTACTGGAAGCAAACTTTTCTGATTGGCTGCATCCTTGTCGAATCAATTGTTGATTGGATGGAATGTAAATTAGACGCGCCTCTTTATGAATGCAGTGTGCTCTGCAATGTATCTTTCACTATATGCCATGGCATGACTTTTTTATTAACAGCATAATTATGCATTTAGACATTTATCACATTTTTGCTTAGAATATTCAAACATTTATTTATGACTTCATTCTATCACCAACTTAATATTATTACATTATATTTTATTAGGCCAGGATGTCCTTACAACCGTAAACTGTGGTAGGCCTACCAATCAAGCAATCAATCAATCAATCAATCAATCAATCAATGGTGGTCGTCAGATATCAGTCTGAAAATCAGTGTGCTTCATATTTGTCCGCCAAAAAGTCACTTAGAAAGAACTATTGAAAGCACAATAGAGACATCAAGTGGTCACAAATAGAGTTACATCTGAAGTCGCATTCACAAGTGCTCTAGACATGCAGAATGTTGTAAAGATAAGTAGGCCAGTATTTAAACGCCCTTAAAATACTTAGAATGTCGCCTTTGATGCAATTTTGAAAAGTTATAAACACCCAATAAAATGTTTATTTTCCACCCATATCGATACCGAACATCCCAGACTCAATGGTGAAACAGCCAAGTTCTTCATCTTTTTTACCCACCAATTTAGAAATATTTTCAAACACTACATGATCATAATGAATGGCCTTAAATCTAAGTGATGAATGCAGTCAGTTCACGAGCAGAATAAACACAAATATGCGGGAATCGCACAGCCAAGTGAATGTGGCTTCCGTCACTGAAGCCCCAAACATTGTGTAAAATGTGTGTGTGAGTAATGCATTTAGGAATTAGGTTTCGTATAAAATAGGGCTATTAAACATCCTAACGAATAAATAAGCAATGTATTGTTGAATGTTTACATGTAGTACTTAATGTTTGTGAATAGTCTGAAATGGTAAAATCTGGATTGTTAAAAAAAAAATTTTTAAAGTATCACCTTGCATCAAACATAGAACGTTCCCCTAACGTTAGTTGGGTTCCGTTTGGTTATTTTTTGAGAACCAAATAATAATGTTCTTAGAACGTTCTTTTTAGGTTTTATTTTTTCAACCTATATAGCCTATAACCTAGCTAGTGAACCCTAATGGTTATTTCTTTGGTTCCTATTTTGCAACCATACAATAACGTTCCCAGAACGTTGCATGTTATTTTAAGAATAGTGTGAAAAGCACAGAAATCATAAATTCTTGTTTCCACCGCATGCAGGTAAGATCTTACCATTATTAAGGAATGTGCCTCGTTTAAAAAAAAATCTTCCTGGTTTACTGACATCTGTTATGACGTCCGCTTCAAACATTACACAGCTCATGGTAACTTTTGTTACCTCTGCAAAAGTAAATCCACTTGATCAGCTAATTACTCTTTTTGACAGCCAATAGGATTTGGGATAAGTGTTTGGTGTCTGGCGCAAAGGGTCTATATGAGAACAATTATGCACGCGATTATGTCTGGACTTTTTACTAGCCACAATACTGATACTGCCATATCACAAAAAATATGAAGATAAGATAAGATGTTTGAAGTTAATCAATGTAAAACAATTTCACAAGAAAACAATGTAAAATGAGGGATGACAGGAACTAAAGTGATAGGAAAGGCCAAGGGGGAGAAATAGAAAAGGATAAAAGTATCCGGTGGGGAGGGTAAATGATGCAATCGAATTAAGAGAGAGTGAGAAAGGGTAAAGACAGACACAGAGGCCATGAGAGTGTGTGCAGACAGGATGTGGAGGGCACATGTTTGAGGAGAGAGGGGCCCTGGAGCAGCCACAGACTGAGAACATTAGAGAAACATGTCCCATCCCACTCGCCAAACCATGTGCATACGAATATATACTGTTTACAGAACAAGGAGAGAGAAGAAAGATAATTCTGTGTCTAGAATTCACTTTTAATAATAATAATAAGCTCCCTTCTTCTGCATTTCAAATGTGCTTGCTCCCTCTTTTCTGTCTCTCTTTTTCTCTCCCTTTTCTAGTCCTCATATTTAAGGTTAGCAATTTAAACAAACCCGCCAAACACTATTACATCAATTAGCATGTAATACATAATATAGCTATTATTAACAATATATTATTTATAAGCTTTTTATGCATAATTTGACAAATGATAAAACATTATTTTAATAAGTTTGTGTTTGAAACAAAGGTAAAACAATAAAATCTATGGATGAAGGCAGTTGAAAAGTATAGTAAAAAATAAATGACGACTCAAAAAATAAGGACATTTAAGGCATTGTCCTTTGTTATTTCCTTACAAAATGTAAAAGCTGAAATATTTCATGAAAGAACCCTGCTGTTCATAAAAATGCATGTAGTAGAAGAAAACATCCAATATTTACTCTGATTTTATATGTTGTAGAGGTGGAACCATGTTTCAATGGAGCCATGTTTCTGCCGCACAGAGGATACTTGTGTTACCGCAACACCTACAATCACTCAAAATAACAAAACAGGAAGTCCTGGATATTTAGAAACACCTGTGGCTAAGCCAACGCGTAGACATGTTTATTGCAGGCCCTTTTCAAACGAATGCGCTTCGGATGTAGTGAAACACATATTTGTCGTGTGGTGATGTAATGTTGTCCAACAGTTTTTTTTATGGAATGTTAGAGGGAGAGCACAAACAGTAAAAAAAAGGAGTATGAGAGAGAGAAAGAAAGAAAGAGAGAGAGAGATGAGAACATGCAGAAAGAGGAAACGGAGGGAGGGGTGAGTGCAGGAATGACTGGGTACGAAAGAGCCAAAGGCTGATTAAATACAGCTGTGGAGGCAAGGAAAGAGAGAGAGAGAGAGAGAGAGAGAGAGAGAGAGAGAGAGAGAGACTGAGGCAGGATGGACTGAGTGTGTGTGTGTGTGGGGGGGGGGGGGGGTAGAGAAGAAGAAACTTGCTGGACACAAGATATGAAGAGAGTGACAGGAGCTGGACAGGAATGGGTCCACTTTTGAAGACTTTTAGAAAATAATCAATAACTAGGTGTTAAAAAAAATACACACACACACATATATTAAATATACATATATTAAAACACCTTGTTACTTGTCCACTAACAAAGTAAAGAAAAATGCTGTTAATTTTATGGAAGCCATGATCATATCCACCACAGTGTCAAATAATGTTCTGTTTTTAATGGATTTCTGTGGAATATTTAAAATGCTGTTCTATCTGCGAAATTAGCCTCTGCCATTTTATGTATCCTAAATACAGATCATTACATAATATTTGCATATTTTTTGGCATCAATTAACCAAATTACAGCTTGGTTGGAAATGATGCACAATTAAACAAGTGATATTTAACTCGAAATCCGTCTGTTTTCTTACAACATCATGTCTCATATTTAATCTCAAGCTCTTCACTGGCACTTTTGTCTCATTGGTAAACATGATTAAACGTTAAGAGACAAAATGGTTATTAATGATGGAAACGCCAACAACAGAGGGAATTAAGTGGAATTTGTGAAACAAATGACATGAATGATTATACAAATTAGTTTTGTGATTACTTTGTGTTGATCATACTTTTAAAAATATAATTTTTAATGAATGGTAAAATATTTGTCAGGGGTTAAAAAAGGGGGTAATAAAAAAATCTGGGACATAAATGCCTACAGCAGAACTGATTTGTAGTGCACTGATTGTTGTGTTTTTTATGAGTTTTATGAAACGCTGAATCATATCCCTCTTCTCATTCTTTGCCCATTTCCCAACTCGCACCCAAAACATTTACAGTACTCCGTAAACTCCGTAAAGTTTGTCAGGGCGGTATTCCGGTGAAGGAAAAGCAACGGTGAAGGAAAGCAAACAGAGGGATTTCGGAGATTTGTTTTTATGACCCCAGTACACTGGCGCTTTGATGAAGTGGCACTAAAAGGACACGGATGGCTTTCCTTTTCCTTTCAAGAGTTTCCAGTTCACATTCCTCATTGCACACACATGATTTTGATGGAGGTGTGTGCCCCAATCTGATTCTGTTTCATCTGAGTATGAAGGAATGTGATACAGTAGCAACATAGAAAGTAGAAAATTAGATTGATTCATGCTTCCAGAATTGCAATGTTTGTGTGCAAAACTCACCAACATGATGCAAGTATGTTGTGGGTATAGCCAATGTGTTGCCAAATGGTTGGTAAAGTGTTCCAGGTGATTGAATACATGTTGCTATGTGGTTACTAGGGTGTTCTGGCTATGGTAGGTTTCTATTGCCTAAATTTAAAGTCCACTTGCTCAGAAATGTAATTGCACATCTCTTTAACCAGCCGTATCATTCATATGGATGGCACAAACTTTCAAGCATGTTTGTTGATCATTTAAAATGTATGTGCAAAAAAACATGTTTATGTCTCTGTATATGTTTAATTCCAGCAGCATGCATGAGTGTGTGTTCCTTGCGCTGTGGGAAAAACAGAGCCTATTTATACATTGACCAGGCATTTTCCTGTGTGGTGTTTATAGTGGATGCCTGTGGATTATGGCTGCAGTAAACCAGCGCTTGTTAAAGTTTCTGTCATTCCATGGATATTCTAGGAATATACCATAAGTTCCAATGAGCAAAGATAAACAAAGAGCATTGTTTGACAACAGATGTTTTAGGATTGCAGAGAAGACCGAAAACTCGAATGCGCCTTAAAGCACAGCTGTTTTCTAGCCAATGGTTAAAACTAGCAAGAGAAACTGGCTTTACGTGCAAGTCCTAGATATACCAAAGTTCATGTTCGCCAAACCCAAGTTCTGTCCCATGTCAAAGTTACCATCCAGAAGTATCGTTCTCCCTTACAGACAAAGAAGAATGACACAACAACACAACTCAAAAGCACAGGAATGAGGCCTTGGTATTCGGGACACTAAGACAATAGCAGCTCAGTGAGGTCAAGATTCTGACAAGCTAAAACCCCTCTTTGTTAAATTGCAAAAAAAAAAACAATAAATAGCCAAGGGCAACGAATAATGCAATATGTAGAGCAAGGGCACAAATAATTGATTTGATGTGATGGGTAAGTAATATATGGCCGCAGCTTAAGGCACCCACACACTACAAGATAATTAGGCCGATTTTGGGCCCAATTCTCCCCTTAAGACAATCCTAGGTAAAGTCCCGATTATCTTGATGGTTCGACAGATTATTTTATCAGATTTTCCTGTGGTGTGATGTGTGTTAAGAGGGATTAAATCGGAAGAATGTCGGAGTCGCCTCAATCTCGAATCGTAAATACCCAACATGTTGGATATTTAAAATGTCTTAGTTTCACAGATACCAAGGCCTCATCCCTGTGTTTTTGAGTTGTGTTTTTCTTCTTTGTCTCTAAAGGAAAACAATACTCCTGGATGGTCACTTTGGAAATGGAACAGAACTTGGGTCTGGAGAATCAGAAAATCCTCGGGAACCTTGAGGACAAACGCACATGCACTATGTAGATTGCCACGTGGAACGAAACGATACCCAATCGAAAGCGAGCTGATTGAAGAAAAACACAACTTCATCCAAAACTTTTTCTTTTGCAAATTTTCTGTAAAAAGCAGTCCAAACACTGTTATTGAATTTTTTTCTTGCCCATCGTCTGCCATATTTGTTTACTCTAAAATCACGTTTGATGGGAAAGAGTTTGCGAGATTTCCCGTGTTAACAGATGGGACTCTGCTTGTTTGTGAATGGATTCTGTTAGTGAGTGTGTGCTGTCTTGGTCACATCGCGGCACTTCATGAACTATAGGAAAAAACCCGTTAAATCTATGTTTTTTTATCGTCGTGTTTGTGGTCTCTCACATTTTGAAAAACTGATAAGATCTAGAAAATAATTTAATGTGGGCCAGCCTTTAGTGGTTAAGTATCTGAAGAGTCATAGGTTCAGATCCTCCAAGGATTGATCTATGAAGCATCACCATGGGCTGTTCACACCAAAACCTTGGTTGCTCCACTGGGGCTTTAAAACATTAGATGAATGTCAGATTTGTTAGATAGATAGCATCATAAATGGGTTATATGGTTGCATAACATAGTGTTTCATTATAGTCTCATTAGCAGACCAAAATCCTTTTCTAAGTGACATGATCATGCACTGATTTAGGAGTATTACTATTAAACTCTGCCACCACACCAAGAGAAAGGGAACTGGGCTTGTATTAAAATGAAAAATGTCTGTAAAAACAAACATTATGGTTACAGTAGTAGGAGGAAGCATTCAAAATACGCCACAGTCTTATGCAAGTTTGCTATTAAAATATCAACAGGACAGTGGATGGACTCTTTTGCAATCCCAGAGTGACATGGCTAAAAAGTGTGTTTGGGCACAGATGCCGGATCTGTGGTGAAATATGAAAGAGTCATTGCTGAATAAATGCTGGGAGAGTCATTTAATGATTCCCAGGATTAACTACAACTTTTTGACATCATACAGAGGGCTCAAAGTTCCCACGCTGCACTGCACGTGAACGAGCCTCGGGGACCAGACCATTACAGACTTTCACTCTCAGGCATGTAAACACACAATCAAGCCCTCCTCAAGTTTTCCAGCCCTTCTTTGTCAGTGTCAACAATCAGGGAGACAGTGTTACTCCAGAACACAAACGCTTATCCTTACACAAGGATCTGTACAGACCCATAATCCTAAGTATTCAACTTCAGCGTGTAACTCATCCCACAATACTTGTGCTACGGGTGTGAATGATACATCAAACCATGCTGCTTTTTGAGAAGTGTGCTATTACTTTTGTAAGAGATCAGACTTATGATTTTTTACATTGTATAGAATAAAATTAGTGTAAAAACTCCCACAGACTTAAATCGAGGGAGAGATCCAAGTCAAAACACTTGGGAGTGGGCTATTTTGTTTTCTCTCATAACAACAACTTGCGAAACTTTTAATTGAGCCTCAGGACATCTCCTCACATGGGTTTGGCCAAAATAATTCGATATGGGAGCACTCAAGTAAACACGTTCATCAGTTTGAAACAGACTCTAGAAGTACCCACCTTGGTCAGCCTCATGTTTCCCCTGGACTTTGCTCTCTCCCTCCTTACAGACCCTCTCACGGGTACCGGATCTGGCTCGTCCCCACAGCTATCCGCACACAGGGCGCAACCCATATAGAGATCTGGACCCTGTTGGTCCGTCTCTCCTCTCTTCCCTCTCTCTGGATGAGGTTTCCCGAGCACACAAGAGCAGCTGTTTTTGTCCGCTCACTCAAGGCCCTTCCCCTTTTCCTGGCTCTCATTCAAACACACACACATGTTCGCCAGTTCACACTCATCCGTCTCTCGTAAGCACACAAGCGTAAACAAAGGTGAGAATATGCCTATTAAATCAAAAGTCTATTAGCACTCTGAAAGCAGCACGCGTACGTACGGTCAGCCAAATTTACACAACTCGCCAAGCCAGCATCTAGAGGACATCAGCCCCCACCCCCTACTATTCCCAGAAACACACACACCATTGTGCTCAAGTGTTCTGTCTTTCAGACTGTAAACAGACGTATGTTGACTTTTATTCCTTAACAGCTCATTTTTAGTTTTAGGAGAACAGCAAATGATGTCTCAAATCATGTAGTTTGTTGAGGAGAGGTGTGCTATTGCTCTTCTAAAGAATAAAATTTATGATTTTTTTCTGGTGGATGATAAAATGGGGAAAAATAGATGTAGACTCCCATAGACGTACAATAAAGGAGGGACCTGAGAGATCGGAATAATACAGAGATTTGGAACACCCTACTAATAACATAGCTACACATTAGTCATATATATATATATACACTAGATGTCGGCTTGAGGTTCTAAGCATGCGTCAAAACCTCTGACATCTTGGAACAGGGGTCTTGTCATAGGAAGTAGCTAGGTAACGCTGTTATCTCTGCCTGTACTTCGAATTCATGGATGATGCTGGACTTTTGTGCTGCGTATGGATGTTCACACGGACGAAATCTAAAAACCAGACAGCAAGGTATTACATTACTCAAGAATGTGAAATTTTGTAAATTTTTTAAAATGTCAATGATAAATACATGTCTGACCGTTGAAACGAACCAAAAAAACTAGAAAATCGCATTCATGACGATTTATATGGTGATTTTATTTCCGTTAGACCTTTTCCTACATTGATGCTGATGCATTAAAGAGGAGGGGGTCCCCTGTTCCATGATGGCGGCTCTATTGACGCATTCGTTCCAATGAACTGCCGTAGCCAAAGCAACATCTAGTGTATATATATCTATGCACATTAGTAACCACCCAAAATCACTTAGCAATGCCTAGCAACCACCCAGAACACACTAGCAATTGCCTAGCAACACCCTATTAACACAGAATGCCCTAGCAATGCCCAAACAACTACACATAACCCTAGTAATCACTTAACAATGCCCTATTAACCCAGAATACCCAAGCAATGCCCTACCAAGTAGCAACCACCCATAGCATTCTAGTTATCACTTAGCCATGACATAGCAACCACCCAGAACACCCAAGCAATCACTTAGCAATACCAGAGCAACCACCCATAAGATCCAAACAATCACTTAAAAATTACCTAATGACCCAGAATACCCTAGCGATGCCCTAGCAACCACCTAAAAACACCAGACCACCAAAGTAATCACTTAGCAAATCCCCATTAACCGAGAATACTCTAGCAATGCCATAGCAACCACCCATAACACTCTAGTAATCACTTAGCAATGCCCTAATAACCCAGAATACTCCAGCAATCACCTTGCAATGCACTAGAGACCACACAGAACATATTAGAAATTACCTAGTAACCACACAAAAACACCATACCACCAAAGTAATCACTTAGCAAAGTCCAAGCAACCTCCCTGAACACTTCCTAGTGACTGCATATCAAAGTACTAAAAAACACTTTATAACCTGAAATTGTTCTTTTTCCTATAGTTTGCACCACATCATCAAAATGTGACCTTTTGTTATTCATGGTCAAAGTATGGCTTAGACATGAAAACAAAGAAACAAAATACATTGTCTCTAGGAGCCACAGTGCAGAACATGGAACTCTTACAGTTCTTCCAACCTCAAAAGGATTTCTCATGCTTCTCTTGACTTCATATATCCTCAGTATTCTTGTAGAGCAGGCCAGCTGAAACCACGACTATTCACCAGGAAATTAAATGGCATATCAGACCACAACAACCAGCAAAGGAAGCCACAGCTCTGCAGGGCTTTGGGCTGAGCTGGTATGCGAGTTGGCAGCGTTGATGTGTAGCTGCTGGGCTTAGGCTGTGTAACTGAGAACCTGTGTGAACTGAATTGCCACTTCAGAGACGATTTACCCTGATAAGGCCTCCGAGAGTCAAACTCTATCTCTGCCTCTCTAAGACAATTTATGTTGTATGTTTTCAGTTTTCCTAAGGACATTTTTTCTCTTCTCAAAAGAGGATAAGAGATGGAGAGGAGGGGGATGGGGGTGACAGGGTGCCCTGTGGGACTATTAAATCGTTCCCCTATTAAGGCAAATTCCACTCGTGCCTCCTCAGCCCCTCTTGTTTCCCTCCCTTCTCTTTTCCTGTTCTCTCTCTCTCTCTGTCTGAATGCACACATAGGCCAAGTCTCTACTGAATGCCAAAGTCCCTTTAACAACTTTCTCAGGTACATAAATAGTTTTCGCCTGAGTTCCATGTTGTTGTTCAGAGATCGCAGGTCCCCATGAGACCTACCTGGAAATATCATCAATTGAAAATTCTAGAAAAAAAAACATTAGCAAGTCAGTCAAGTAACTGACTATAACATATAAACTATGTTTATATGCAGCCTACTAATCAGTTAGTAATTCAACTAATAAATCCATCTGAAAAGAAAAAAAAACATCACATGCATCTGAAAAAATAGATATGATTAAACTTGTTCCAAATTAATTTTCAAACTGACAGAATGAGGAGGTCATCCTAAAGAAAAAACATGAACGTTCTTTCATCATTTACTCACCTCAAGTTGTTCCAAACCTGTAAGACTTTCTTAATTCTGCAGAACACAAAAGAAGACACTTCAATGAAACTCAAAGAGGTTCAATACAACATTTACCAGCAAAGTCAGTTTAATAATCCAAATTTTACTTTAATGAAGTGGTTAATGACCATCTCAGAACTCCCCAACCTTCACTGTTCATCCAAACAGGTATTCCCGCTCCAATGTTGCTTACTTGGCCAGATAAAAAGATTAAAATTGCAAACTTCACCTTAAAATTCACATTCTTATTTCATCGAGATAAGCTTAGACAAAACCATCGCTACACAAGAATTTTTGAATTTATTAAAAAAGCGAAGCCAAACATTTTTTTTAGAAGTAATGCATCACCTTATGCAAATAGAGACCTGAATGATCTATGGACTGTTTCTTATGAGATTAGTTTGTCTGGTACACAGACTCTGGCAACCCATGAAGTCGATGAGCCTAGCATGCAGGCACACATTTTTAAACACCTGAAGTGATCGCAGTAGGATAAACCTCCAAAATGCGATCAACTAAAAAACAGCCATTGCCATTAACTGCCAAGCACTTTTGGCAGGGAACGTCCTTCTGGCAGAGGCCACGGCAGATATAATTCTGCTCACTAAACTGCTAATGCAAAACTCACTATCTGCTAATGGTGTGAGGAGGCTTTTCAAGCGGGGAAACAGAAGACAGAGAGACAACACACTATACTGACAAGATTAATTATGAACTGAATGGAAAGGAAGGGATTTAAGATAGGATTCTGTCTGGACTTTGGAATTCTTTTTTTATTATTCTGATTGCTTCAAAAGAAAGGAAAGGAAGAAAATATAAGGAGTCGAATGAGAAAAGGATAAAGAGACTGCTTAAAATAGAACGATAAAACAAAGACTGTATGCTCCAAAAAAGGAAAGATAAATAGACAGACAGGGGAAGATGGAAATCTAAGTGAACACTTGAGACAACGTTTTAAAAACAAATGACCTGGATTGGCCACCAGGCAAAGATACTTCAATTAATTGCAGACGTAAACAAATTAAAACTGAAACACTTAAACAAAACAACAAAGTCCACAGTACCACTTGTTAAAGAGCTGACAACATGCACGTTATAAATATTTGTACATTATCCAACGAGAATATAAGTGGTCCTTGCCTGTGCAAAACCCAAAGGACAATACCTAAAAGTCTTGAAAATAGTTTTAAGGTATTTCTATGTAGTTTTGATGATGTTTTAGGTGATTTAGTAAACCAATCCAAATCAAACACACCTGAACCACCTAATCAAGGTCTCTGTGATATTATAGACTAGTCTCTAGATATGGCTTGGATCCCTCCTTCGATGTAAGCCTATGGTATTTTCCCACATTTTATTACCAACAGATAAAAATTGTATGACTTTGCTTAGAAAAGTAATAGCACATTTTTCCCTTAATAAGCTGCACAATTTGAAGTAATCATGTCCAGGCACAAACAGTGTGAGAACAAATTCCTGTCTTTCCACTTAAAGATATGGATTTTTACTGAACCTAAGTATCAGCAATAGTAATAGTGAAGCTTACCTTAGCATACACAAATAATAATGATAAGAACGACAGTACAAAATCTTGATTTCCTAATTTTTTTAAAGATACTGAATACAAAAATTTTGGGTTTTACATTTAGGGTACACTTACACGACAACGATATGCTTAAAACTGATGAGTTTTTCGTGTACATACAACACCATTGTCAAAACGATCCTGTAGCAAGGTTAGATGTTATGGGAAGGAGGAGGCGGAAACCGGCGAACAATCAACAGATTTTAATAAATAAATAAACAAATACAAAACGAAAATAAAGGCAGCAGTCCCTCACAAACGACTACTGCCACATAAAACCGAAACAAAAAAACATCAAATAAAATCCAGGCCTCGCCTCTCTCGTCCTTCACCGTCGCCGCTCCTCCTTTTATGCTTCCGCTCCTCTGTGAGAGATATGAGACCGGTGTGTCGGAAAGGTGCTGCTCATCAGTAATCACGCCACCGGCCTCGCGCCATTCTCCCACGGCCCTCGGCCTCGTCCTGCTCGCCACAGATCCCCATTCACTGTATTCTGCTGCCAGGCCATTAAATGGTGATGAAACACTATAGATTGAACACGTAATACACATGTGCATGACGTCAACGTCTTAAGAAATTCGTTTTCTTGTTGTTTACACGGAGAACATTTTCAAAAACGTGTACTTTGAAACCCATTTTCAAAAGTTTGCGTTTTCAGGCACCCAAAACGCAGTTCTATAAAATGTATACGTTTTTTTTTTAACGTTTTTAGTTAAAAACAGTGTTGTGTAAACAGTCCCTTAGACTTTTACCTGTCAGAAGGAAAGGTTAGATGGTGGAAAGTCACTTTTGGAAGACCAATTTACTGTAATTCTTATCAGACTGTTTATTGCAGCTCCTTTAACTGTCTTCCAGTTTATTTTAATTTCTTAAGTCTTTCACTTTTGGGCTCTGTGGTGCACCTGCATCTGGCCAACAGGCTTGCAGTGCCACACAAGGAGGAAAACAACACAAACCAAAGTCAGAGGATTAATCTTCTGAAAGATGTTCACTATAACTTACTCACGAAGTGCCACTATAGTGCAGGGTACATCTCCAACCCTAATTTAATACAGCTGAACCTGCTAATTACGGTCTTTAGGATTACTAGAATCTTCCAATGCTTATGTGTTGGCTCACTAATCAAGCCAGGGGTGTCCAATCCTGCTCTTGGAGGGCCAGAGTTCAACATAGTTTCGCTCTAACCCCAACACACTTGCCTGACGATTCTGAAGAACTTGATTAGCTGGTTCAAGTGTTTTAAACTCAGCAGGACAGTGGCCCACAATCTTGCCCGAACACTTCACAGAATGTAAAACTCCAAAGTGCTTGCAATGGTTCCTTTCCTTTTTAAAGCAGTCATTTGGCCCTCAACATGTTTTGTAATGCCTGAACAGATCAAACTAGAAGTGGATGATCTCACAACATGACCCACCTACAGAGGGCGTGTGAGAGACTCCGAAAAGGCCACCTATTGTTTATACAAAGCCATGACCTCAACACCCTCAGAGTTTACAAGAAAATTTCCAAGTTTACCGCAACGTATTTCAGTCTCCTCCTAAACAAGCGGTCAGTTTTCACATACTGTCCTGCAATCTTCCAGGGCTTGGTTTGGTTCTTTATTTTTAGATTTTGACACTCTTGAGCATGCTGACTGAGAATGAAACCAATTGTGCCCAAACCAGGGTGGCTGCAAGATCTCAAGGACCATAATTTAGTCACTTTTTCATAAACAGGGGAGACTGGGAAATCTTCCCAAGTTCTAAGAATTGTTGCATCACATGCCAATGACAAATAAAGCAAATCTCACTTTTCTCATTTAACCACATAACAATAACACAGTCTCAAATGCAACACAAGTAGATATTTTACGTTACCTCAACAATGTGTTTACTATGCTAAGAGTAGCTCTGCCAAAGACAATATTTTAAAGATATATCTCGGCTACAGAAGTGCTTGTAGTTTGTTGGTTTCTGTAGAAAGCTATGCCCTGTTGCCAATTTAGGGCCACAAAAACAGCTTCCATATGTATGGTGACCAACTTCACCAAGGAATCTGTTAAAGGACAAGAGCAATCAGGCTAAAAACTTGCAGCTTCGGTCACTATACTAAATGCAATAATGCTCCCTCCAGCACTTCCAGTACACTAAGAGATCTGGGCGTAAATGCAAGCTAGGCTACTTCTAAAATGAACAAACAATCTTTGATTTTGCTTAACTTTCAGCAACTTTAATAAGTTAAATGAAGGAGATACGTTCTTGTGATTTGAGGGAACTTGGCTGCAAACTGCAACTAAAATAGGTGGAAATCTGACTTGAGTGCCGAGAAGAAAAGGAAAAATAGTCATCAATACCCTCTCACTAAAGCAGAACACAAAAAGATGTGTTGTGCTCAAACTCAAGGGTACAAAAGGAGGATGTGCAGCATTAAGCTATTAATAGTGGCTTAAAAGAAATGCGCAGTGAGGCGGATGTTGGGATGCTACTATAAACATCCGGTCTATCTGCACATGTCCAGAATCAGAAGTATGAAGAGTCCAACATTAGAGAAGTATAAAAACTGCTCATGTAAAAGTTAATCCCTGTTTTTTTTTGGATTAAAGTCAACATAAAACAAGAATTGGAACCCATTTTCCAATTCAAAATGGGGAAAAGCTTTTTTTTTTTTCATTTGAATAATATTCACTGAAAAATCCCCAACAAGTGACATGTGAAAGCCAAGCATTTAACCCATTCAAGTTAGTGCACACACATTAGGAGTAGTGAACATACACACCTGGAGCAGCGGGCAGCCATTATACTGCGATTGAGGGTTAGATGCCTTGCTCAGTCACCTCAGTTATTTCCTGCTGGTATTAAGAATCGAACCTGCAAACCTTCGGGTTATCAGTTGGACTCTCTAACCCTTAGGGTATGACTAAATCTTTGATTTCACTTTGTCTTCAATCTTGCCCAATAAACAGCTACTGAATGAGGACCAGGCTGCTGTTCACCACAGGAGAACTCCTCAGATCAGAATAGATTGATACGAAAGGCAGAAACCGAAAGATGCTGAGAAAATGTCATGACACACCACATGCAGATGTTCTGAGTACATTGAGTTCCTGTTCTCTCGTCTGCATCCCACGGCCCGGTCTGCTTCCTGTCAGGCTTGCTGTACTAAGAACAGAGACGACCCTTTGGGGCCTGGGCTCAGTTAATGAGGCCTGAAAGGCCGGGGTGTAGGGCACATTCTTTGGCCTCCGTCCAGCAGAAGGTCACAGGATGAAGGGGGTGTTAAAGGGACGCACAGCATGAGCAGAGAAGTATTTATCATGTTTTGATACGTGACGTCAAATGGTTCAGAGACACAATCTGTGCAAAAACAGTGTGTCAGTAAAACTTACTTCCTGTATAACTCCCTTCAGTTTCTAATTTAACTTAAATTAACCAGAATAAACCTGCGCCAGCCTGTCAACATATTTTGAATTGAGTACTTAGTTACGCTTCAGGGTGAACTATTTATTAAAATCCTGTTCGATAAAGCATTCCCACTTTAATAACATCCTGGGATTAATGACACTTCGTTCCACTGGAATTTTCATGGGAAATGATAATTGTCAGGAACCTCCAGTCCCCAAGCTTGTATAGGATATATACACAAATACTAAGTGCTGGTGGTGTTGCAGACATCATTCCTAGCAGTATCAAGGCTCTGGGTCCTTTGAACAATGGCCAGCCAAAGTCAGACTGAATGACTGGTGACCTTTGACCTCAAAGTATGCCAATGGTCTAGGAGAAACAGAGCTTTGGAGTTAAGACGGAGCCTGCATTAGGGACAAAAATGAATACTCCCTAAGTGTCAAATGAGTACAAATACACTTAGCTTTGATATTCTTCACATGACTTAACGCAGTATCTATCTATCTATCTATCTATCTATCTATCTATCTATCTATCTATCTATCATCACCAACTTACTTATCTTACTATCTGCCCATCCATCCATCCAGTATGATGTAGTAAATATTACTTTATAGTATGCTGAATAAAGGATCATGCAACACTGAAGACTGGAATGAGGCTGAAATTCACAGAAATATATTCAATTTTAAAAAAGTAAAAAATAAGTTTTTTTTAAATGTAATAACATTTCACAATATTAACCTTATTATATATATATATATATACACTCACCTAAAGGATTATTAGGAACACCATACCAATACTGTGTTTGACCCCTTTCGCCTTCAGAACTGCCTTAATTAAACGTGGCATAGCATCTTGCAATTGATGGAGATTTGTGGGATGCACATCCAGGGCACGAAGCTCCCGTTCCACCACATCCCAAAGGTGCTCTATTGGGTTGAGATCTGGTGACTGTGGGGGCCATTTTAGTACAGTGAACTCATTGTCATGTTCAAGAAACCAATTTGAAATGATTCGAATTTTGTGACATGGTGCATTATTCTGCTGGAAGTAGCCATCAGAGGATGGGTACATGGTGTCCATAAAGGGATGGACATGGTCATAAACAATGCTCAGGTAGGCCATGGTATTTAAACAATGCCAAATTGGCACTAAGGGGCCTAAAGTGTGCCAACAAAAATTCCCCCACACCATTACACCACCAGCAGCCTGCACAGTGGTAGCAAGGCATGATGGATCCATGTTCTCATTCGGTTTACGCCAAATTCTGACTCTAACATCTGAATGTCTCAACAGAAATCGAGACTCACCAGACAACATTTTTCCAGTCTTCAACTGTCCAATTTTGGTGAGCTCTTGCAAATTGTAGCCTCTTTTTCCTATATGTAGTGGAGATGAGTGGTACCCGGTGGGGTCTTCCGCTGTTGTAGCCCATCCGCCTCAAGGTTGTGGGTGTTGTGGCTTCACAAATGCTTTGCTGCATACCTCGGTTGTAACGAACACACCCCTAAATGCATTGAAGCAACTGCCATGTGATTGGTTGATTAGATAATTGCATTAATGAGAAATTGAACAGGTGTTCCTAATAATCCTTTAGGTTAGTGTATATATATATATATATATATATATATATATATATATATATATATATACATATATATATATACATATATATATATATACATATATATATATATAATATGTTAAATGCACTATCTAGCAAAACTGTCCTTTATTGTTAATTGTTGAAAATTATAAGCTGTATTATACATATTATACAAAATTACCATTTCTTCACAATGTTAGCAGGTTTGGCAAAAAGTTAATTTCGGACCCAAGTGACACTGATTTTATTTATAAACATGACATCAGCTCAGAAAGCAAATGTGCTTTCTGTGGTATTTCTTCAAATGGTGAAAATAATACTGAAGAAATTAACTTTTTCTGGGAAGCAACATAATTCACAATGTCCTCCAAACTGACTCAATGCAGTCTTTTATTGTTTTCAAGATGGTACACAGTTTAAATCAATGAGCAATTCATGTCACTACCTTTAGATATATGCTCAACCCAAAGCTGCAGCAGTCTCTGTTGTTGAAACATTGAGATTAGGAGGAATACTTTAATTCCTATTGCACATCAGTCCAAAGGAGTGGCTTAAAAAAGTCCAAAGGATAAGTGAGAAAAATGGGAGACTCCTGCCTAAAGCAGCGCAGAGAAATATCAAACCGAAACTATCAGGTTCTGATCGGTTGCAGGCCATTATTCAGCGGCTATTATCCTTGAATAAAAATCACCAGAACTGACGGCCAACACAAGTTAAAAACATAAAAACAAGGTTTGAGAGATTTGAACAATGCAGGTCATGGACCCCTTCACTTGACCAGAGATCTCAGTAAAGCAGCTGCAGTAAGCTTTCTTTCGGAAAGCTCAGGAAGCCCTAAAAGTCAGGGAGAACATTCATCTTGTGGCACTTTTCCCTGATTCTACACTTTCCCGCCACTTAACTTGCAATCAAGCAAACGCGAAATGCACTCAACTTATGATGTATGCAAGAGCAGGATCCATTTTATTTTGTATTTTAATCCCCCAAAAAATGTATTAGTTATAAGCATTCATCCTTCCTCTTTTATTTTAAATATAGTCCTGTAATTTCCCACTAGGTTTTCAGTTCAGTCCTGAAGAGGAATGGTTGCTCTAAAATGGGTTTTTGCTCTAAAAGGGCTCATGTGGGTCCTTCAGTGCTGCATGAAACAAAAGCTGTAGGTTTAATTTGTAATTCAATTTGGACTGTCGTCCGTGTAGTCAGTCCACCTCTTAATCTCCACCGCGCTCCTCGTCTCCCTGCTCGCCGTCCATCAGCAAGACTGTGTATTTACTGGCTGAGCAGAATTCCTGTTAAAACAAAAAGGGGATAGTGAGACGTAACTAAAACATGGCTGTTATTTGAGGTTCATATGTGCTTCACGGTCTCTAAATCAGGTGATTTTCATAGAAATGTTTGTTTTGCCTGCTCAGACACAGGATAGTGGTGTAAGATACCAAGCTTTTAGAAATAAAGACTATGTAAGTGATGGTTTGTACCTATGATCGGTGTAATGAAAGAAATAATACACATTTTTTTAACAATGTGAATTTTCTTAAAGTCCCTGTAAAGGCAATTTAAAAAAAAAATCTAAACACATTATAAATGTTAGAAATGTATTGCTAAAACACATTACAAAGACTGTGAACTGTGAAGTACTGAATTGTGGAGTTAGACCGTTAAACAGTTTTTCACCATTGATATTTTACGGATTTTTTGGTCTGGGCTAAAAGGGTACTCGATGACGCACAGGAGCCCCTGAGCTCCTGGCCCTGCGCCTACCTGATGACGCACTGGAGCCCCTGGGGCTGGCCGCTCCCCTAACAATATAAATAGAGCACATTCGCATCAGTTTACCGCTCAATCGCGAGTTACTGTCAGTATTATTAGTTACTACAGCTTACAGTTTGCTAGTTAGCTATGTCTTCGTCACGGAAATGCGTACTACCTGGATGCGATCACGTACAAAACAGATCGGTGTCCTTATTTAAATTTCCTAAAAACGATCACATCAAGAAGAGATGGATTCATTTTGTGAAGAGCCACCTTGATGGAGAGCTGAGGATCACCACCAAAACCCGCCTCTGTAGTGATCATTTTACACGGGATAGTTTTATAAACTTTCGTCTGAGACAACTGGGATTCACTGATAATCCGCTGTTGTGTTACTGGTGAATGGGGCCGAACGACTATCTCCCGCCTCGGCCTTCATCCTGTCGCGCCAACAACTGGTGACATCATCGGCAATGCGTGCCCACCAATGAGTGTAAGATGCCTTGTGCGCTTATTTTATAATTAACCTAATAAGCTGCTAGGAGCATCCATTCCGGCTGTAGCGGGTGACAGTTGATTGTGGCGACGGCAGCTTTACCACGAGTGGGCGTGGTTTCAGCGCAGCCAGCGGACACGCCCCCAGCGTTTGAAAGGAGAGACTACTGTTCATTTTTTCAAGATTTTGATAGCTTATTTTATGTACTTGCCGGCTTTTTTATCATTCAAATTTGGCTGGGTGTCTAATAACACATTTTTCTGTGATATGACCAACTCAGAACACATACTTCATTTTGACTTTACAGGGACTTTAAAGAGGGCTGTAGTGTCTTTTAAGGTGTGTTCTCATTTGGCAGGATTGGTTCTATGGAAATGAACTCTGGTGCGATTTCAATGTTAGTGCGGTTCATTTGAATAAGTGTGAACGCTGCTATCTGAACCCTGGCGTGCACCAAACAAGCGAACCGAGGCCCATTCGAAACCGCTGAAAAGATTGGTCTCGGTCCACTTCCAAACGAACTCTGGACCAAAGAGATTTAAACGAACCAATAGCAGGGTGTGATGCGACCCCAAAAAATTACAGAATGCTGAAGAATGCCTGGTTCATGTCATAAGAGATGGCTGCCCATAACAGACTTTCCTTCATCTTCGGAACACAAATTAAGAAGATCAGAACTGAGAAACTGGTCTCGATGTAGTGTTTAAAATGGTTCTAAAGTGTGCATTTCCTGGATGTCCGAATCGTGAGGAACAATAGGTTACTGATCGTAACCCCGGTTCTCTGAAACATCGCGTGGAGAGATCCACCTATGGGAAGGGTATCCGCACCTGACCTCTGCAGAAGCATCCAATTCCACCAAGTCTGGCCTGACAGACAGAAGCGCGTGTCCAATGCCCGGTAAGGGACCCGACCCTTACCAAGTGTATAAAACACTAGCACGCGCTCTTTTACCTCAGTGAGCATATTTGCTTCTTGTGAAGCAAGCGGGGCAAGCTTGGTTGATCTGTCCACTCGATGTTTCAGTGAACCGGGGTTATGATCAGTAACCTATTGTTCCCTTTCATCATCTCGTGTTCGAGATCCACCTATGGGAGATATGGACAGCTCCCCGATTGCCCAATACACTACAATGAGGCCCTGAAAGCCAGAGGACGGCCACCTAGAAAGGCGGTGCATGATACGTCACAAGGAACCCACCAAACAAAGTGAGGAAGACACATTAGCAACAAGAATCTTCCCTTATCCATAAGGTCCTGCAAAAAGCATAAAATGTCAGTGATTGAGCACTGATATGATGTTAACCGTCGCCCTTCACACCACCCTTCGAACACACGCCACTTAAAGTCGTAAGGGGGCCGTGTCGAAGAGGCTCTGGCACACTGAATGGTGGCCACAACATGTGGGGGGAGCCCCAATGTGTTTAAGTTGGCCCTCTCACGGGCCAGGCCCAGAGGGCCACCCTGTCTGGGTGCGGGTGGTAAATTTCCCCATTCGCTTGGGACAAAAGGTCTGTGCGGAGTGGGAGGGGCCACGGCTGGGGATACAGCAGAGGGATAATCTCTGAGAGCCACGGTGCCCTGGGCCACCTGAGAGCTATCAAAAACTTGGTCAAGCTCCATTCCCTCACCCTGGCCAGAGACGGCGTTATGAGGCAAAGGGGAGGAAATGCGTAGAGCAGCACGTTGGGCCATGGATGGGCCAGTGCGTCCTCATCCCGTAGCGAGAAGAACATAGAACAGTGGGCGTTTTCGAGCGAGACGAAGACATCTACGGTTGCCTGGCTGAACCTCCTACACAGTAGACCCAACTATCTGAGGATGGAGGCGCCAGTCCCTGTAGAGAGGGTTTGCCCTTGACAAGAGGTCTGCGGCCCTCTTCAGTATGCCCAGGACATGAGTTGCCCGTAACGATAGGAAGTGCCGCCTGCTCCATACTAACAGCCTGAAAGCAAAAGCGTGCAGCTTGGAGGAGCGCATCCCCCCCTGGCGGTTGATATATGCTACAGCTGTCGTGTTGTCGCAGCGCACCAGCACATGATGCCCCTGCAAGAGGGGCAGAAAGTGATTCAGAGCCTTCCACGCAGTGAGGAGGTCTAAATAATTTATATGGGCTGAGTGAATTGTGCTTGGCCACACACCATTCACTGTTCTGCTCTCTTGCGTGGCACCTCATCCTGTTAAGGATGCGTCTGTTGTTACTACTTTCCGCAGCATAATCGCCCCGAGAGGGGTCCCATGCACGTAAAACTCTGCGTTCCTCCAGTGGCGCAGCGCTACTGTGCACAAGCGCGTCACTGTGACAGAGCGGCGGCGATAGCTTAAAGGGCTGAGAGGAAGAGATAAAACCCACTTCATTCTCAGAAGGCCCAAAGGCAGGACATGTATAGCCGCAGCCATAAGACCCTGTAGCCTGAGACATGCACGATAATGTATTCTCGTTCCTTCTCTGAATTGTGAGAGGCAATTCATTAAGGAGAGAACACGTTCTTGTTAGAGACGCACTCGCATTGTAACCGAATTCAGCAGCAGACCCAGAAAAATAACTCTCTGCGCGGGAGTGAAATTGCTCTTGTTCACATTCACTCTGAAGCCGAGTGCTGTGATGTGAGCGAGCACACGGGCAGTGTTTTGCATGTTGATCTCTCGAATCGGGTATATTCAGCCAATCGTCTATGTAAGTCAGGATTTTGAGCCCCGCTATTCTCAGCGGGGCTAACCCCGCTTCCGCACACAAACAGAACACACTTGGACTAAGTGCGAAGACACTTCCTGTGTGGAGAATAAATACTTATGTGGAAAAAAGCATCTTTCAGATCGATCGATGTGAACCAATCGTTCGGTTTTACTTCACGAGAGAGAACGTTGTGGGTTAACATTCTGAAATTGTATTTCCTTAAATGATTGTTCAACAATCTGAGAATAATCCAGAATAGGACGAAGTGAACCGTCCTTCTTTGGAATCAGGAAATAATGGGAGTAAAAACCCTGATGACATTGATGCGGAGGCACTGCTCGCACCGCCCCCTTCTCGAGAAGAGAAGAGATCTCGTCTTTCAAAATGTGAGCGGAGCTCTCTTCCGTGTGAGAAAAGATAACTCCACTGAAACGTGTAGGTTTTCTGGCAAACTGAAGTCTGTAGCCCTTCATTATGGTGCGAATCACCCATTCTGGAGCCGACACAGACTGCCAGGCTGTCACGTGTGACGTGAGAGAGCCCACACTCACCGGCAAGTTGCCTAGGGCTGGCAATATAACCGGATTGTTCATTTGCGATACAATGGCGAAAAGTAGGATTTCTGAAAAACAACAGCACTTAGCAGAGCTTTCGCTATCAGTGTTTGATGTTTTTGTGGTTTTTGTTGTTTTTATTTTTGAAACACACACAGGGATTTGAACCTTTATTGAATGTGTGTGAGGTGGTTTGTGCAAACTGTGAAGAGACTGTGGTTGAGCACTTTTCAACAGTGGTGGGGCACTCTTTGACAGTGAATTTCCCCCCAGTTCTGAAACTGGAAGCTGGGAGGGGAAATTTTTTATGGACCACACCTGAACTTGTGCCATGTCCATATTGAACTGAGGTTGGGCACCCACACTTAGGTAAAGGGGGGGAAAAACTGAAACTTGTGTCCAATGGGCTGGTTGCCCGAAAACCTGGACCGAGAAGCCCCTGGTGCTGAACATCAGGTAGGCCTCTTCCTCTTCCTGTCTGACGGGGTAGAGTGGGTGAGCTTTTTCGCTGCAGCGAAAGACGTCTTACCCCAGGGCTTAGGAGGATGGTTGGGCTGCTGGCTAGGCTGCTGGTTGGGTGGCCAGCTGCGAGCCTTGGGTCTGGCTGTGTTATGTTACGGCCGTCCTGTAGCCGGGGCCTGAGGGGGCCGTGAGGGGTGCAGATGTGGAGTGGCCTTTCTAGGCAGGCACAGTTTAAACACCTCATCCTCCTTTTTCTTAACATTGCACCGTTGTTGCATAAGGGCAACAGCAGGGCCAAACAGAGATTGGCCTGGTTCCACTGGGGCTCCTGCTAT
The DNA here is from genome assembly GCF_051911475.1 of Siphateles boraxobius. Lineage (NCBI taxonomy): Eukaryota > Metazoa > Chordata > Actinopteri > Cypriniformes > Leuciscidae > Siphateles > Siphateles boraxobius. The sequence continues at coordinate 3,499,500 of NW_027509195.1, forward strand.
ACGTCTTTTCTCGCTGTCGGGCAGACCAGAGAGATTGAGCCAGAGGGCACATTCCCCCACAACAGATAGGGCCATAGAACGTCCGCCAGCTTGGACGGCCTTGCGGGCGTTGCGAAGGACCAGGTTGTTCACGGTAACAATCTCCTTCCAAAGTGTCGGCGATGACACTCCCTTCTCCAAATTTGAACTCATATCCTCCAACATCTCAGCCTGGTAGCCATGAGAGGAGAGAGGAAACATTAAGAGCCCGTACCGCGAGAGCAAAGGCCTTGTACGAGGCCTGGAAGACAGATGCTGAGAAGCGGTCCATCTTATTAGGGAGAACTGGCTTAGGAGGGGCCAGTAGGGGCCTGGGGAGGGGTTAAGCTATCTGGCAATCGAGGGCTCGATGGTGGGAGGGTTGCCCATACCACACGCTGCCAAATCCTTAACCTCCAGACCCGCCAAGCCGTGCTTAAGATCTAGCAGGTCAGCCCAACTGAGAGCAGGCATGCTCAGGGAAGTTCCCGGAGCTGCAACGCTTTCACCTACTCCAGCGTACGAGTCGTACTGTTCGTCCGTGCTTTGGGTGGACGCAACCTTGAGTCTACGTCGAAGAAGCTTCCTCGGCAGGGCGAGGCAATGGTGGCAATGAGTGAACCGCAGGCGGCAGGGCATGCACGCGACTGCGCGTCCGATGGGTTAGCGGGACCGGAGAGCTTGTGATCCATAGGTGAAAGCTAAGAAACAGACAGGCAGCCTGAGCAAATCCAGGTAGCGAGCGTGGGTGGCTTGCAACCAGAATAAAATCAAACTAAACGCAACCGTCTGACAATCACGCCTGGCGGAGGCTGATCGGAATAGATACTTCCTCCTGTTGACTGTGGTGAAGTCAGCGAAAAACCGTAGAGCTGCGAAGCAAAGAGGTCGCGAGAAGCGAATAACAACTGTGGTAAGATAGCGCGTGCTAGTGTTTTATACACTTGGTAAGGGGCGGGTCCCTTACCGGGCACTGTCTGTCTGTCATGCTCCTGCGCTTCTGTCTGTCAGGCCAGACTTGGTGCAACTGGATGCTTCTGCAGGGGTCAGGTGCGGATGCCCTTCCCATAGGTGGATCTCGAACACGAGATGATGAAAGAGAACCAACGAGAAAACGTAAAAGTGCCTTACCAATGCCACAAAATGAATGGCTTACCTTTCACACTTTCCCATCAAATGATCGCGAGGGTCATCTTCTCAGTTCTCGCGCATGCATTGTGGCACTCTCATGAATTCTCGTCAATGGATAAACTTAAGGTTGAGCCACTGTAGTCACTTGGACTATTTTAACAATGTCTTTACTAACTTTTCAGATGCAATTACCTAGCAGCCTATGCAGGAGTGAGCCAGCTCTCAAATTTCATCAAAAATATCTTAATTTGTGTTCCGAAGATGAACGAAAGTCTTACGGGGTTGGAACAACATGAAGGCGAGTAATTACTGACAGAATTTTCATTTTTGGGTGAACTAAGTTAACCCTTTAATTTGTGTGTGTTACAGAGGAATTCCTGCTGCTGTTTTGACTCCTTTACCAGAGTTATCAACTGGTAAATATACCATCATGCACAATGCACATTCAATGGTTTTGGATGTTTGGAAAGTTCTGTTGCAAATTATATGCCATAAAATCCGTTTTTTGTTTTCGTTTTGTATCTTTAGGTTCCGTCTTAAAAATGACAGTGTAAATGCTAAGCAAACCAAGACTGAATGTATCATTTTCTTTTTTGTTCCAGACCAAAAGAAACACGAGAACTGAACTACAAGTGTGAACACACCGGTTGAGTCTATTTTAAAAGACATTTTTAAATCAAATTTCTTTAGTTCCTTTCCCCCCTCTTTTCTTTGGTTGATTTGTACGTTTTGTTTTCTCAGTTAAAAAAAAGCTTGAGGCAACATATCAGAAAAAAATTGATTGCTATCTAACAATTAGCAACCTCCCCACCAGATGCCACTATCCACCATAATTTTTTCTGTGAATGCAAGCTATTTTCTGTGAATGTGCAAAACTTCTGCTTCATTAGCCACTATAGGTGAATAACTAAATGAATAACAAAGTGCAGTAAACAGTAAAACTATTTGGCGCTACAAACCAGTATACAGTGGACAGCATAAGTGAACACAGCCATGCTAAAGTTGACTAAAAAGAGGAATAAAAAAAACATCTTTTGGAAATTGATCTTAATGCCTTAACTTAAAAAATGACTTAAAATAACTTAATATAATAACTTAAAATAGCACCACATCACCAAATTCCTTTCACCATACCTAGAGATTGGCATGGTGTTATTTCAGTTAGGCTAATAGCTGGTATGATTTGCATTGAGAGATGATCTTATGGAAAGTGCCCCATGCCAATCTCTAGGTATGGTGAAGGGAATGTGATGATGTGGGGCTTTAGCATGGGTGTGTTCACTTATGCTAGGCACTGTACTTATGATTACGATAAAAAATATGAGTAATTACAAATAATATGATAAATATCAGTCTGCATAATCAATCAGCATGACAGACGTTTTCATAAGTTAAAAATAACGAGGATAAGCAAACATGATATATTAAGGTTTACAACATGAATGTATTACTTTATCTGTTGATTTATAGGTGAAAAACACAATTACGAGGCTATGCAATTTTTTGTCACTTGTTGTCTCAAAGATTTTTTATGGATAAAACAGGGAGGGAAATACAGAGAATTTTTTTTTTTGGACAACAAACTCCGGGAGGCACAAAGACGCACCTTAAATAGAAACTTACATTTTTTAAAAATATAATAAAAATATTAATTCTGCTCTGTATATAGCTGAACATCTTTGAGCTATACTAGGCCAAATAGGCCACTTCTAATGCTGTTAATTCCAGGTTATACAGGATAAACCCAGGACTACCGAAATAATGGCTCTTCAACACCTGGTTTATTTTTAAGGTCTGCTCCATCTGGTCCATTAAGTTGGTTCATTTCACTTGCCGTGAAAGACCCTTCGAAATGGAGTTCAAACTCCATGTGTTTATTTGAAAAAAGGTCTGTCGTGGTGAAAATCCAGATGGGCCCCAATGTGAAAACAGACCTGAGTGGATCTCAATTACACAAGTATTTTGCTTTATTCAGAAGCTGCTGCAAGTGATGCAAGAAAAGACCACAGGAAAATCCCAACAATAGCTGAGACAATTGCAGGCTTCATTCCATTATAAGACGCACACACACACACACACACACACACACACACACACACACACACACACACACACACACACACACACACACACACACACACACACACACACACACACACACACACACACACACACACACACACACACACACACACACACACACACACACACACACACACACACACACACACTTCAAATTAAGCATTAGAGCTGCACGATATTGGAAAAAACTGACATTGTCGTTTTCTGCAATATATATCGCGAGATGCAGAAAAAAATACAGGAATGTTCAAAAGATGACTTGAACAGCTATATTTTGGTAAAAATTAATCATTCTAAAATGAATGGGGTGATTTTATTTACTGGGGAGTAAATAAAAATAATTAAAAAAGCTAAAATATATTTTTTACTACTAAATACATTTTTGTCTGAGTGCAAACCATAATTTTACAGCTTTCATAGGAATGTATTTTTTATTATTTTTATGTGTACACTAGTGTTTATGCTTTACAAAAACTAACACAAACCTCTTTCAGTAACCACAGTGTGAACAAAGATATTTTTTTTAAAATCTTGAGTAGGAGTTTTTGACCAATATAGTATAAAATAATAATAATTGTGATTTTTATTGTGATGATTACTAAATATATTAAAATAAGAAATATGTTCTAATATTGTAACTGGTGTAATGTAAAATCAAGAAATCAAGTATTTAATAAATATTTACATCCTAATTTCTTAATTTTTAAACATTAAACCCTCAAGCTTTTATTTTGACGAGTTGCCGTCAAATGGATGGATGTGCTGCCGGATTCATTAAAATCACAGTCTGCGCGATTTCACAATTTATTTCTATATATCGAGCAGCCTTATTAAGCATGGGAAACATTTGAATCTTTAAGACTGATCTATAATTTTCCCATCTGTATGAGATAGGAAAGGCTAGAGGTCAGGCCGGTTCATGTGCCAGTGGACAAACAGCTTGGAAAAGGGTGTCAAATGTAATGTTTTCACATATAAGCATGTATTGTAGAGGTTTCTGTCAGTATTCTCAATTAAACAGCTATAATTCAATGCTTGCATCAGAATTATGTGTCTAGACTCAAATAAATATTTACATTTGTCAAGTCACATTTCTTCCAAAAAGAAGCTCACAATTACAGTCTGAGACCAACGTAGTAATTTCCATTACAGAGAATGGAGCATCTAAAAAAAGGCACTATAGAAAATATTCATTAAAGGGTTGTTGAACAATGAAAGCCAGAAGTAAAAGCACAGGGAGCAGGGAACATGGGATCACACCCAGAGAGAGCATTAGCTCTGTCACTCACAGGCCTGGGAGTCTCCTCAAATTTCTTTGGGTCTGGTGCTGGTCTGAGATCTCGCTCTCTTCTTGCTTCCTTTCTACAAGCAACGCACAACACACTGAGACAGAGTCTCACAAGTACTTCTACACTCATTCAGAAAAGCACTCCAGAGCAGGGACGCACATCCCAGAGGAACAAAAAATTCAATATTACAATCAATACTGTAAAATCCAAGTTGTAAAAAAGCCTTCTGATTGTTGTTGAAATGCCCCTGCTCTGGAGCCTTACGCTATTTTTCTTGTTCCTGAGGCCAAATGCATCTTGTCCAGAGATATTTGCAAATACTTGCACAAGTAAAGAATTCAAACATGTTTAAACTGTTGTTTGGTCAAACAGCCCACTGACTTTTCACTCCTTTGTAGCACTATGCTTGTCTTGTTCACAGACTGCCAGTCTGTGTTTTAGCCATGGGCATTTTTCAGTGGCTCTTTCTTCATCACAAGTGACTGACTTTATGAGTGAATCACTGAATTATCATTCAATCCATTAAATTTTTTTGTAAATTAGCACTTTTTTTGTTGTTGAGACTGGAAAGATGCGAATGGCCACAGTGCTCTACAGGCCAAACTAGCACAGAGACAGATTTGTCCAACCACCACCCTTATATGATCAAAACTATTATAAAATCCAAGGAGAAAAATCTCATGATAGCAAATGACCAAAATGTCCTTCCAAAAGGAAGAAAAAGCTCTGCACTTTTGGGCAGAAGGGGTGCCAGAGAGCAGCTAACCTGTCTGTCTCCTTCCTTCGGTCTCGGCTGGCTGCGTCTCCACGGCCCCGGCCTGCTCCAGAGCCCGAGGCCCCACCACGACCCCGAGAGGGGCCCCGATCCCGGCGCGCCCCATCTGCTTTGTTTTCATCTGTAAGGAGAGCCCAGTGTTCAGCAGAGGACAACTTTACTAAAAAAAAAACTAGTAGCCTCCATTAAGCTGTAGGCTTCTATAAAAGCTTTGAGCAGTTTACTGCTTTCAAACTGAACTTTTCTAAGAAGGGAGCCTACTGGACATTTTCTTTTGATCAGGGTTCCTGCACACTTTTTAAAGTCAAATTTAAGGCTTTTTAAGACCTTTTTAAGACCTGAAGAAATCAAAATTAATACCGTACATTAGGGGTGTGCAATATTGACGAAAATATATCTCGATATTTGCAACGTTTTGTTGATAATAATAAGATGATATTTTACTGATTGTGTTTTTGTGCTGGTGCAATGGCTGGTTTAGGCCTGTTGTTGACAGCAGACTCACAAAGATATTCATATTTTTCATATTCTATGCAGTGGTCAGTTCACAGCAGTGACAGAAATTATTAATTAATGTGCAATATTTGCCACCTTAAATTGATTTCCAGGGGTATTTTCACCTATATATGGACATTTTTTCTAAACTTATTTAGAATTATGCATCACCTTTTATGTCAAATACTAACATTCAAATTATTCAAATTAAATTATGCAGTAATTATACTTATTTATACAATAATACTTAATACACAATAATTATACAGTACCACCGTTACCAGTCAAATTAATCATTCAATCAAACTCCATCTTTTCAGTGCAGAGGTGACACAGAAGCGGCATCAGAAGTGACATTAATTTTACACACCATACACAATTGCATTAACATAGCTATGAGATCGTGTTTTTAAAAAAAATCAATATTCAATATTTAAATATGAAATGATTTCTAATTTTAATGTTTTAATTAAAGGGTACTTTAAATATGAAACTAAAACCGACAGTAGGCGGCGGCAAGTCACTGTCTTAATCAGCGATTTGAGAGAGTCATTCATTCAACCGATTTGTTCAAACGGCTGATTCATTCGGGAAAGAAGCAAGTGATTGTTCATTGAATCGTTAAAAAGACAAATGCGATGTCAGCTCACAGTGCCTCGTACATCGTTAAAACAATGATTACAATATCATAATAGACAATACACATCACACACCCCTACGCACATAAAGAATGAACTTACGACTGAACTGACCTTGGCCAACTTTCTTCTTCTTCTCTCCTCTCTCGCGTGCAGGAGACAGACGTTATTCTGCCGCGAATGTGATGCGAATTGTCACGTGAACAAGCAAATCCACAATGACAGAATAACAAAAAATAACACGTAGGCCTACACTAATTAGATAGTTTTAATTTGGAAAACATTTAGATATGTCTAAGTCGAAGTGGCATCTAAAATTTAAGACCTTTCATAAGTAAAAATAAGACTTTATAAGACTTTTTATGGCCTTATATTTTAAAAAACTAATTTAAGACTTTTCAAGGACCCGCGGGAACCCTGTTTGGTGTGTTCAAGCTCTCACGACAACTGTAAAGCAACAAAACTCCCTGACGTCAATCCAATGTGATGGTTTTATAGAGGGGTTTCCAGAAATGCCTTGAGTGTGAAAATTCAAATATGGATTGAGCTGATCTTCTACCAGCATTACTTTTCATGTCTCAATGGATCTTCACACCTGTAAATCTTACCTTTAGTTATCTGAGGAGGATCAGCTGAGCTTGTCACACTGAAAAATTAAGCACATCAAAAAACTACTCAGAACAATTCAGAACAATACACACACACACACAAGGGATGGTCATAATTTACCCGTAAACTAACAGTAAAAACTTTGACCGATTAATATTATCAGGTAAACAGTTTTTGAGTCAAGTATACGTGGAATTGATTATTACATTCAAAAATAATGTGAAATACCGGTAAATAAAGTGAAATGTTTACAAACATTATAAACATTATAAACACTATAAACGTAAATGTTATTTTAGTTCCCCTCACTTAACAAATTCTTTAGCTATTCAGAACAGAACAAGACTGAAAATGTAAATAGTGTAAAACTTTTTACTTTTATTTGTGTTCATTCCCAATGTAAACAAAATATTGTGCTTTTGTAAAATAAAGAAAACAAACAAAATGAGGCTTTCTGCCATCCCGGTTTCCTTTCGAAAGGGAACTCGCACTACATCAATTGACACTAAGGGTCGCTCAGGCGTGACAGGTGTCTGAAATCACAATCAAATCACTGGTAATCCTATTGACCTTTCACACGTTCTCGAGGGAGCTGCCTGTGCAAACTGTTTCTTATCAAACTTACTAAACTTTCAGACAACCGGCTTTAACAGGCCGCTCCGAGACTGAGCCCCAAGACTGGCAGGCCTTAGCAGGCCACCCTGGGACTAACACCCGGAAACGTGGTTCATAGCAATAACCAGTTATAGCTTTCTATCGAGTAGTAGGCCTCTCCATGCCTCCCTGAAGGCAGGTAGTAGGCCTTATCATGCCTCTCTGAAGGTGAAGTCCCAAGGATGGGCAACTGCACAGGTAGCTGTACTGGCTGCCAGGTAGTAGGCCTCACTAGGCCTCCCTAAAGGCGAATTCCCAAATACAGGCACTAGTTAGCCCTCTGGTTATCAGGTAGTATACCTCACCAGGCCTCCTTGTCAGTGGTCTCCCAGCAACGCTGGATCCTGGCAGCTAGTGGCAGTTTGCTATCAGTTCAGCTGGGCTTAGCTGGCAGCTTCCGAAGGCGAGCTGGCGCCCTAGCATGAATAAATGGTTATTTACTGCTACTGGTTCCCTCCCGGAACCTCTTTTATCTATCCTACAGCCTGATTTGCCTACCAGGCAGATCATGTGCTCCCCTCATTGAGGGTCACTATGAACACTCGGCCTCCTGAGTATGGTCAGACGGTCTTGTGAGGCCTCCCAGTTAGATCAGCCCTTAGGCCTTTTCAGGTCTTCTCAGTGTTTTGAAACACAAACGCTGGGTAGATCTGTGGATCGAGCAGAGAAACTCCCCTTGCTAGCAAGGGTTGTAAGCACTATGCTGAGTCATGTTCTTTAACGAGCCGAAGAGAGGGCACATCAATCCTCTCCTCACAAAATTGCACTGGTTGTCAGTTGCCGCTCGCATCAAATTCAAGTCACTGACTTTTGCCTACAGAACAACCACTGGCTCTGCTCCCTCCTACCTAAACTCATTACTTCAGACCTATGTGCCATCCAGAAACTTGCGCAAAGCAAGGGAATGCCGTCAAAGAGGCTCAATCTCTTTCTCTGACCTTTTTCTGGTCTGTTCCATGCAGGTGGAATGACCTGCCAAACTCAAGCAGAGCTGCTGAGTCCTTGGCCATTTTCAAGAAACGGCTGAAGACGCATCTTTTTCGGCAACACTTGATCCATTAACCCTTTCACACGTAAGTTTAAAATATTCTAACTGACCCCCCAGCGTGAGTTTTTCAAGGCGACCGTTATTTAGAACTTGTCACTTTAATGTTTCCATGGTGACGTGTCATTGCTTGTCACGTGACACAGTGCAACCACAACAGTGCGCTGAATGAATGATGATCTGCTTTTATGTAATTTTTACATAAAAAATTTTCACTAGCATATTGTTGTCCTATTGTTAGTTTAACTGCTTATATTATTCTCATTTGTAAGTCGCTTTGGAATAAATGCTAAACAAATAAATGAAAGGCGTGTGTCCACCAAAGTGTTTTTTCACGCAGCTGGCGTAAAATTCCAATTGTTTTCAATGGGAGCGCCGCGTTTTTTAAACGCCATGGGCGTAACGAGGCGCTGAGCGTGTATTTAACGCTTATGCGCTGACCGTTCGGCGTTTTTTACTGGTCGCCGAGAGTTGAAAAATTTTCAACTTTGGGTAAAACGCAGCGCTCCTCACTGTCACTTTTTACACAGCCATCCAATCACAGAGGAAGAGGGGCGGGACAAATATCACACTGACCAACTGTCACAACATTATTTCTGTACAACGACGTCAACCAGCAGAGCTAACCGAACAAAATGGATGAAAAATAAATTTTTAATATGAAACAAATTATCTGCAAAATCAGTTACAAGTAAACTGTGCTGCGGATATTCTGTATCATAGCAACGAATCGTCTCAACTGAAAAAACGCAGTGCTGCCAAAACGCTCTCAAGGGCCCACAGCTAGGCGTTTTCAGCAGAGCGCCTAGCGTTTTCAGCTGGCTAAAAATGCTTTGGTGGACACACTGCCTAAATGTTCTCCGGGATACCCCGTCTCTGATATCCGGGCCGAGTGGTTCACAGTCAGCTTCGCAGTCTCTCGGGTTGCATGCCTTATCTAAAGGCAAGTGTCTAGAGGCTCTCGCTTCGGACAGACAGGAATTTGGCCAGACTGAAATGTCCAATGTAAATGACAACAGCTCAGGCCTTCCTGGTGGCATTTCGGGTGAGTATGTTCCCCTGAATTGTGATTGGCTGGGGCTCCTTCGGGTTCCCTAGCCACATTCCCTAGAAGGGACCCCTTCTAAATTTAACGCTGTGGTCCTAGGCCCTTGAGCAGGCCCAGGTAGGCCTTTCATTAAACAATGTTAATGGAGGTTTTCCTGTGGAACGTATAGCATGGGCTATGGCCATAGGGAATGCTGTCACTGACAGCCTAGTGTGATTTGAGGGTGAGTGGTTCTGGCCTTTCATTTGAATTTGCTGGTTTTGACAGTTGTCACTGGGTATGTACTCCCCTTAGCATGGTGGCGATGGTATACAGTTCCCCTTAGCGTCAATCGACGCAGTGCGAGTTCCCTTTCAAAAGGGAACATCTAGGTTACGACTGTAACCTCTGTTGCCTGAGAACAGGGAACGATACACTGTGTCTTTTCGCCATGCCTCGGGGCCTGCCTACCAAACAGTTTCTTCAGATGAAAAGGTGATTATCATATTTGCAAGGCGCCCTTATATACTTCAAGGTCGAACGTTAATGATTCTTGAGCTGTCGCCCGGACAATAGGATTACCATTCCCCTCAGCGTCAATCGATGCAGTGACTCGTTCCCTGTTCTCAGGGAACAGAGGTTACAGTCGTAACCTAGACGTTTTCTTTCTGTGACCCTGTTTTTGGAGCACGTCACAAAAACTAACTGAAACTCAGCATATAATACTTTTTACAGTTTTTTCTTTCATTTTATTAACCTGTTAATTATTTAAGTGAAATATATTTTGCGTGAAGGTCTATTTATTCCTTTCATATTTAATTGCTATTCTCAGTTCACAGAAGCGCTGCATGTGCGTGATGTGATGTGTGAATCCTTATGTCCTGTTGTTTATGCTGCTATTTGCGCATGTAAAACTAAACACCTGGAGGTCACAGACACTTATCCCTTGTAATTGAATTTAATTCTAATTTAAGTATCTTGGCGGTTAACGACTAATGATCTGTTAATGAGCTTCGGTTGCCGTTAGGTGGAAAAAACTAAATGAACACCCTTAACACATATACATATAGTTTGGGGTCAGTAAGATTTTTTTGTTTGTTTTTTAAGAAATAAATACTTTTATTTAGCAAGGCCGCATTAAATGGATCAAAATTTACAGTAAATTAATTTATTACGTTACAAAAGATTTCTATTTTAAATAAATGCTGTTCTTTTGAACTGTCTATTCATCAGAGAATCCTTAAATGTATAATTAAAATAACAGCTATTTTAAATTTTATTAATATTTCACAATATTACTGTTAAATGCAGCCTTGATAGAGAAATAGACTTTTTTAAACAATTTTTTTATGTTTTTGAATAAACTATACACAGTATATATAAATGTATATGATATTCAAATATATTCATATTATATATGATGCTAACATAATTCTAAGTCTTTGTGTAATAAATATCTAGATATAACATAGCAATCCAGAGAGAAACCTTTGGGGTGAAACGCTGCTGCTGGGAGAGACGACAGGTTTACTGTCACTCTCACTGGATCCTGCACTCATGGTGCTCCTCTTCGCCCAAGCGTTCTCTTTAGGTGGCGGCGCTGGAACAACTTTCAGTGGCAGCCCCTCCTGCTTGGGAGTGGTAGTCTGGCTTCCATGAGAGAACAACTCCTCATCACGGCTCCTGAAAACCTCGTTTTCTACAGAGCGCTCACTCTCTCGACGCCTCGGCGCTGTCAGAGGGGGAGAAAAATTGGATTCTGAGGGTTTCGTTTGAATAAATTATAGTGGCAGTTAGTATGATGGTAGATTTACATACTGTATGTATGTCTTATGATCAGTAGTCATAAAGCCAGTTAATGTTCTGCTTTCATCTGTTCAAGCATAAGGAGTGTGTCAGTGATCACTTACCCCGGCTCGATGTGCTTCCTGTTTGTGACGACTCACTTCCTGTCCGTGAGCGCTCGGTTGCTTGGTCCTCACTACGCCAGCTGGGATGCCTGAGTGCATTAGGAAAATGAGAGTGAAAAAAAATTATTTTTCAGTCTTTGCTAGCAAGGATGTGTTCATACGTGGCAGGTTTGGTTGGATAAAATGAACTTTAGTGCGATTCATTTGAAAAAGTGCGAACGCTGCCATCCGAACCCTGGTGCACACCAAACAAGCGGAATGAGACCCACCATTTCAGGGGGTCATTTTCTGCTTTCTAACAAACTCTAGTGCAGTTTGACTGAAATAGGTACGAAACACAGACCAAAGACATCTAAATGAAACAAAAACAGGATGTGATGTCACAAGATGCGACCCTAAACAGAATCCTCAAGCATACCTGTTTTTTCTTGTCAAATGAGTTACGTTGCCCATTAAAGTTTGGCACAGAACATAAAGATAAAAAAGAAAAAAAAGCGCCTGTGTTAAACATGACCGTGTGAATGCTAAGCGAGCCAGGAATAAATATATCGTTTTCTTTTTGGGTCTGAACTAAAAGAAGCAAGGGAACCAAACTACAAGATTGAACACACCCTAAATTGCATATGATCCTAAATTTGTTGATATCTTCACATGACAACGATTTAGTTGGAGGGAGATGAAATTACAAATCATCCAATCACAAAATCAGATTAAGAAGCAAATTAATTAAGTCAACTTATGAATTAAGTTAATGTCACATTAATTAATATCATTACCTAGTTCTGGCATGAAACTCTAGATCGCGCAGCTGATTGGTTGCTGTTGCATCAGCGGCCAATGAGCTGCAGCTCAACATTCAGAAACCCTCCAACTTCCCCAGCTCCACCTGTATAGATCTGCTACGGGGGTTAATTCATATCTGTTACATGTGGAGCAGTAGCAGCTGCATGTCTTACATGCTCACAGAAATGTCTGTGAATTTATTAGCAGTAGCAAGTCTCGGTACTTGCTCTGCAGCGGCGTAGCAGATCTATTCTGACAAGACCAAATACATCAACATTGCCATATCCATTACCATGCCAATCTCTATTACCGTTCCCGTCTCCTGAGAGTTGTCATGACAGAAATATAATTAACATCACACTGATTGACATTCATAAGAAAAGTACTTTGAGTTACATGTGATTGTATTAAATATTTAATACAATTAAATTTAAACAAATTTGTTAATTTTTAAAATATATTATTTTTCAATGATACTGAAGTTAAATTTTCACTGTATTGATTTCTGAAATTGTAGTGTAGTTCTAGTTTAACTCCTTAGTTTAAGTCCTAATTGTTCACCTTCCAGATATGAAAAATTTGAGAATTTTACATACTGTGAGTGTGTGTGTGTGTGCATATATATGTGTATATATATATTAGGGATGCACCGATACCAATTTTTTCAGAATCGATCCGATACCAAAAATTCTGAGTATCGACCGATACCGATACCAATGCCGATCCGATACCAACACAGTTTTTTTGTAGAATTTATATCTCTGTGTTGAACTGATAATCACTCTTTTGTGTGTTAAACACTACTTAATACAGACAACTTCATTATAAAGAAAAACAAATCCAAAAAATATATGATCATGATCTATGACAAAAATACTTTTATAAGACTAGATTAGTGGATAATTCAGCAGTAAAATGTAGTCTAGAAGAATCATAAGTCCATAATAATTGTATAAAATCTGAACATTTAGTGAAAAATACAAATAAGAGACAATAAGTGTAACACTAAATCTGGTAAAACGTTACACATTGCTCTTTGTATTGTAAAGAACATTTATGAAAAACAAGATAACAAAAATCAAAAAGATAAATTATTTTATATATAGCTATAGGCTACTATACAATTGAGACATGTCTTAAATGTATAGCACAGCTGTTTAATGAGGCAGCAACATATGATAGATAGGAAAGAACAAGAAAGGCCATTAATAATCTTTCATTGCGTCACAGTATTATGATATGAAAAGCTTCAATACAGTGCGGCACAAAGCGCTTAAGCGCATCCCGCAGAATGATGCGCTTGAAGCAACACGGAGTCACAGCGCGACGAGTCCGCATTGAAAAGTTCAAAGCACAAACGAAAGACATATTGATGCGTAGTGTATTATACAGTATCTATCTATGAAATAGCTTATTGAGCCTTTTATTTTAAGTTTTAAATTTTAGTTACTGTGCGCGTGAAGAACAATTATAGTGGACTCTACTTTAGTGTTGTGATCTAAAAGACACCCGGTAGAAACATGATTAAGTTAACGTTACAGCAATAAAGTCCAACAAGATAAAGTTGTTTTATGCGAAACCATAGACCTTTATCTACAGATCAAGTATAATAATAGTAACATTGAATCATCTTGGAGAGGGTTTCATCATGTTGACTGTCGTAACAGAACGCGACGCTGAATACAGAATGAAGAATGACTGACAGCCGCAGCGGTGGGAAAAGTTTACGTGATCTTGAATTTAATGACTTAAATGTTAATTTCTATCTCACATTATACTATAACGGCTTCAGAACACTTGTAATATAGTGCACGGAAACTTTATGGTGCTTTATAATGTTTTTGGTGCTTAACAACAACACAGAATAGTATACGGACAATATCGGATTTGGATTGGCCTCGTCTGAACGATACCCGATTCGGCAAAAATGGCGATGTTGAGTATCGGATCGGTGCATCCCTAATATATATATATATATATATATTCAAAAAACTTGAATATAAAAAAGGTGAAGTGGGTGAATGTACCTATCTCTGGGCTTGCGTTCAGGTCCTCTGTTCTTGTCCTCTTCCAACTGCCTCTGCAGTCTCTCCTGCTCTTTCTTAAGCCTCTCCTCCACCTCTCTCTCTTTAGCGGCCGTATCCACTGGTTTGGCTCCTCCGAAGATGGACGCAGCTCGTCCTGAAGCGGTTGAAGGGCTGCTGCTCTGGTCTTCCTCTTTGGGAACACTGCGGGGCTTCAGGTTTAGCTTGGGCCTCTGAAGGGGACCTAAACACATGCAGTACAGTTTGTTTAGATAATCTGATTAAAGATTTTCTTAGGTTCATTTCCTGGAGTAACCCAGGCAGATGCGAACGCATCGGCCCACCTCTGTCCTCGCACTTCTCATCCCGTCTCTCGTATCTCTCTTCACGGTCACCAAAGCGATCTCCATAACGCTCCCCGCTGCCCCGAAAGTCGTCCCTCCGGTCGTCCCTCCGGTCGTCCCTTCGGTCGTCATAGTCGCGTCGAAAACCGCTTCCAAATGGTCGACGTCCGCTACTGCGTGAATCATAACCTGAAATAACGACAAACACAGAATTAGGAAGGTTGACAAACTGGTGGCAATAGTTGTTTTCAATGATCAATGAAAAACCCTTTCCTAGGGAGCAAAGCTTTTTTCGGTTTTATATAGATTACAGTTTTTATTGTTTTGAAATAATTGTTCCATTCTTATAAGCTCATTTAAAAGTATTCATTGTAGCAAATCTTTAACCTAAAACCAGGTGCAGGATTTTTTAGCATAAACAACACGTTTAGTCCAAGCCAGCACTCCATTATTTCGAGAGCTTCATTTTGAACCAGGGGAAATAATAATTTAGTTTCAATAATAACAATAACAGAGAGGTAGGAAACAAATGGTACGTTTCAAGTCTCCCTGGGAAGTTTGTATTTTTGAGTTGGGAAGTCGTGTTTAAAACGTCAAGTCACTTTCTTCGGAGCATGATACTACACAAAAATACAGCAAGGTTTTTAAGCTCTACTTTCTAGACAATGAAGAACAAAGAATGTGCATCAGGTGTGGTTAGCATTTCTATCTTTTTAATTTATGAAGTCATTGTAGACTTTATTGCTACATATTATAATATTACAATGCTATTATATCTTGTGCAGGCAATTATGTTGTAAATAAAAAGGCCTGACAATGTCACTGCCAAAAAATCTATAAGTATTGTGGGATTCCGCCACGTTTCTCACTGACACGCCCCCAAATCGTAAACTCAGGGCTTAAAGAAATCCCAGGCTTCTCACTCGCATTTACCACGTTGTTAAAAAAACCTCTAGTGCAGAATTGAAATGTATGAAGGTGTTATGGACCTCTGTCGTAGTCTCTGCGCTCTTTGTCATCATAACGTTCCCGGTATCTGTCTCTTCCGCCATCATTACGATCGTTGTCCCACCGCTGGCTACGGTCTGAATCAAATCGATCTCGGGATCCTGAGAAGAGGATGGTAAAAATTCATCAATTTGAATCAAATGTAAAAAACTTTAAAAACATCTGGATATATTTTATTTCTAAAATACTTTAAGTATTCATTTTACTCCCTCTTTAATGCTGTCCAATATTCAATTACTTAAAGGCACACTATGTAATATTTTTGGATTAAAATATCCAAAAACCATTAGAACTATGTTATATATTTTGTTAATTTGTGTACTTACATTATCCCAAATGTATCTAAGATGTTTAAATCCAAGTAGTTTTAACAAGGACACAGACCATGTCCGTACGTCGCCAATCAATGACATCAACCCGCGTTACCCTCGATTTCCGGTTTTATTTTGTAGAAACCATGGAAACACCAAAGACACTTTAATATATTATGTGTTTTATTAGACAGGTGAATGACTGTTTGATTCATCGACAGAAAACGTACTCGGTTACGTACGTAACCTCGGTTCTCTCTAGAAGAGGGAACGAGTATTGCGTAAGTTGCTTACGCTACGGGTAAAGTAATCTTTTCTCGAGATATGAAGCCAAAAAATTATCCTTAATTTTTTTATTTATTGTCAACGCAGTGCATCAGCTAGCAGACCAAGAGCAGGCAATCTAGCGTGCTCATTGGCTGCTCTGCAGCTACTGCAGCAGCCTACCACTGAGCCTGGCATGACGTCACGCCCAATGTGAGCGCTTTGCGCTCTCTACGCGTCATAGCCCGCCAGAATGGGGGTGGCTTAGAGGCTGCTACTCTGGTATTCATCGACTGAAGAGAAAATCGCTCGTGGCGCCTGCACGGTCAGGTTACACAATACTCGTTCCCTCTTCTAGAGAGAACCGAGGTTATGTACGTAACCGAGTACGTTCTCTTACGAGAGGTTCTCTCGTATTGCATAAGTTGCTTACGCTACGGGAACCCATTGCCAACGCCGTGCACGCCAAGAATCCACTTCATTTGTCCCAGGGAATCCCGGGGAACATAGATAAGTGGGAATCAGGCGGCCAGCAACACGGGCCGGCGCATGTTCATAAGCACCCATGGGGAATACAGAGCGGCAGTGCCAGTCTATATAAAGCATATCAACCCATAAAGTGCAGCTCAACCAGGAGAGCTAAGACACGTGAGAGTAGTCTGCACACGATCAGATCTGGACAGAACGTACATCCCATTCAAACTGACAGAAGTCTAGCCTGCAAGGCGGGAACTTCCAGGTTATAAAACCTAACAAATGTGGACGGGGAGGCCCAGCCCGCCACCTCACAAATGTCATGAATGGAAATACCGCTGGACCAAGCCCACGATGAGGCAACACCTCTAGTGGAATGAGCCCTGATGCCCAAAGGGCATTGCAGACCTTTAGACACATAAGCATTCGTTATAGCGTCCACTATCCATGTGGATAGGCTCTGTTTCGAAGCGGCGAGACCCTTGGTGCGCCCACCAAACGAAACGAAGAGCTGCTCCGAGCGCCTGAAGGAGGCGGAGCGTGTAATGTAAGCCCTCAGCGCCCTAACAGGGCAGAGGAGACTGACATCACTCTCACTATCGGTTGCAGGCAGAGCCGATAGAGAAATGACCTGCGCTCTGAAGGGAGTGCCCAACACCTTAGGGACATAGCCATGTCTTGGTTTGAGGATGACTTTGGAGTCGCTCGGTCCAAACTCAAGACACGCAGCCCTAATGGATAGCGCGTGTAAATCCCCCACACATTTAACTGATGACAGAACTGTCAGAAAAAACGGTTCTGAGCGAGAGGTACTTTAGGTCCACGGAATCTAGAGGTTCAAAGGGGTATGCTTTCAGGGTCTCTAGGACCAAAGAAATATCCCATTGAGGAACCGACGGGGGTCGTGGGGGGTTCTTTCTTCCGGCTCCCCTAAGGAAGCGGATGACCAGCTCGTTCCTTCCTATTGACTGGCCGTGCGTTGATTCAGCGAATGCTGCAACGGCCGCCACATAGACTTTAAGCGTGGAGGGGGACCTGCCCCTGTCCAACAGCTCTTGAAGGAAACTAAGCAACCACGATACCCCACATGTCCATGGGTCCAGATTTCTATCAGCACACCATTTGGAGAACACAGACCATTTAGATGCGTAGAGCCGCCTCATAGAGGGAGCACTGGATTGCGTAATCGTATTCATCACTCCTTCTGGTAAGACAACGGGTATCCGTTGATTAACCATGCATGCAGAGACCAGCGCTCTGGATGGGGATGCCAGATTGAGCCGAGGGCTTGAGAGAGGAGATCCCTCCTCACCAGAATCGGCCAAGGGGCTGTGTGTGACAGCCGCGTCAGCTCCGGGAACCAGCTTTGTTCTCCCATCGCGGGGCTATAAGGAGCACCAAGTGGCGCGTTTCCCTGATCCTCTTGATTACCTGTGGTAACAGAGAGACCGGAGAGAAAGCATAGAGTGGGAGGCTGGGCCAGATTTGGGCCAGCGCATCCTCGTTCTTTGAAAAGAACATCGGGCAATGAGCGTTGTCTTTTGACGCAAACAGGTCGACTTCCGCTTTGCCGAAAAGGCGCCACAGTAACTGGACCGTTTTGGGGGGTGCAGGGACCATTCCCCTGGGGGAACGTTGTTCCTGGACAGTTTGTCTGGGCCGTCGTTCAGGTGGCCTGGCACATGCGCGTCTTTCAGCGAGTGCAGACGGTGCTGGGACCACATGAGGAGGCGTTCCGCCAGATTGCAGAGATTCCTGGATCTGAAGCTGACCTGACGGTTCACGTATGACACCACAGACATGTTGTCCGATCGGACTAGAACTTGGTGGTCTCGTATGAGCGGGAGAAAGTGCTTCAGCGTGTTCTCGACCGCTATCATCTCCAGACAGTTTATGTGAAGGCATTTCTCTCGATCTGACCACAGCCCAAAGACCTGTCTGTCCTCGAAAAGAGCGCCCCAACCTAGGTTGGAGGCATCCGTCGAGATGTCTTTTCGACATGAGATGGCTCCCATCGTCCCCCGTCGCTGGTACCAGTCGGCTGCTAACCAGGTGTCAAACACGGCGCGCGCTGTGTTCATAAACGGGCCGTCATTGCCACAGAGTCCAGTTCTATTCCCAGAAAGGAAACTGACTGACTGGGCAGTAATGAGCTCTTGACCGTGAGACCCAGGCCTTCCAGATGACTGAGGAGCACTGTTCTGTGAGATAAAAGTTCTATCTCTGACTGTGCCAGAATCAGCCAATCGTCCAAATAGTTCAGAATCCGCATTTCTCAGGGGAGCGAGAGCCGCGTCCATGCACTTCGTAAATGTGCGGGGTGCTAAAGACGGGCCGAACGGGAGGTCGGTGTATTGATATACCTGGCCGTCGAAGGCGAATCTCAAGAATGGACTGTGACAGGTTATTATCTGAATCTGAAAGTAAGTAGGGGTGTGACGCTTACCATATAACCGTGAGACTGACGGTTATAGTTGAACACCGTCATTAGAACTCTATAACTGCCAAAAAAGGTGTTATTAAAATATTTTTTACAAAAAAATGTTCATCATAGAGAATGTTTACATACTAATATCAGCTTACGAGGGAAACGGAGGCGGAGTTAGTGGTGCTTCGGAGGCTGCTGCAGGAGATGATTCGGCCCCTTTACCGATCAGAGTGCGCGCTGACACGGAGTAAAGCATTGTTTATACTCGACGCGTCCGCACGAGCGCGAAGATGCGTGCGGTAAAAAGGTGTTTACTGTGTGTGATTTATTTAAAACAAAGCACGTTCATTGCAACATTTTTTTTTTGTTTTGTTAAGGATTCGTTTACTGTGTGTGATTCATTTGCTGGAAAGCACATTCACTTCTAGTTGTCTTGCAAGTAGCAAGTAGCTAATCAGTGTCTGCTCGTTTATTCAAACTAAGTTGTCCTATAACAGACGAACATCGCAACGCATTCCCCCCCCGGACGACGACGGTTATGTTACGAACTGTCACATTTGACTCACGTCATAACCACCATCACCGATTCTGAAACCGGCACACCCCTAAAAGTAAGCATCTTTCAGTTCGAGAAATATAAACCAGTCCCTCGGGCGAATTTGCGCGAGGATTTGTCTGGTCCTAAGCATTTTGAACGGGTCTTCTCATGAGAGCTTTGTTCAAATATCTCAGATCAAAGACAGGTCTTAGAGCTCCGTCATTCTTGGGTACGAGAAAATAGCGGCTGACTCGCTCAGAGAAGTAGGTACTGGTTCTATAGCCCCTTTGCACAGCAGTTTGGCCATTTCTGCGCGGAGTACATTTACATTTTACATTTATTCATTTAGCTGACGCTTTTTATCCAAAGCGACTTACAATTGCTATATATGTCAGAGGTCGCACGCCTCTGGAGCAACTAGGGGTTAAGTGTCTTGCTCAGGGACACATTGGTGTGTCACAGTGGATTCAAACCCGGGTCTCTCACACCAACAGTGTCTTATCCACTGCGCCATCACCACCCCTGTGGAGTAGATGCGCTACTTCCGCTTTCACTTTCGTCTCGGTCGGTGCTCGAAAGCGAGGGGGGCGGCGAGCGAACTGTAGCGAATAGCCCTGTCTTATTGTGCTCAGCACCCACTCTGATATCCCTGGAATCGCTTCCCATGTCTTTACATGTATAGCTAGGGGCAGAATGGCCTCCGAGTTCCGATTGCCGCACTTCGTGGGCTCGGGAAAGTGAACCGGAGGTATGGGCGCGGCGCGCGTGCCCTTGGTGCTCAAATACGGCGGCTCGCTGACAGCAGTAGCTGGCTGTTTCATATGTGACGTCACGATTGCTTTGAATGGGGAACGTTTTGTGATAGCTTTGTGATACGCGAGCGGCGCCCGGGACAATATGTTTGTTAGTAAGCGTGAGCGCTCGTGAGCGGGGCGTTTATTAGTAAGCGTTAGCGCTCGTAAGCGGGCACGTAACTTACATTCATAGCCATGGGCAGAATAGATCGCCACACTTCGTGGGCTCGGAAAACTGAACCAGAGGTATGGGCGCGGCGCGCACGCCCTCTGTGCTTGAATACGGCGGCTCACTGACAGCGATGGCTGGCTGTTTCACATGTGACGTCCCGGTTGCTTTGAACGGGGAACGTTTTGAGATAACTTTGAGATGCGCAAGCAGCGTCGGGCGTTTACTAGTAAGCGTGAGCGCTCGTAAGCGGGCACGTAACTTAGATTCATAACCTGACCGATATGAGGCTGTTTGGGCCGTGTGACAGAGCGGGCAGAGAGTAGGCGTGAGCACAGAGTTGTGGGCACATTTCCTACATCTAGCACTCGAGCGGCATTTGCCAGCTTTATGAGAGTGGGCTCTTTGAGTGTGAGAGACACGGGGGTATCAGCTTGCGTGTAGGGGTGAACACTGAGATGTGGGCACATTTTCTACACTTAGAGCATTACGGCGTGAGCCGGATAACCAGACGTTATAATCTTGAGATTTTGCAGGTGAGCGGGTTGCATTACCGGCTCGTTGGCTGCCGAATACACCGCTGCAGTAGCCTTTTCTAAGGGGACTGACAGGGCGAGATGTTTCAATAGTGGTCCTGAGGGCGGAGTGACAGCTTCAGCGTTGAACACCTCGAGTCGAGCCCGCAGGGTCGACATCAGGAGTCCTTTGCAGTGGACGCAGCCTCCCGACGAAGAGCGAGGGCTGTGTGGTCCGGGCCCAGGCAGAGAGCGCAGATCACGTGGCAGTCTCCGGCGCTGGGCGGGGCTCGGCACGAGTCCCTGGAGGTGCGAGGGAAATGTGTGTGTCGCGGCGGCGAACACGCACAGCGCGCAAAAGGATACTTTCGCCGGATAGCGTAGCAGGCATGGATGGCTGAAGGCGGCGAAGTCGACCGGCTCCCTCAGACGATTTCCTCTGCTTGCAGTTGCTGGTTTCAACGGCGGCAGCTTCTCTCTGGATCAAGTGATGCGGAGAACTTCGCTGAAGAGATGAAAATCAGAGTAGCAGCCTCTGAGCCTGACTTATATACGCTAAGCCAACCCCATTCTGGCGGGCTATGACGCGTAGAGGGCGCAAAGCGCCCTCATTGGGCGTGACGTCACGCCAGGCTCAGTGGTAGGCTGCTGCAGTAGCCGCAGAGCAGCCAAAGAGCACCCTAGGTCTGCTAGCTGCTGCACTGAGCTGACAATAAATAAAAAAATTAAGGATAATTTTTTGGCTTCATATCTCGAGAAAAGATGACTTTACCCGTAGCGTAAGCAACTTACGCAATACGAGAGAATCTCTCGTAAAAGAACTAATCATTGTTATAAAGCTCAACACAGTTAGTCTTTTTGTTTAAATCTCGTTTTCTTGATTTACTGCGAGTACCATATTTACCATGCTTATATTGATCTAGCTCACTGCAGTGTGCAACAAGTGTCTCATATAGTAGCCGCCGAGCGAACACACAGAGTAGCATTATAACAACTTTCAACACACTTCTATCTAATATCTATACTTAATTTATCAAATATGATAAAACAGCGTTGTGTTATCCCACATACGCATGGAAGAAGCGGAAGCGGCGTCTGTGGCATAATAAAAGCTCCACTGCTCTCGAGCCTAGTGTCGCGCTCGTCACTCATTAGCAATCGCTCCAGCGGCCTCATTCCGCTCTTGCAACGGCTTTTGTAACTTTAATAAATCTTTAATAAATTACCAGTCATCCATGAATATGATTTCTGCCCGAGTCCCGTCGTATTTTCCACCGGCTGTAGAGGTGAAGACAACAACTCCCATGATTCCACGAAATGAAGGCGTCATCAAGCTACGTCTTTGTTTTGAATAAACGACCTCTAGTGGCGAAAAATTACATGGTGTGCCTTTAATAGACTGTTATATATAATCTTATAATACATTTTGTTAGTAGCTTGTCTTGTGGCTTTCAATGAGAAGATTTTTTTTGTCAAACTAAAGATACAAAGCAGTGTCATCTCATACAATTGCTCCAACAAATACTTATCAGATTGAGTAATTGCTTACGCTCTCCAAAGGCGTCGCCCCTGCGTGGCCCGTCATCGGCCTCAGATTTAGGCCTTGCCCGCCAGTCAGAATCTGTCTTGTCGGGACCCATGTCTCGCTCACTGCGGTTACGGTCCCGCCCAGACATGGATCGATCATCTCTCTCTGATCAGGAGAAAACAAAAATGATTGTGAATCCTTTTTTTCTCCAATACAAGTTCACAACTGCATTATAGTGCAAATGAACAGTTTCTCAGATGCACACCTTTCTCATTGGACTGGTCAGCGATGTCTACACGGATCCTACGATTTCCAAGGTTCTAGAAAGAGAGTAAAAAGATGGGGTTAATATAAAAATACTACACTGCTGCTTATTACACAAACTGTGAGCATGCACCTTTATTTTGCACAAGTGTAACAGATAACATGCACCACCATGTGGCCACCATTGAAATAACCCATGATGCCCAGAAAGGGGGAGCTGAACGTCATTTAGTTCTGCAGTGAGCACCACTTAACAGTGAGTTGCTATAATACAGAACCATTTATGTACTTGCACAGGTTTTCAGGTAAAGAATAAGTTATATTGTTAGTCATTAGACATAGAACAACATAGTAACATGATTGACAATTCGTTCTCACCTCTTCATTGAGACTGAGCGCGCGCAACAGAGAATCCACATCATCGAACTCTGCATAACCAAAACCTTTAAGCCTTTCTGGGTTACTGGGCTCTCTCGGGAGGCGAACTGCACTGATCTGCATGAATAAAAAATATATTAGTGCGGGGCAACGATTAATCGCATCCAAAATAAAGGTTTGTGTTTACGTAATATGTGTGTAGTGTCTAATTATTTTGTATATATGAATATATATATATATAAATACACACACATATGCATATATATATATATATATATATATATATATATATATATAAAATACCAGTTGGTAATATTTCTCGGTAATATTTCTCATGCTTTACTTCATGGGCTAGAAAACAATTCTTCTCTCTTTTTTTCAATTCCTTTGATGTCAAAGCTGAATTTTTAGCATCATTACTCCAGTCTTCAGTTTCACATGATCCTTCAGAAATCATTCTAACATACTGATTTGTTGATTTCTTTTTATTATCAATGTTGAAAACAGTTGTGCTGCTTCATATTTTTGTGGAAACCATGATGCATTTTTTCCAGGATTCTTTGATGTCCAGAAAGTTCAAAATAACAACATTGACTTTACTGTCACTTTTAATATATTTAATGGATCCTTTCTGAATAAAAGTTCTTCCTGACCTAAACACTTGAACGGTAGTGTAAGGACATAAAATAATAACACACAATGGAATGCAATATTGAGCAAAAAGAAAAAGAAAAAAAGAAAAGAAATCACATTTCTAACCGCTATACTAGAGCTGACACTGTATTAATGTAAAAGAACATTCGACATAAGAAAGTTTAGAGTGTTTTTATATTAAATGGATATACAAAATAAACTTGTTGGAAAAAGAAAAACTTTCTTGTAACTACTCTCGAAACTCATGTTGATGAAACTAAAAATATCTTTGAAAATGATATTTTCATGCCCTATTTACAACCAGGTGTTATGCAAAATAGCACAAGTCTAAAAACTGTAGCAGATGCTGTTTGTCAGGACCATAACGCTCCCCTCAAAAACTCACGCCAGGGTCTCAGCTAGAATTTTTTTAACTTACGTGTGAAAGGGTTCAACTATATAATGCATGCGAAAATTCACATGAACATCCCATCTGCAGGCTCAAAGGAAGAGAGGAAACTCACACTGAGTCCACGGAAGAAGTTTTTGATGGAGTCTTCGGTGACGTCATAGGGGAGGTTTCCCAGGAAGGCGGTGTAGGGGGGGCTTTGGGGCAGACGGGAGCGGTCGACGTTGGGCTCACGGGCGGCACGTGGAGCCGTCGGCAGGATGGACCGATCGATGGGTGGTGCGCGGTACACATCATCTTCTGTGTGCCAGGATGTAGTAACTGTAAAAGAGGTGAAGACGATTAAGGATAGTTCTGGCTTCATTTCCTCCCCCTCATGTCGACTCAAACTCAAATGACTTTCCTTATTCACTGTAACAAGCCGCTATTTCCCATACAGTACAAGAAACAGTGACAAAGGCACCATAATAATAATCCACATGCATTACATTCCAAGTCTTCTGAACCCATTCGATAGCTTTCAGTGAGAAACCGATTTAAATTCATTTTTAAAAAATCCTATAAAATTTGTATTATTAAGAGGCGTTGTGTTAGGTTTCCAATAAATGATGGAAACACTTGGTTCTTGTATTGAAAGAGCAGAAATGGAAATGACAGTGTGAGTGTGACTCTTCACACAGTTCTCCAGTAACTTTCAGCTTGGCACAGAACTTAATTTCACATTCAAAATGCACTTAAACTACCAAAACACTTCAAATCAACTCATTCTTCCAGAACATAAGCAAAGGTTTTCACCCAACAAACAAACTTTATCCCTTCATCTTAAAAACAAGAATGAAACTCCCTACTGTTTAGAATTCACTGTATATATTACACGTTTACACTTCAGTACAAAGTTATTTGTACTGTTGTGTATTTGTACAACGTTTTCCCCTTTTGTACAGGTGATAATGAAACAAAGACTAACACCTATGTTCATCTAACTGTTTTGATAGTATTTGGAATATATTTCAATATGGCATTACTGTAGAAATCTAGCAAATTGCGGTCTTCTTCAGTTTTGTATTACGTTAGGTTTTGAACTTAAGTTTAATAGTTTTGGAAAGATCATGTAAATGTGAAAATTAGCCTGTAGACAGAGTTTTGGTGGTGGTGGTGGTGGTGAAGGATGTAGTTATTGAATGATAAATGGTTCACAGTTCGGGCATTGACTACTGTTGTGATCACTGTGGGAAGAGTTTTGAAGAGTTTAGATCACTTCACTGTGTGAAGTGATCTAATTATTGATAAAATATGTCCTAGTGATTGTAAAAAGAAAATTTGTTTAAAAAAATATCAATTAAAAGTATACTTTTATGCTTTATTTGACCTTTTTTGACCTCTAGTCACTTCATTTTTTTATTGAATGGACAAGAGCGGCACAAACATTGTGCAAAACTTTTTTGTTCCATGGAGGAAAGAAAGGCATGAGTTTGTAATGTCATCAGCATTCAAAGAGGTATGTTGTATGCAATTGTTTTAAAAGAAGGAAACGAGAAACATTTCTAGTTTCAACATTATTTGTTCTTCAGACATTCTTCTTTGAACACAATACGTATCAGCTGTTTGAAAAGTTACCCACATTTGGTTTTCAACCATTGAAAATGGCTAAATTCAAGATTTTGGACAGTCGCATTGAGATCCCCATAACTATGGGATTGAGCCATATAGGGCCTTAAAAATGAAGATTCCAAAAGAAGTTTATTAAGAATGAGAATCATGAGATGTTGAGATATCTTTAATACTTCTTTAGTTACATGGATGCAAACTTTCAAAAAACAATATTTATGGCACTCAGACGGGTATGTTCCTCTTATTCCTCTTTAAAATAAAAAAGTATCAGTTGTACGAAAAAAAGAGACCCACATTTTGTTTTTGACCACTGATAATGTGTACAATTTACCAATTTACTCATTGAGCTGCATTGAGATCCCCATATCTCTGGAAATGAAGCATATAGCGCCTTTAAAATGGATAACAAAAGAAAAGTTTAAAAGCATATATTAAGATATCTTTAACACTTCTTGAGTTTAAGGCATGCAAACATCAGGCATGAAGTGCTTTTTCCCATTTTTGAACTGTCACTGTTAGCATATAATGAAACAATTATTGTTAAAGTCAACAGATTTTACTAATAGACCTACCAATTTCTGTGTAAAAAATAAAATAATGATGCTGTCATCTTCCTAGAGTAATTTTTACCCCCCAGTAATTTGGCTCCAAATCTCAGATGAAAATTGTCATTTTGACTCCCCTCTACAAAGTAGCATTACTCAGTCAATATACAATCATTACATTTAATATTTGGGCTTTTTTTTTCTTCATGTATGTATTTTTTTCACCAGAAATAAAATGATAAAAAATATAATTTGTATTTGTTTTAGCTGGGGACATCTGGTTGAGTTGATGCGGAATGACCCAGATGATAGATTATCGAAATATAAAATAAAGATTGCAAAAAAAAGTCTATTTTGAAAGCAAAGTGCCAACAATTCAGTTCAATTCAGATGTGGTAGATGTTTAAACCCATATTTGCATCTCACCATCTCCCTCCAGGTCATCGGTCTCGTCGGCCCAGCTAGTGGGCTTTGGGGGCGCGTAACTCGGCGGAGCATTTCCCCCGCTGTCCTCTGCTAAAAAGTCGGTCAGGGTAAGGGTCTTACCCTTTTTTTTATTCTTTTTAGCTGTCAGGAAATAAACAATTAGTATGTGCATTAGTATGTCCATTACCCTCAAACACAATAATACACACAAATGAGAACCAATGGGTGGTAAATATAAAAGTATGCTGTGGCCTATACAAACATTTACAATCTAACATCATTAAGCCTGCAAATAGATGACAAAGTTAGTGTACTTCCTTCACATTAAATATACGGTGTCAAGGGGAAATGTGGAGTAACCAGCCCTACATAATTTGCATAGACAAACTGCAGCATTTGAAAAACAAGAATATCTATTTCCATGCTTGACTCATCTGTTGCGGACTGGTGCGGTTAACACTTGGAGAGAGGCATTGTTGTGAGCACATCGGAGCTCTTTTGTGACAAACTGCACTGTCAGGACATTCCAGCCCCGTGAAACGGAATCAGTGTTTACTGTAGGGCTACGAGACCCCGCTGCAAAACCAAAACAAAGCGCTGAAGGTCTGACAACATTATCCTTCAGCTCAACATATAGACACTGGTTAGGAGGAGGAAAGAGTCTCTGAGTGACAACTCTATGAATTATGATTATACTGTCCCATTACACCTACAAAGTCAAAACACACTATCATTTCAGTAGTGAAGGACATTTGAACATTAAAAGAGGTTTAAAGCTTGACAAGATGTGTAAAATGTGTTGTTGTTTATTTTGTGCTGTTTTCTTTTAGAAAAGCTGCATGGGAATTTGGGGTGTGAGATCTTAAAATTTAAAAGTTAATTTTTTTTCAGAGCCAGAAGGACTCCCAAAAAAGTGCCTTAGATTTACATATGAGTTTTTTTGTTTTGTTTTTTTGTCTCAGGGCAGTGCAGAGTAAACCTTCAGGATCATTCTGTGAAATGTATGCCTTTTCCAGTATGACAAGATGTTTTATTTAAACTTAACTTGTGCACGATTTTACAATTCTATAAGAAAAAAAACCCAATACAAATAACGTAAAATACAAATAAGTAAAAACAAAAAATAAAAGTAGAAAAAAAATATAACAATAAGTAAAAACAATAAAATAAAAAGTAGCAAAAATAAAATAAAAATAATAAGTAAAAAAAATTAAAAGATGTGGAAAAAAAAGCAAAACAATAATGATAAAAACAAAAACCGTACTAAGAATTCATATGATTAAAATAAAATAAAAGTCAAGTTGGTGTATTTATGTTAATATAATAGTTCTGCTTGTCCCAAGACAGCAGAAGATCTCTGTCCTAAGCGTTTGTCCCGGGACAGTGCAGAAGACCAATGAGAGCAGCACCAACATATTAAATACTGAGTTAAGCTTGCGATTAAACGAGGAACATGTTTTTGCACCATATACATGAGCTCTTTTTGCTCATGCAAGGCGATCTGTCAGTTAAACGCGGGAAGGAGTTCAGTGAATGTGTGAAGTTACAGCAGCCCCTCCCTCAAATCTGCGCCTGCGCTTGAGCCAACGGTTTCATTTAATTCTTGTAAACAAACCAAATAAATATTGTATTCACAATAGGAAAAACAATATAGTTACAATACAACAAAAACAACACAAAGCAGACACGGGCTTGGCTGCATGCTCTTCATTTTAATATGTGCGTTGAAACAGCGCTCGCGTGTTGTCTGAATAGAAAGTAAATAAGCTGATCAATATGTTTTCGCATTTGCACATACAGCTGCTGAAGCAGTTTCGACGCAGCGTCCCTTCACAACTCAAGAGCAAGCTTTTGCAATCAGCCCTCGCCGCTAATTCGCCTCCGTCACGGTTGCGACCATCTCTTACACGCTTTATCTGCCACTGAAAGAAATCTCTCTGACACAATGACACGTCGCACCCAAACATTTCCAACCGGCCCAGGCAATCTATAAAATCCTCACCTGCAGCCGCCATGCTGGAGAAGGAGTGCGTGTCATATCCCCGGATAGGGGCGTGGCTCGGTGCATGACGTCATCGCGCACCCAGCCTGGCCGAGTACTTTTATTTTTATTTTATTTTTAATGCCATGAACCAGGACAATACAATGAGACATAATCATTCAAAGTAAAAAAAAAAAAAAGTAATATAAAATAAAACAGTGCCAGAGGACATTGCCCTTTTATTTGTGCAATTACACAAAACAGAACAATAAAGCTTGAAATCAATTTTTAAAGCAAGAAAAGTTAGTTTTGGAGTCAGACCATTTAATTTTATGAATGTGATTATGTGAACCGTCTGTCACTCACGGTGTGTTGAAGTACTCCTGGGGGAAGTTCGTATTTACAGGGTGGGAAGTCGTGTTCATGACGGCAGGTGCATTACAGGTAGCCTAATTTCTTCTTTTTTCTCGTAGTAAAATGGCGGTGTACTTTCTCTTAATTAATTACGCAAAAATACAGCAATGTTCTTAAACTAAAGAAAACTAAAAATATGATTTTTTTCTGTTAAACTTTTTTATTTTCATAGAATGCACTTTCAATTCAACATTTTCATTATTTGCTGATCTTAAATTTGTAAGATTTTAAATATTAATACTGAACATTACCTACTAACAGAAAAATCTGTCACCTCTGTTATACAAATTGGGTTGGCGACAACAGAGTTGAAATTTTCCACCATTTTGTCCTTTAGCTCAAAATGCTAACCTGAAACCAGATACCACATGGCATGTCAAATATTTTTTAAAAAGTGAATGAGAGATTCACTGCAATATCACAAAAATAGATTTGACAAATAATTAATCTACTATTGGTGTATCCTAAACATTTTGTACAAATTAATGAGGGAAGAATAATGACTGAGATCCCTGCTTTCCAGAGTTTCCAGCCAGAGGAAGTGACAGCACTTGGTGCAAGTTACATGCTTTTTCTACAAATGCTTTGGAGTTTTTATAACAGAGGTAACAGAGTTGACCAGAACGCAGGGACAGACACAAAATCTATATTTTTTATTAATTAAATTACAAATAATAAAGAAAATATATATCCTATGCAATTGTTTATATAACTTAATAGAGTAAACACAAATAATATTTAAAAATTAGACTTAATGGTTTCATGATAATTCAAGTTGAATGTATGTATCAGGAGGCAGAGACAGTCAATAATAGGGGGAGTGGGAGTCATTTAGTTAATATTTCGCATTAAAAAAAAACCTAAATATACATAAAGCATTATTTTTAGTGATAGTGTAATATAATTTGTGTTATTATTCAAAGCTGATTCAAAAAAGTTTTTTTTTAAATTTTAATTAAGGTTTATCTGGGATACTCGAAATGTACCCGCAATTCTAGAATGAGTCACATGCGTCAGGCCACCAGTTTATAATAAATACAAATATTAGATTATATTTATATTATATATTTTTCTACTCACTACACTACTGTACTGATGTATTGTTTATTTAAATGTATTCATTTAAACACTATTTTTTTGTTAATTTTTGTTAATTATTTATTTTAATATGCATGTTTATTATCTATTTTATTACATCTTTATTTGTTTATCTTATTTAATCTTGTTTTCTTATTTTTTAAATCTTTTCACTTTATTTTATTTTATAACTTTTCCACGGACCCCCTAGCCTAGTACTACAACCTTTTCCTAGTTTGAAAACTCTTGATTAGACTGTAATACATGCTGAACACAGATTGTGATGTATTGACCATGGTATTGACCAACAGAGGGCACTGCTCGCGATTGCGGCTTCAAATCATGTTATTA
Organism: Siphateles boraxobius; assembly: GCF_051911475.1. NCBI lineage: Eukaryota > Metazoa > Chordata > Actinopteri > Cypriniformes > Leuciscidae > Siphateles > Siphateles boraxobius. Next base: position 3,530,442 of record NW_027509195.1, read on the forward strand.
TCATTCAGTCTCGAAAATTGGACCAGAGAGCGAACAACTGCAAAAGGATCTGCGTCGTGTCATCACTATCAGCTTCAAAGTAAGTAAACCACATAATGTCACACATAAACTGTCTAAAGCGTTTTATTCATTGCTTACTTACTGTGATTTGCTACTTTTAACTACTTTTCATCCAAGTGAACAGAATAGTGTACACAGGGAAATCACGCTTAACGTTTCCTTTGGCTTTGACATCTTGTCTATTCTGTGGCCTTCAGTTGTTTTTTTAGCTTTTTGCACCATGACACTTTTTAAAGAGTGTATATATAGAGAGAGAGATATATTTCAAAATGTGTCAAGAGATAAATGTGTTCTTTAACATTGCAGCTGGCTGACTTTGAACTGATAGCCTATATAGTGCATGGTCACCATGAAATCAAAATCGAAAAATCTTAATTTTAATGGAGTTTTGCAGCATTTAGTATAAATGATTTCAATGATTGCACATCATATTTTTTTAATTAATGTGCCCTCTTAATCCTTTTATCAAAATAGCTTCCCCTCCCTCTTGCAGCATCTCTTCTCCTCTCTGATGATGTGTTTACTGGCGCAAGGGTGGGGCAACCTGTCACTCAAATATTGAACAATCAAAGACAAACATAAGTACATAAAAATTGATACATGAGTAAAAAGGTCATAAAAACAACTATAAAACCATCTGAACCCATGACTTCATGTGCAAACCCATTCAACAAAGCACCCATTATACAATTATCAACAAATAGCAATCCTCAACCATCCAATCAATTCATCATGGATAAAATCAAACCCCGCCCTGTATTTTTATTGTTCGAGAAGCAGTTTCACTCAGATATACACTTACCTAAAGGATTATTAGGAACACCTGTTCAATTTCTCGTTAATGCAATTTCTCGTTAACCCTCTGGGGTCCTATGTGTTTTGGGGTCCTGGAGGTGTTCTGACATGCTCTAACATGTTTATAAATAACTGAAAAAAGCACAAATGTTAATGGCAAAGGTGTAAATTCACTCTATATAGCACAAACAGGGCTACCATAATATGTTAGCAAGATGTATGTACATGTTTGTATTTTTGAGAGAATATTGTTTATGCAAGGTTATTGAAAAAACTAAAACTTAAAGTCTCTGAAATAAGGCCACAAAACACATACTAAATATGTGTCCACAAGACTGTTGACTAATGGATGTTCTCGCCTAGGATTTTTGCTTCAAAATGATCTGAAAATCATCCTTCCAAATCATTCACATAAAACAATACATTGATTTAAATTTAGTAAAACACTTTTTGTTTGGAAAGGCAATATGCGAAATGGGCGTGACTCATGTATAATGGTCTGATTCACACCTGAGAAGACAAAAGACCTGCTTAATGAGCCTGCATAATGAGCTTTTCACATGTGTGTCACTGAGCCACAAGAAAGAATACAAGGACACAAGAAAAGAAATGTGTATATATACTACAAAATTGGTTCACAGTTGGAAACATCTATAAAAAAATAGTATTTTTCCACTTGTATTTTTGCTTGCAAATTGTATAATATCCAAGGTGAACATTTCTAGTAATTGTGTAGTTAATTCTCATACTGTATTTTCAGAAAGTTTTGGATATGTATCCTCTCCCCAAATTTGTCACTAATAAAACACAATACAAATAATTTGAAGATAAGGCTTATATTGACATTTTAAGATTTTGTTTACATCTACCTTGTAAATATATCATTTGCTATTTTATTAAAAAGGTTACAATTACAGCAACAATTAAAATAACAATATTTCAAGTGTAATATTTCTTTGTAAAAACTAAAGTATACATTTTATCATACATATTTCAAAGTTAAGGATTCATTAGTTTGAATAAAGCCTACATTGGAACAAACACTATAATAGCATCCTAGTTGATGACTTTATTTTTGACAAAACAAACATAGCCTAATATATTTAACATTTGAGCAGAAATTGGTGAACAAAAGCTTATTCAATGTGGCAGTAGTCTATAGTTTAGGCTACAGTAAACAGTTAATAATCTATCCAAAAACTAGTCAGCGAAATGTTGTCTTTCATATTTCTTCTGTAACATAGGCATATCGTTTGTTGTTTTTATGATAGCCTATATTAGGGCATATAAATATTAATTTGCAGTTTAATACGTTGCTAATACAAAGACATTTTAACGTTATTTCAACATATTTCAGTCGATTTTCACTCATCTCAGTATAGCAATAGGGTTTGGTAAAAACTGTTCAGTTCATTCATTCACACACAGACGCGATTCATATTTAAACAGTCTTTTTTGCGGTTTACATACACTATGATATCGCAATTAGAACACTAATAAAAAAACTTACTTCTCAGATGGATATTTCATATTTCTTTGTAAAAACTAAAGTATACATTTTATCATACATATTTCAAAGTTAAGGATTCATTAGTTTGAATAAAGCCTACATTGGAACAAAGACTATAATAGCATCCTAGTTGATGACTTTATTTTTGACAAAACAAACATAGCCTAATATATAACATTTGAGCAGAAATTTGTGAACAAAAGCGTATTCAATGTGGAAGTAGTCTAGTTTACAGTAAACAGTTAATAATCTATCCAAAACTAGTCGACGAAATGTTGTCTTTCATATTTCGTCTGTAACATAGGCATGTCGTTTTTTTATGAGCCTATATTAGGGCATACATATTAATTTGCAGTTTAATACGTTGCTAATACAAAGACATTTTAACGTTATTTCAACATATTTCAGTAGATTTTCACTCATCTCAGTATAGCAATAGGGTTTGGTAAAAACTGTTCAGTTCATTCATTCACACACAGACGCGATTCATATTTAAACAGTCTTTTTGCGGTTTACATACACTATGATATCGCGATTAGAACAATAATAAAAAAAAACTTACTTATCAGATGGATCCGTTGCTCCTCGAAATGAAAAAAAACAGTACATGTTCTGAGGTAAATGTCCCAGGATTATTCCTCACACAGCCTCGCAAGAAGAAATAGTAGGCTACATTAATCTGATGATTACATTTGTTGTGTTATCGCGTTTATGAGGGGCGTTGACACTTTGCATGTGTTGCTTCAGATCATTTGCGTTTGAATACCGCGCGCTCTCCGTGGGCGTGTCAGATTAGCCGAATAATGAGCTGAGAGAACGATAATGAGATCGGCTGACACCTCTCTCTTTTTTAATAGATTACATAAACAGAGAATATTTATTTTAGTTTTGAATTAGATATTTTAAAAGTACAAATTTAAATGATTATAAAGATATATTGCTCGTGCTTGTGTGAATAGTATTCGCTGAGCTTTGTTTAAGTTTAGAGACGTGCACCAGAAAAAAATTTAACGGAGACAGAGAGGCAGAAAGCACACCCTGTTTATTTTCTTCATTTTACAAAAGCACACGGTTTTGATGTTAATGTGAGTGTACACAAAAAAAAGAAGACCCTCTATAGTTTATAATCATGTGTTGATTTTATTTATATGACCAAAAATGACGGAGTATTTTAAGTCTATGTTGCTGCTATGTGGAAAAAAAACAGCAAAACGCGCCGGCGCGTTTCTCGACCCCAGAGAGTTAATGCAATTATCTAATCAACCAATCACATGGCAGTTGCTTCAATGCATTTAGGGGTGTGGTCCTGGTCAAGACAATCTCCTGAACTCCAAACTGCATGTCAAAATGGGAAAGAAAGGTGATTTAAGCAATTTTGAGCGTGGCATGATTGTTGGTGCCAGACGGGCCGGTCTGAGTATTTCACAATCTGCTCAGTTACTGGGATTTTCACGCACAACCATTTCTAGGGTTTACAAAGAATGGGGTGAAAAGGGAAAAACATCCAGTATGCGGCAGTCCTGTGGGCGAAAATGCTTTGTTGATGCTAGAGGTCAGAGGAGAATGGGCCGACTGATTCAAGCTGATAGAAGAGCAACTTTGACTGAAATAACCACTCGTTACAACCGAGGTATGCAGCAAAGCATTTGTGAAGCCACAACACGCACAATCATGACCCCACCGGGTACCACTCATCTCCACTACAAATAGGAAAAAGAGGCTACAATTTGCAAGAGCTCACCAAAATTGGACAGTTGAAGACTGGAAAAATGTTGCCTGGTCTGATGAGTCTCGATTTATGTTGAGACATTCAGATGGTACAGTCAGAATTTGGCGTAAACAGATTGAGAATATGGATCCATCATCCCTTGTTACCACTGTGCAGGCTGGTGGTGTAATGGTGTGGGGGATGTTCCCTTTCGTAGTCACTCCGAGTTACGTCGGATATGTTTTCGCTTCAGAGCCAAGAGTATTTCTTCACTCCACAATCATCTCTGACTTCGCTCTACGAGACGAGCTTCTCTCTCCGGTGTTGGTGTGACGGCGATCTGCAGCGAGCTCACAGTGCCTGCTGATCTGTGCAGTGATCTGCCAGTGTGTGTGTGTCTCCCTGTGCACTTCAACATCGCAGAGTTTTTTCTCCTCTCATAAAAGAGCTCGCACGCGGCACGTCTTTTTAAAGACGGCTCGCCCATGCATTTCTGGTTGCAGCGGACTGGTATCGGACTCTGATGGGCCCGAGCGCTGTCTAGTGTGTTTGGGCTTTGATCATGCTTGAAAACCGCTCATGGATGATTCATGTTCTCTCTGGGAACGTGATCATCGCGTCATAAATAGGTCGAGACTCGGTGAACTGCAAGAGTGAGAGTCCCCTCATCCACCACCCGATCTTCGGCTGGTGGCCAGGGTGACCTGAGGGTTTTGGTCTGGAACAAGGCATCGACTCTGTTTCCACGCCCCAGCCCCCCCTCTTTAATGACGGTGCCCGCTAGCGAACTGATGATTCCACGAGTCTACCCTCGGGTGGCCCGTGTGTTTTCGTTTGAAGCTACAGAGGATGATGCTGTGTCTGTAGCAGCATCACTAGGTGGGCTTGATTCTTCTGGAAAGGACGACTCATCACAGCTGCCACCCTCTGGTGTGCATACGGCTGTGCCTGAGTCTGATCCGGAGATGACGGCCATGCTTTCCCGGGACGATTGGTTTTGGGTAAGGCCGCCGACGCGTCCACGGCAAACCCCAATATCTTTCCTCCCGGACGTGCATGATGAGATCACGGGTCCTCTCTTTGGTCTCATCCGCCTTTCCTATCCTCAGGGGCCGCTGCCCATGGGTACACTGGGGTTCCCCCGGTTGAACTCTCTTTTGCCATGCTACTATGTCCTCAGAGTGCTTCCCGTCGCAATCCTAGGCACCCGTCCAAAGCCTGTAGTTCTTTTCGTCGACACTAATCTGTGGGCGAAATCCTATAGTGCCACAGGACAGGCAGCTGCCTCACTGCATCCCACGACCGTTCTACTGGTCTACCTGACCCAGATGCTCATGGACATGCAGGAGGGCGGGACTGACCCGAGGCTCTTCAGTGAGCTGCGCGCCGCCACTGACCTTGCTCTCCGAGCGACGAAAGTGGCCGTACGCTCTCGGAGTCAGGTGATGTTCACCAGTCTGGGGCTGACTGGTCTGATGTGCACGATCTCGGGCGGACCCGTCTGCTCGACACCCCCATTTCCCAGGTAGGCCTCTTCGGTGGTGCGGTTGAGTGCTTCTGCCCAACAGTTCTCAACCGCCCGTGAGCAGATTGAGGTTATTCTGCCCGACGGCCCCGCCGTCCGCTCAGATCCCTCAGTCTGCCCCCCGCCGAAGGCTCCCTCCCACGGTTCCAACCCCGCCCGTTCATCCGGGCCTGGCTCTGGAAGACCGTAGGGGGGATGCCACAGCCCTCCCCAGCCCCGCCCCCCGCTAAACGCCGGTTAAGCGGCACTTTTTAGATGGGCTGCTCAGAGATGAGACTCAGTTCTTTCCAGGAGTTGGTAGCAGGGCCACTCCTTTCCCCGGTGGAGGGCTGGGGAATAATCCTTATTCAGATAGAACTGACTCTCTTGTCTCTGAGCATACAGAGTTCTCGGACGACACAGAGCGCCGCCCACAAGCCGTGCTCTCTTTGTCCCCCTCTGTCCCAGAGGCGGTTGACACGGCGTGCCGTCCACGCACCGCTTCGCCCCTGTCCCCCTCTGTCACCAGACCCCTGACAGAGCAGGCCCCTGTGGAACTTTGGTCCTTCCCGGGCCTCCTCTGTCAGGGTGCGGTTATGACCTTGCCCCCACACCGGGCCGCTATGCCGTCCACGTCTGGGCTGGTCATTCCGCTTCGCTGCACCACCTGGGGGGGGGTCTGTGGTTCTTGACGCCGCTGGCACAGTTGGGAGCCAGCCTAGAGCTTCCCTATCTGTTCCGCTGGGTCGCGCGAACCATCGGCTCGGCTATGCGATTCAGTTCGCACGGTCTCCTCCCCGCTTCAGGGGATTCCGCTCCACTTTGGTCGGTGGCTATGCCCCTATCATGAGAGCGGAGGTTGCTACCCTACTGGCGAAGGGTGCGATTGAGAGTGTCCCTCCAGCCGAAATGAGGTCCAGGTTTACAGCCCCTACCTCATTGTCCCGGAGAAGTCTGGTGGGTTACGGCCAATCCTGGACCTACGCATCTGAACCGCTCCCTTCACAGGCTGCCGTTGAAGATGCTCCTGGCCAAACGCATTTCTGGATGTGTGCGGCTACAGGATTGGTTTGCAGCAATCGACCTGAAGGACGCCTACTTTTATGTCTCCATTCTCCTTCGACTCAGACCATACCTACGGTTTTCTGTCAGGGTGCGCGGATATCAGTACGCTGTTCTCTCATTCGGGCTACCCTGTCTCCTCGCGCCTTCACAAAGGTTGTTGAGGCAGCCCTTGTTCCTCCATGGGAACACGGGGTTCGCATCCTGAACTATCTCGGTGACTGGCTGTCTTAAGCTCACTCCTGAGACCAGGTTTGCGAATACAGGGACCCAGTGCTCCAGCACCTAGCTCGTCTGGGCCTTCGGATCAACTGGGAAAGGAGTAAACTTTGCCCCGTGCAGAGGACCTCTTTTCTCGGTATGGACTTGGTCGCCTTCTCCACTCAGCCATTGCTGACTTGCCTGAGACTATCAAGCGCAAGAGTGCAGTTCCACTGAAGTTTTTTTTCAGAGGCTCCTGGGGCAAATTGCATCTGCAGCCGCGGTACGCCGCTCAGATTGCTTCGTATGAGACCGCTTCAGCTTTGGCTTTGCGACCGAGTCCCGAGGTGGGCATGGCAACACGGCACCCTCCGAGTACCAGTTACTCCGACCTGCCGCCAGTACTCACCCTGTGGTCGAACCTCAGTATCTACGGGCCCGAGTGCCCCTGGAACGAGCTTACCGGCATGCTGTTGTCTCAACAGATGCCTCCACGGGCTAGACGCGATGCGCAATGGACATTCTGTCACACTATCATGTTGAGCAGAAATGCTCCTAAAAAATTCAGTGAGATTTATCACACCCAGGTGTTGAGCAGAAATGCTCCTGAGGTTCAGTGAATTTCTTCACACTTAGGTGTTGAGCAAGGTTGCTCCTGAAACTCAGTGATTCTCGCATGTAGTGTTGGGCAGTACGCCTTGCCCTGCACCGGTTCCGGGCGTTGCTCTGGGGTCAACACGTACTAGTCCGATCAGACAATACCGCCACAGTAGCGTACATCAACCGTCAAGGTGGTCTACGCTCGCGCCGTATGTCGCAACTCGCCCGACTCCATCCCCAGTCGGTTCAGCTGATTTGGATCCAGTTCGGGGACGCACAGATAGATCTGTTTGCCTCTAACGACTCGACCCGTTGCGACCTGTATTATTCCCTGACCGAGGGCACGCTCGGCTCGGATGCACTGGCGCACAGCTGGCCGCGGGGCCGCAAATATGCGTTCCCCCAGTGAGCCTTCTTGCGCAGGTTTTGAGCAAAGTCAAGGAGGTCGAGGAGCAGGTCCTTCTGGTTGCGCCCTACTGGCCCACCCGGACCTGGTTCTCCGAACTCATACTCCTCGTGACAGCACCTCCTTGTCCCATTCCTCTGAGGAAGGACCTCCTTTCTCAGGGCCGGGGCACCCTGTGGCACCCTCGTCCCGATCTTTGGAGCCTCCACGTGTGGAAGTGAAACCTCTTCGTCAGCTGGGGCTCTTCTCGCCGTGAAGACCCCCGGAGATGCTCGGTCAGTGTCGTGCTTCCTTCCTTCAAGAAGGGTTGGAGCAAAGGTTGTCTCCCTCCACCCTCAAAGCCTATGTTGCCGCTATTGCCGCACTCCATGACTTGGTAGAAGGTAAGTCCATGGGGAAGCACGACCTGATCATCAGGTTCCTGAGAGGAGCGAGGAGACCGAATCCTCCTCGCCTCCTCTCGTTCCCCCTTTGAGCCTTTGCAATCAGTGGAGCTTAAGCAGCGCTCCTGGTTGCACTGGCCTCTATCAAGAGGGTAGGGGACCTGTACGCATTCTCCGTTGACGAAGCGTGCCTGGAGTTCGGGCCGGCTTACTCTCACATCCTGAGACCCCGGCCTGGATATGTGCCCAAGGTTCCTACTACTCCCTTCCGGGACCAGGTGATGAACCTGCAAGCGCTGCCCTCGGAGGAGGCAGACCCAGCCATGGCACTGCTCTGTCCAGTATGTGCTCTCCGCACCTATGTAGACAGAACGCAGTATTTCAGGACCTCAGTCCAGCTCTTTGTCTTTTATGGTGGGAAGCTGAAGGGAAAGGCTCTCTCCAAGCAGAGGTTGTCTCACTGGATAGTGGACACCATTGCTTTGGCATACCAGCAGCAAGGTCGACCGTGCCCCCTTGGTGTGACCGCCCACTCCACCCGGAGTGTGGCATCCTCTTGGGCTCTAGCGCATGGCGCCTCGCTAACAGACATCTGCAGAGCTGCAGGCTGGGCGACACCTAACTCATTCACCAGATTCTATAATCTCTGAGTGGAGCCAGTGTCCTCTCATGTACTCGCTTCTACCAGCTAGTATTGGACCCGCTCAGGTGTCTCATTTGCTCGCCATTCCACTCGAAGGACTGAATACGTGCGATATATTCCTCAGGTGAGCCTCCTCTCTGAGGCCCTGAGTTCCTCCAGCACTGTTGACGCTGGCGCCAGTGTCTATTGCCTGTGCGTCGGCTAGGTGCCTCCGTCTGCATGGTTCCTCCCCTGATTAACCCCCACATGTGTATTTCCACTGTAAGCCTCCTTGAGCATGTGTCTTTCCCTTGGCAAGCCACCTTGCCACCCCTGGGCTTGAAATATTCCACCTGCGGCTGGACACCCCAGTGTTCTCCATATGCATCCTTCGGGTCATATGTGTATTCTCTAAGTCCCCCCCGTTGGGATGGCAATATTTTGCATATTTCCTCTAAACCAGGGGTCTCCAACCTTTTTTCATTTGAGAGCTACTTTTTATAAAAATATAGTGGCCGAGAGCTACTCATGTAGGCTAATACAATACTTAAATCTCTTAAATAATGTCTCATAACTCTCATATTAACAACTATCTAAACTGTTTTAGACCTAAAAGAGTTTTTTTAGGCCTATATATGTCACCCTTAAATGTCAGAGAAAAGAACAGAATCAGAGATTAATTTTTTTTAAAGAAAATTGTACTTTGAATGTTATACTATAAAAACACATAATTATAGTTGATTTTATAGTGCATCTTAACTAGAGATGAAATGGCCTGAAAATTTCATTTCATGATTATAGTGACCAAAATGATCAGTTATCACAGAATCCTGTTCAAAAAGTACTAATACTACACAATAAAATCCATTCACCAAGGTTTATGTCAAAAACCAGCAAATAACGAATATAATTAGAATTCATTTGCACTTTTTGTTTACATAAACAAAATAACAACATTAAAAATAATGGTCAGATTTTAAAGGAGTGTCTTGCGACATGTTATCTACTAACTTGTAGCCTACAAGTACAAATAAAGTTTTGACAAAAAAAGATTTATAAAAAGCTCGCATATTTCAGCCTTTAAATCATTTTTATGAAAAGAATGAGTCAAAAAAGATAAATTACTGACGTTCACAATGCACATTAGCTTATCTTCCATTATTAATAGTAAAATTCGGTCCGATCTTCCCGTGGCGTCTGTCATTGCTATGCAACCATGCACTGCGCTCTCCACAATGACAAAGAAGTTTTAGTAGCTAATGGATTTTTCATTTTGCTGCGCATGGAAAAAATTAGTGCGTCGCTTCAATTATGAGCTTCCTACATTTGAAATAATGAACTTGAGCGCGCAAAAGATGCGATATGTGAACGCCCCCTTGGTGAGCTACCTCCAATCAGGCCACAAGCTACTGGTAGCTCGCGAGCGACGTGTTGGAGACCCCTGCCATAGTCATTGGCAACCGCAATGCGTGCTCCACAGATGAGGCATACAGCTTTATCTTTAACATTAGTGAAGAGGAATTCTGTCTCCCACTCCTCGTTAAAATAATAAGTTTTCTTTTTTGCATGACCTGCATCGTCAGCCATAATTAATCTTTTTTTTATTTTTTATAGTTCAATTTATCTTATGTATAAATTTATCGGTCTGCCCGCCACCGCCTCAACTCACTGAAGTTACGTTACGTTTTTTTTTTTTAAACGTGCTCGACGTGCAGATTCTAAATATTTTTTATTATTTTATTATTTTATTATGTTTTAATGGTATATGAAATGTTACCATTAGTTATTTTCTCATTTTATGCCATCATCATAAATAATAATAAAAAAAAACTAAATGAAAGACAATTCAGGCTATTTTTAGAACGTGCTCGGCGGGCGACTCAGAGACTCCATGCGGGCTACCAGGTGCCCGCGGGCACCATGTTGGAGACCACTGCTCTAAACTATGGGAAATGCTCCCCAGTGTACCTTGCTAGTCTTACGACAGGGATCTCAGTTTTACGCAGGTGTCAACAGGTGTTCCTCGTCCATGTTTATTAGTCTCCCCAGGTGTTTCTCATTAACCACGCCCCCTTGTTATCTTGTTTAGCTTGTTTGTCTGTGAATTTAAACCCCTGTGTTTCAGTTGTTGGCTGTCGGTTGTTGTTTAATGTTACTTTTGTCCTGTTCTGAATTCCCTGGATTATCTGTTTGTTTTTGTTTAATTAAACGTGCTTGCTATTGGATTCGCTCTCTGTCTCGTTCCTGTCTGGATGTAACAGAACAACCGACCCAAAAAATGAATCCAGCTGCACGGATCTCGCCTGATCTTCCCAGCATGAGCTTGGAGTTCGCTGGAAAGACCGCGGCCTTAGCCCTGAGGAGCCCTGATTTGTTTCAGTTCACCTGGGGGTTTGCCTCACTTGCTGCCTCCTGCTCTCTAGAGGATGAGGCGATAAAACTATGTTACCGGCTGGCGGCTAAGGAGGTCAATCCAAGGGAGCTCCCCGATCTCTCCGGTCTGGGCTGGAGAGAGGCGCTCTCCAAATGTTTGGAGAGCTTCATCCCGTGTCACGCCCGGCCTTCAGCGCTGGTTCCGGTTCCGGTGGTCCCGAGTCCGGTGGTCCGGAGACGGAGGAGGAGGAGAGGAATGGCCTCCTCAACGACGTGTCCGGTGGCTCCTAAGCAAGAGACCATCCAGCCAGAGACCGTCCAGTCAGAGCTTCACGTCAGCCACGTCCAGTCAGAGCTTCACTTCAGCCACATCCAGTCAGAGCTTCCCGTCAGCCACGTCCAGCCAGAGCTTCACGTCAGCCACGTCCAGCCAGAGCTTCACGTCAGCCACGTCCAGCCAGAGCTTCACGTCAGCCACGTCCAGCCAGAGCTTCACGCCAGCCAGAGCTTCACGCCAGCCACGTCCAGCCAGAGCTTCACGCCAGCCACTTCCAGCCAGAGCTTTACGTCAGCCACGTCCAGTCAGAGCTTCACGTCAGCCACGTCCAGTCAGAGCTTCCCGTCAGCCACGTCCAGCCAGAGCTTCACGTCAGCCACGTCCAGCCAGAGCTTCACGTCAGCCACGTCCAGCCAGAGCTTCACGTCAGCCACGTCCAGCCAGAGCTTCACGCCAGCCAGAGCTTCACGCCAGCCACGTCCAGCCAGAGCTTCACGCCAGCCACTTCCAGCCAGAGCTTTACGTCAGCCACGTCCAGCCAGAGCTTCACGTCAGCCACGTCCAGCCAGAGCTTCACGTCAGCCACGTCCAGCCAGAGCTTCACGTCAGCCACGTCCAGCCAGAGCTTCACGTCAGCCACGTCCAGCCAGAGCTTCACGTCAGCCACGTCCAGCCAGAGCCGGTCCTCGAGCAAAAGCCAGAGCTTCCTTCGCCGCTGACGCCGTCCTGCCCAGAGCCCTCGCCGCTGACGCTGTCCAGCACCGAGCCTTCACTGCTGGTCCCGTCCAGTCCTGAGCCTTCGTCTGCCGATCCAGAGACTGTTCAAGTCACGTCTGCCGATCCAGAGACTGTTCAAGTCACGTCTGCCGATCCAGAGACTGTTCAAGTCACGTCTGCCGATCCAGAGACTGATCAAGTCACGTCTGCCGATCCAGAGACTGATCAAGTCACGTCTACCGATCCAAAGACTGTTCACGTCACTTCCTCCGAGCCTGTGTCTACGGACAAGATGGCCGCCTCTGAGCCAGTGTCTACGGACAAGATGGCCGAACCAGAGACTGTTCACATCACTTCTGCTGATCCAGAGACTGTTCACGTCACTTCCTCCGAGCCAGTGTCTACGGACAAGATGGCCGCCTCCGAGCCAGTGTCTACGGACAAGATGGCCAAACCAGAGACTGTTCACATCACTTCTGCTGATCCAGAGATTGTTCACGTCACTTCCTCCGAGCCAGTGTCTACGGACAAGATGGCCGCCTCGGAGCCAGTGTCTATGGACAAGATGGCCGAACCAGAGATTGTTCACATCACTTCTGCTGATCCAGAGACTGTTCGCGTCACTTCCTCCGAGCCAGTGTCTACGGACAAGATGGCCGCCTCCGAGCCAGTGTCTACGGACAAGATGGCCGAACCCGAACCAGTGTCTACGGACAAGATGGCCGCCTCCGAGCCAGAGTCTGTTCCTGTTCCCGAGCCAGAGTCTGTTCCTGTTCCCGAGCCAGAGTCTGTTCCTGTTCCCGAGCCAGAGTCTGTTCCTGTTCCCGAGCCAGAGTCTGTTCCTGTTCCCGAGCCAGAGTCTGTTCCTGTTCCCGAGCCAGAGTCTGTTCCTGTTCCCGAGCCAGAGTCTGTTCCTGTTCCCGAGCCAGAGTCTGTTCCTGTTCCCGAGCCAGAGTCTGTTCCTGTTCCCGAGCCAGAGTCTGTTCCGTCTGTTCCCCAGCCAGAGTGTGTGTTGTCTGTTCCCCAGCCAGAGTGTGTGTTGTCTGTTCCCCAGCCAGAGTGTGTTGTCTGTTCCCCAGCCAGAGTGTGTGTTGTCTGTTCCCCAGCCAGTGTGTGTGTTGTCTGTTCCCCAGCATGTGTGTGTGTTGTCTGTTCCCCAGCCAGTGTGTGTGTTGTCTGTTCCCCAGCCAGTGTGTGTGTTGTCTGTTCCCCAGCCAGTGTGTTTGTTGTCTGTTCCCCAGCCAGAGTCTGTGTTGTCTGTTCCCCAGCCAGAGTCTGTGTTGCCTGTTCCCGAGCCAGTGAGTGTGTTGCCTGTTCCCCAGCCAGTGTGTGTGTTGTCTGTTCCCCAGCCAGTGTGTGTGTTGTCTGTTCCCCAGCCAGTGTGTGTGTTGTCTGTTCCCCAGCCTGTGTGTGTGTTGTCTGTTCCCCAGCCAGTGTGTGTGTTGTCTGTTCCCCAGCCAGTGTGTGTGTTGTCTGTTCCCCAGCCAGTGTGTGTGTTGTCTGTTCCCCAGCCAGAGTCTGTGTTGTCTGTTCCCCAGCCAGAGTCTGTGTTGTCTGTTCCCGAGCCAGTGAGTGTGTTGCCTGTTCCCCAGCCAGTGTGTGTGTTGTCTGTTCCCCAGCCAGTGTGTGTGTTGTCTGTTCCCCAGCCAGAGTGTGTGTTGTCTGTTCCCCAGCCAGTGTGTGTGTTGTCTGTTCCTCAGCCAGTGTGTGTGATGTCTGTTCCCGAGCCAGTGAGTGTGTTGTCTGTTCCCGAGCCAGTGAGTGTGTTGTCTGTTCCCGAGCCAGTGAGTGTGTTGTCTGTTCCCGAGCCAGTGTGTGTGTTGTCTTTTCCTGAACCTGAGCCAGTGTGTGTGTTGTCTGTTCCTGAGCCCGAGTCAGTGTGTGTGTTGTCCGTTCCCGAACCAGTGTATGTGTTGTCCGTTCCTGAGCACGAGCCAGTGTGTGTGTGGTCTGTTCCCGAGCCAGTCAGTGTGTTGTCTGTTGCCGAGCCAGTGTGTGTGTTGTCTTTTCCTGAACCTGAGCCAGTGTGTGTGTTGTCTGTTCCCGAGCCAGTGTGTGTGTTGTCTGTTCCTAAGCCCGAGTCAGTGTGTGTGTTGTCCGTTCCCGAACCAGTGTATGTGTTGTCCGTTCCTGAGCACGAGCCAGTGTGTGTGTGTGTGGTCTGTTCCCGAGCCAGTGAGTGTGATGTCTGTTCCCGAGCCAGTGAGTGTGTTGTCTGTTCCCGAACCGGCGTCTGCTGTTCCCGAGCCGGCGTCGTCGTCGTCGGGGGGCTATGTTACGTGTGGGTTTTTGTTGTGTCTTGTATATCACGTGATCCCTTGTTTGTCATGTGACCCTGCCATGTGTCTTGTCTTTTGTTTGTTGTTGCTCAGTGTCCACAGGTGTTCCTCGTCCATGTTTATTAGTCTCCCCAGGTGTTTCTCATTAACCACGCCCCCTTGTTATCTTGTTTAGCTTGTTTGTCTGTGCATTTAAACTCCTGGGTTTCAGTTGTTGGCTGTCGGTTGTTGTTTAATGTTAGTTTTGTCCTGTTCTGAATTCCCTGGATTATCTGTTTGTTTTTGTTTAATTAAACGTGCTTGCTATTGGATTCGCTCTCTGTCTCGTTCCTGACTGGATGTAACAGGTGAATACTAAAAAAGATTAAATATTTAATTTGTTTATCTTCATGTCATGTGACTATAACTAACATCAGAGTACCGTGAACATGTGAATGTTTTATTAAATTATTGAAATATTAAGTTAACTTTAAATTATAAGTCTCAAGGGGTACTTCAATTAAATACTTTTTCAAAGGGATTCAGCTGACAAAAAGTTTGGAAATCACTATATTAAACTATACTTTTATTAATGACCAATGCAAGTTATTTTACAGTGTTCTGAATATATATTTTCATAAGGCAAAGGCTGCTGTTGTTTATTGCTAAACAGTAAAGGTTTCTAATGTTCTTTGTCTAGTGTCTTGTGTTTCTGTTGAGGTTTTTGTCAGTTAACAATGTAGTTTCTAAATTAATATAGAATATTAGTTCAAGTTTATTTAAAATGGTTTAGATTAAGTAAACTTTAGCCGTTTTAGTCACATAAAACTACATTTAATGTCAGCATAAAACACAGGGTGGCAGTGTTGTCACTGCCAGAAAAGAAAAAAATAAACCTACATTGAAGATCATTTGTTCTTTCCCGGAAAGCTGATACTATAAAGCACATGTGACATGTAAAGCACAAAGTTTCTTGGTTGAAGTGTAAACCAGATGCTCAAGTGAGTGAAAGAGTCAATAAGTGTCTGTGAAGGGTTGTGAATGCATGCCATGATTGTATCTCATGACACCAAAAGTCATTCTTTTATTCTTTCCCCTACTCAAAAGTCCTTCAGATGATGGAAAAAGGAATTAATTCTCCTAATATTTCAGAATTATTGCAGCAGGAAGCTGATGCCACATGACACCATGCCTCATTTGAGAGTAGGAATAAGCGAGAGGCCATCAGTCATGACTGCAAGGCTTTTCCCCTTTTTTACTGGTTTGTTTTTACCCAAACTTTAGAGCAGTAACCATAGCAACGGCTTCTGCGTGTCCGATAAGTCTCTGAAGGGCAAGGCCGGAGCACGTGGGAGGATTGGGATGACGCCAAGCTTCAGAGCACATCCCACAGTTCAACAGCGATGCGATAAAGGTGACGCCCACATACTATGCATTCATTTTTTTTCTTAAGGTTGTGTATTAGATAGTGACCAAACAGCTCAGTGTTTGTTTTGGCAACAGGGATTCTCCCCTCGCGCTCCTCACCGGCCGTCACATGATGTACTTGTGAAATCATTGATTTAGGAAGTGATAGTGTACTATGATTGGCTGGTTTCTGTTCCATTTTTACACCTATTTTTTCAGTTAAGCCAATAAGAGATCAAGGGTTTTGTTTTGATTTGTTTTTTTTTCTTATCTGTGTTTGTTGGTTTTGATGTCACCGCGTTGCCAGGAAGAGGTTTTTGTTTTTGGGGTTTTTTTGTGTTTTTTTTTCTCTCAGATAAGATAGACATCTATCAGAGTTGTTATTGTTAACTAAAACTAAAACATTTCTGGTGGTTTAAAATAAAGATAAAATAAAATATAAATATTAGATATAAAATGAAATAAAAAATATTTGTACAAAAATTACTAAAACAAAAACTTAAATGAATATAAATTTAAGCTGAAAAGAGGAAAAAACAAGTAAACATGACAAAAACACTGAACAAAACTAAAAAGTACTGAAATCAAAATTAAACCTGAAAACATAAATATTTGAATATATTTGTTATTTAATATAATATATTTAAAATAAAATCTAATTCAAAATATGAATAAATACCATCATAGTATATATTAAAAAAAAAATATATAATTATACTGTGTGTGTGTATATATATACACTAGTGCGGTCAAATCTATTAATCGCATCAAAATATTTTTTTTGTTTTATTATATGTGCATATATATATGCTTGCATAAATTGGTGTGTACACATACACATTATATAAACAAAATGGTTAGATGCAATTCATCGCGATTAATCGATTTGACAGCACTAATGTATACTCTATATATGAATAATATTAAAATAACAGTGCCACATATGTGCCTGCTGCTGGATTACATGCATTATTTGAGCTGCAGTTATACAAATACGGCTCTAATTTCCATATCGGCGGGAGTATGCTGTATGTATGTGTACTCACTGGCAAGAATTAAGGCAAGTTCACACCAAGAACCGTAACTGTAAAGATAACTATATCAGTGTCCACAATTGCACAGGGTAACGTTCTGTTTATTATAAGTACACACTGTAGTTCTGTCGTCTGGCACTTTGATGGATTCTGATTGGCTGTCCATGTTTATATTGTTCTTGAGCTGGAAATAAATCTTAGTGAGACTGATTCCAGTGATATTGTTTCTCTGTGCCATTATCGACTCTGCTATTCTTTTACAATTTAAATATTTTCAAAACTATATCTTTATCGTTAAATTTGTCGTCCTTTGTGTGTACGGGTCTTTCGTGATGCACAAATTAATTTTGTTTTACCAAAACAGACATGAACATTTTCATGCAAAAAAAACGAAAATAAGTTTCGGTAATTAAAATTTCCCACGATGATTTCTCCCCTCCAAATCTATTTCAGCCAAAAATGCATTACTGTGGTGCAAAAGGCATAATTAGAAAGAGCAATCCTAGAGTTGCTGAGTTGTGGAAAGTTTGAAAGGAAAGTGCAAACTTGTTCTTATTTAAACGCAACCTGCTGCGTTGGATGTTTGGTTGCCAGGTTTTGTTCTGTTGAGTCAGTTGACTGTTTATTCTCTAGGGTTTGTTTGCCCACCTGAGTGCTTTATCAGCACTGATGATGGAACTATAGCCCGGATCCTTTAGAGCAGATGACAAGCTCTCTTCAGACCAGAGAATAAAAGTCCTGTCTATCACAGCCTCGTCATAAACGCACACGTTTTGCAGTGGCGGATGAATAAACGGAAGCTTTTGAGAGGACTGACAAGAGCGAGGTGTGTCTCACCTGGTTTGTGGCCTCGTTGTGTATAAACAGCTGTGAGTCTGTTTGGCTGCTGTGAGGAAATGTATATCGCTGCCTCTTTAGGATCCCTTTTTACTTTATATGTTTTTTGTTTTTTTTTACAGTAGCAGAATGACACGAACATTATGAGTCCAACACAACCCTAAACTGTGGTTTTGGAGATACGTCATGTTTGTGAGTGAAAATGGTAGTTGGTACATGATTTTAGGTCTTTATTTTAGTATCACTGAGTTACTATTATAGTTTTCATTCATATTATGAATTATATTTTTTTTCTTCTCCATTTTAGTTAAATTGTAGTATTTTAGTCTTATTTTTGTTATTGATATTATTTAAAAATAAATAAAAAATATTTGTTTTGTCTATAGTTTAGTTTTAGTCATTTAATTGAATCAAGTTAAACTAAAGGAGAAATGTTGATGAAATACAGTAAGGTTAAGCTTTTTTATATTTTACTAAGTATTTAACGTTTATTTTATTTCATTTCAAGTTACGGAAGTGTTACTTGTTTTGTAATGGTTTTAACTCTAACTCTATTCACCCTGGTATGAGTGTGTTGTGTTTACTGATCGTTCCCATGCGGAAGTCACATTACCTTGGCCTTATCATTTATCTGACGATGTCTAAATCTTAAAAGTGTAATGGGATCTCCATTGCTGGAAGTTGAATAACAGTTTTACAACTCCCCTACACATGCTTGCTTAGCCAGATTTCCCATTTATGAAGCAATGAATAAACCAGTATATTCACTTTATGAATTAGATTGAAAGACAAAGATAAGACTAGGCAATTTTTCAACCCTCCGTCTCTTAGACCCCCAAAAACTGCGATGAACTCATCTGTGATCGCCCTCATAAATCACTCATTATCTGTCTTTGCGATTATTAAAAAACTGCAAAAGTAGAAAACTGATGTAGACGGGGCTAGTATAATAATAAAGTTGTAGGTTTTTAAAAACATCATACACTGACAGGCTGAAGAAACGTCTTTCTCCTCCAGATAATGCTTTATGTTCTGTCATGGCCCTTTCCCATACCCTGCATACATATTTGCCTTTTTAATGTTGGGTCAACATTGTAAAGTTAAAAGTAAACTCAATAAGACAAATTTCTCACACACACACACACACACACACACACACACACACACACACACACACACACAGTGTACGGCCTCACTGAGTACAGTATGATTGCTGACTGTTAGTAGTAAAGTTTAAAGGCGGTTCTCTCCGTTCCGCCTTCATTCTCAGGAGGAGTGTATTTCCCATCTTTGCGCCATACTCGGATTCTTACTGGAAAAAAGATAAACATCATTCGATTGAAGTTTCTGGAGAGATAAATGAGATGAACCTTTGCTTTTAAGGTTACGTGTGGTTTAGTTTTTCCTTTTTTTTTCAGAAATGCTATGTGAAAATAGATTGAGGTTGACTTGACAACCGTTTCTGTTTCTATATTTATTTATTTTAGCCTATTTATTATGCAAGTTAAATTTAGTTAGAATATTTGTACTTTAATAAAACCACCATACATACTACATCACCATTTAAAATTGACTACTCAAAGGACATGGTGGCCAGGACCTAAAATATAGACTTTTGTTTAAATACATTTCAAATAATTTTAACTTGACATTTACAAAAACAATGCTCAAAGACATTATCATTATGTATCATCTACACCATGTTTCTGTCAGGACCACTATCGTCAAATACGATTGACCGTTAGCATATAGTTTGGTTTGGCGGTATGGTTCTGTTCTGGGCATGAACTGCAATAACTCCCAAAACAAAACCATATGCCAATATCGAAGTTTTTGGATGGCCTTTTGTATTTTTTATTTTTTATTTTTAATCACACTACCCTCAACACCACTGATGCTGATAGAATGGTTAATACATCCTGATGTTAGTGGCATATGTTGAGCACTATAGATCCAATCTTATGGGGGAAGCATCACCCCAGCTGGAGCAAGCAAGGACACATTGCAACAAGCCAAGCGTGTTGCTGTAGCCAATTTAACTAATGTATGCGATCTATTGGGGGAAGCTTACACCCCTAGCAGCAGCAAAATCTGATACAACAAGCATGTTGTATAATCGTGGAACTATTGCTAAAAATGGTGTAGTTTGGCAGGGGAAGCATACACCGTACAGCAATAGCTCTGACTAGCAGCAGCAAAATCTGATACAACAAGCATGTTACGTAACCATAGGACTAGTATTAAAACCCATGATTCCACACTCATTCACTGAATCATCAAGCTAAGATGTTGTTAGTGTTGAATGACAGCCCTCTGCGGTGAACATACCTAATGTGTATTTTACACAATATGTACCAATAATCTAGATAAGCTTTAGCCACAAGCATGGGCTAACTTTAACACAGCATGTTGCAATAATCGGATAGAATAATGAATGTGCATTATCCCAATGCAACCAGATAAGCCTAAAACAACACTTTGATTACCATAGTCGCTTAGTACAGTATGCGCAATAATACTAGAAGTCACAGTAATAAGAATATATTCACAAACATTTGCATTAGCAACCAGTTCAGTACTGATAGCAATGTTGCTGAAACAACGACAAGCGTTTGCTGATACCTGGATAAGCTTAGCACAGCGTGTGACAGTGACACCAGATATAAGCCTAAAACACAGCCATGTTCCAAATAACGTCTGGGCTAAATAACTTTAAAACAACCATGTTTCCAATAGCGCAGCTTTTAGAGCAGTGGTTCTCAAACTTTTTTGGTCGAGGCCCCCTTTAAACCTTAAAAAAAAATCTGAGAATGTTTCCAATAGTAACCAGATAGCATTAAGCACAAGCATGTTCCCAATAGCTACCAAACAGCTTTAAGAACAAGCATGTTTTTCAATAACAACAGATAGTCTTTAGAGCAAGCTTATTTCAAATACACTATGCTTTAAGAACTCTGTGTTTCCAAGAACTAGATAGACAAAGCGTGTCTGATACCTGACAGAATAAACGCTGAACTGACTCAACTAAATAGTGACTGTTTACTATGTCTTTTTCAACGCATTCTAATCCTTTGGCGTCATGTAGGTGACACCATATGACATTTCGTCGAAATCTTACGCACATGGCATCCTTTAGCGTCAATATAACACGCACTGTTATGGGTAGGTTTAGGTCTGGGGTAGGGTACGGTTATGACGCCTTGGGATCTGCGTCTCATATTCACACTAAACGATGCCATGTGCGTTGGATTTAGACGAGCGTCACCTGTATGACGCCTTAGGTTCTGCGTCTCATATTGATGCTAAAGGATGCCATGTGCGTAAGATTTCAACGAAATGTACAAAGCGTCACATGTATGACGCCAAAGGATGAGAACGGGCTGGTCTTTTTAGAGCTGAGCCACAGTAGAAATGATTGTGTTTGCACAATGCATAATTATTTCCTAACTATCACCGTAAGTGCTAAAAGCACAGCATGTGCTAGGCCAGTTGTTAGAATCACAACCGCATAACCTAGCAACAGCATTTTTATGAAAACGACTAGATAAGCCCAAGCAACAAGAATAGCATTAGCAACAAGCATGTTGCCAATACCCTGATAGCTTTTAGCAATGAGCATTAAAAAGGAACTTAGCTTTGTAGAGTTTTTCAGAACGAATGGAGAGTGAATTACATCGAGTCCTATGTCAATCATGCAGCGATGCGAGCAGCAATGCAGACTGAGGCCACTTCCATAGCCGATAGCTGCTGATAATACTGAAGGAGCTTATATATGTATAAAGTGATAGGCGTCATATTACGTGGATCAGCTGAGAGTCAGAACTAACGCTATGCTTAATTTATGTACAGTTTAGTTAGGCTGTTCACTGCAGAACCAATGGGTGTAGCTTGAAGTCCAGCTCCCCCTCTCTGGACGCAGTGGGTGGAGCTTGAAGGTCCAACCACACACTAACCCTACCCATAACCCTATCCTTGAACATAAGTATAGATCAAGCTGAGAACGATCCCCTTTCACACGAATCTGAGAAAACCACTAAAAACGCTGTATTATTCATACCAGGCCAGTAGTTGGCGATGTCACTTTGTGAAGAAACACTACACACCTATAGACTGAACATGTAATACGCATGCACATGACGTCACCTTTTTCACAAATTCACGTTTTTGTTGTTTACATGGAGATGATGAAGGCCCTGATATACTATATATAAATTCCTTGATGCGCATCAAAAGAATCATGTGACTTTGTGTGATGGGACAGAGTGACTGGACTAACCAGCGGACATCTTTTTGCACAGAATCTGAAATGCTGTTTTGGTTGTTCTGAAATGCCTGAGCTAAGTCTGTCATCAAAGTGGTTCGGTATAATTAGAACTTTCGGTTTCACTTCGGTTCCATAAAAAGAACTTTTGGTTTTACTTAATTTTGATGGTCCCTTTAACACAGTTGTTCTCAAACTTTTTACACCAAGTAGCACCTCAGAAAATATGTGGCTCTCCAAGTACCACCATTCAGCTACAGTTATGCACAGCTCAAGAATGAGGCAGTTTTATTTCTAATAAGAATATTTAGTATTGCCAGCCACTTTAAACATTGTAAAAACACAGTTTCAATATTAACATCACTATATGCTGCTTACATACAGGTAAATAAAAAAACTTAAATAATGATTAAATTAAAATGTTTTGCACCTAAAAGTGAAATAAAAACTGTAGTCTACTTAAAGATTATATTATGAAAATGTATTGTACTTAATATTTTAAGTACAGTACAGTTTTTATTTAACTTTTAAGTTAAAAATGTACTGTAATTATTAATAAAAAAAAATGAACACAGGCTGTGTATTCATATTTAACCTTTTTACACGTATATTTAAAATATTCTGGCTGACCCCCGTGAGTTTTTCAAGGCGACCGTTATTTAAAACGTACAGTATCACTTTAATGTTCCCATGGTGACGCGTCATGGCTTGTCACGTGACCAGTGTTGGGTAAGTTACTCAAAAAAAGTAATCCACTACAAATTACTAATTACTACTTCAAAATTGTAATTTGATTACATTACTGATTACTGCATGTAAAAAGTAATCAGATTACTAATTACTTTCAAGTTACTTTGAAAACCTATTAAAACTACAAGAATACACTACAAAGTGAAACTCAGTTCTTACCGTAATTTAATATTGCAGAATACAGACATCCCAAGTCTCCTGGAAGTTCCGGGAGTCTCCCGAATGTTGATAGCGGCTCCCTGATGCCCGCAAATTAGTTCAAATCTCCCGGAATCTAGAGCGAGCGAGAAAGAGCGCGCATGCGAGACAGAAGAGAGGGCTGTTTCTCAATATGTCATGTGGACTTGTGAAACGTCATCAGTCACTGCCCAAGTACTGTTCCAATTCAGAGTTCACATCTAGCCAAGTCCAGTTCAAGACCACTGATGTGTTCCTGATCCGCCCCTTTTACCCAGGATGCATCGAGAGGTGACTTTAACTTTGTAGCCTATTAGAGAGCTGACTTATGTTTGACTGAACTGTTTGCTTTATTTTATTTCTAATTGTACAGATTCTTATACCTTTTAGGCTACTTATACTTTTATACTGGATATTATTGAGCATTAAAACTGACATTTAACAAAAAGAGACAGGGTTGTGTAATTTTATTTTTATATATTTTAAAATATATAGAATATTTTTTTTTTTTTTTTTTACTATACATTCTCTTCACTGTATGTACATGTATAATAAAATAAAATGACAAGTCTGTCTCTGTTAAATGTCAGTTTTAATGATCAATAATGTTTCATATTTTTAAAATGAAAACAAAAAGAAGCAGGGTTGTGTTTTATATATTGTGTTGTTATAAATATATGCAGTGAAGATAATCAATGTATGCGCACATTTGTGTGGCCATTAGCCTAATATGTATACGATTTTTTTAAATGAAAAGAGGCAGAGTTTTGTTTTATAACATATTTTGTTTTATTGTTGACGAAAAGAGGCAGAGTTGTACTTTATACCATATTTCGTTTAATTGTTGCCTGAAATATAGCTACATAAAGAGATAACCAGAGTAGCCAAAGCGTGCTGAGTGACGCGATCAAGAACGCCGCGGTTCTGTTTGCAGAATAACCGGACTCGCGTCCTCTCGTCCTCGGGAGTTCGTTCTCCTGAGTCGAACTTGGCAAGTCTGGACGACCAAGGACGCAAGTCCGAAGTTTGCGTAGGCTACTATTGAGAAACGGCCAGACTGTGGTCCAAACCGTGTAGCGCTGCGTGTGTGTGTGTGTGTGTGTGTGCCTCATGAGGCGCGTTCTCCGGTAATTCATTAAAGCGCATGCTGACGCAGCCGGCCAAACGTGATTAGAAAGGCATTTTACTAAATATTTTTTTCTTAACAATACATTTGTAACGCAAGTAACTTAATTTTATTGACCTCAGTAACTGTAATCAAATTACATAAATTTAAAATGTAATGAGTTACATTACTGCGTTACCACGAAAAGTAATTAGAATACAGTAACTACTTGTAAAGTTACTTTGTAACGCGTTATACCCAACTCTGCACGTGACACACTGCAGCCACAATAGCTGATGATGATGAGAATGACTGATGATGAACTGCTTTTATTTCCTTTTTTATTCAAAATATTCACAAATTTGTTAGCTATAGCATGACACATCTGGTATTCCGATTGTCAAATATGTGCAAGTGAAAGTGTTTTGTTGTTTAAACACCTTTAACGATAGCATTAGTTGAGCTATATGCGCAATGGGCCCCCTTTGTACTCTTGAAGCAGTCTTCCACGAAGCTCCACACACTTTAACTACTCAGGAATCCTTGCGAAAGGCCAATCAGACAACAGATGGGAGGAGATTTCGCTCACGGACAATTGTTAACATGGCTGAGAAAAAAAATATTTAAGTGTAAGTATCATTACGGTTTTTATGACCTAGGTGTACATTTGACCAGTTATTACCTACAGTTTATACAAACATTATAGTCATCGACCAGTGGTTGACGTCTCAAACATAGGCTAATAATAGTGCGCTGAATAATACGATCACGTTATGATTCATTAAATAAATAGAACCGAATGTCAGGGCTTTACTGAGTCATATGTAACAACAACAATAGGCAGTTCCTGTCCTGTCCATAACAACAACCGTCTTCCTATTTCCGGCATGACGATCGAGTCTGTCCCAAAAATACCTCTCAATGCGTCGTCGTGGACCCGCGCCAAGGGCCCTATAGGTCTAAAAGTTGACATGTAGTTGCAAAGTTAGCTATAGTCAGTAGAATGTCTGTTGGAGGAGCATCAAAATAAAAAGTTAGCAGATATTTTATGCAATATTCTAATTTTGCATGTAAGTTAAATTCGCAACTTTGGATGGAAACATAAACACTGTTTTTCATGTCGAATGCTGTAAAGCTGCTTGCTTTTAAACCACCTGTTGTATAAAGTGGTATATAAATAAATGTGAAGCGACTTGACTGGAATGCCGAATTGCAGAGTTTGTGCAATCATCCACATCGCTATGATCAGATGCTTTCAAAGAACCCAGACCAATTTCCCCTTATAGGAAAATTATGGGGCATATAAAACAGACTAAATGGACCTCTTAAAACATCTTTCTGACGTTGTTTTTTTAAATACAACCACTCCTTGTCAAAGATCTGTAATGTTACATATATGTCACATTGGGCATTTATGATACATTTTTAATGTTACATATATGTCACATATTGGGCTTTTATTTCTCATTTGGAAAAAAACATTTTTTGTCAGTTTTCTTGCTAAATAACAGTTTTTTCTGTTTATTTTCTTTTCCACAACATTTTCAAAACTATAACTTTTCTGGGAAGATAAATTTAAAAAAAAAAAACTTTTTCAGAAGTAATAGTTTTTGCATTTTATTTGCTTTGCCACATATTTCAAAAACACATAACTGTGACCATAACTGTGACCTTTTCAGGTATACGGTTTAATCACAAATACATTTTTAGATTATTTTTTCACAACTCGAAAATGTGCAAACTGAATAAAAATAAATAACTACCTCACACTGGAGGTCAACATGTTGAACATGCATGTAGTGCAATAACATTGCAAAATTCTACCATTTCAGGTATACCCTTTAACCAGAAATAAATTTTTTGATTATTTTTTCACAACTCGAAAATGTGCAAACTGAATAAAAATCAATACGGTGTTTTATACCAGATGTTGCATAATGTTGCAAAATATTTTCAAAATACATTTCATTAAAGGGTAAACCCTAAACCAACTTATTTTAGTTAATGATCTGTAAGACTGGTGCTTTATTATTGCTGTTCATTGATTCAAGTAATTTTTTGGACATTTGGGTTTAAAGTGTTTTAATTCTACAATATATGGTGTAAAAACATCTGAGTGCTGCCCTCTTCAGGTTGAACGGTGGCTACTGCAGTTGAATTTTCCTTTTGGAAGTTGTGGTGCCCTGTGACGTCAGAGGGTACCAGCTAACCACACCATTGCCTACAGAGAGATGTGTCTAAGGTGCAAGCACCCCTCCGCTGGGTTCTGCCCACTTTTTCAGCATTTTTCAAATATTGCAAGTGGGTGGAGTCAGGCTCTGACCAGGGGTTTAGTTACCCTTTAACAATGTTATTAATTTGACATTTTTTTGTTTACATATGTTAAAATATGCTTTGAATTGAGCAGCAGAATATATATAACACTAAAATAATTGTATCAGCTAAATTATTTGAGCAGCTCATTACCATTTTTCTTAATGTGACACATACGTCACATAAAAATTCCACCTACTGTTTTAAGGTTAAAAGCCCGATGTGACACATATGTCACCACAACATTTTCAAAACTTGTTTTATATCAATTTGTACAAAACATGTTTTAAAATCAGGTCAAGTGTAATCTAGGATATGTTATTAAAACATTGGAATTGTTGCATGGGTTGAAACATACCTTTAATAACAAACAAAAAAGTGTTTTAAAAAATTGCTGACACTGCAACATGTGCACACCAGACAGGCCACCATTTTGGAAATGTTACCATGGCAACAAAAATGCACACATTGTCACATGACTGAACCTGGATGTTCCTTAAATGTCCCTTAAGGACTTCCTGGGTTGAAAGTGAGGTACAATGCTTTAAAAAGACCTTTCCAGATAATCACCAGTGTTTGTGACACCCACGTCACAGCGGGTTCTTATGGGTTAATGCTGTTTTTGTTGTGTGATTATTTTATCGGGAGGAAAGCGCACAGCGAGGTCAGGAGTGAGTCGTAACAGTAATTTGCTGCTCACATATGTCGAACTTGTTTTTACCCCAATGTGAAAAACGAAAAAGAACTAAAAAGCCGTAAGTATATGGGGACCTTAACACTATCGTTTTCACAAACTTGCACTTTGAAACCTATATTCAAAAGTTGACGTTTTCACTGTTTCAAGTTGTCATGTGAATGAATGGCCAAAACGTATACGTTTTTAGTTGAAGATGGTTTTGTGCATGACAGAGTATTTGTTTCTTTTATTACAGTTCTACTGGTGCAATTAGATCCTCATCTCCTCTTCATTGTCTGCCGCACACCGTGACACGACACTGTTCACATCATTTGCAATAAGTCTTGCAATAAAAACTGAGCTTCTTTCCCAGCACTGCAGTAGATAATTGCAGGACAAATTTCGACTTGCCACCGACACCATGTCATGACACAGGCATGGATGGATTCAGTGTGACCACACTTCACACCCTTATTCACGACCGTAGGAGGACTGTTAGCTCTCTAAATAACGTTAAACTAAGGATTGTCCTAGCAACACATGACATAATTGTGTCTCAATAGTCAATGAATCATGTCTACCGCCCAACAGATCTGAGCAAACCAATGATGTCATGATATCGGATGTTGACATAGCATGCTTCAAAAATACTACTTGGATGATCTCATTGAAAAACATGAAGAAAATCTTTTGTTTGCAAGAAAGGCATCAAACTCAAAAGTCCCGTTGTTTAATCCAGCTCAGGATTTCAATTTGAATGATTTATGTTTGGTTAATGGGTGTTTACTGAATACAAACGGAAACAGTTATGTATGTGTAATTGAGTTGGCATCTCATCTAACAGCTGAAAACCTCACAGTGAATGAGTATAAATGCAGCTATGAACATCTGCTTAAGGAATATTCTGGGTTCAGAACAAGTTAAACTCAATCAATAGCACTTGTTAAATACCACCAGTGTTGTGCAAGTTACTTCCAAACTGTAATACATTATATATTACTTGTTACTGTTATTTAAAAGTAATTCATTACCTTACAATATTACTGTCTCAGAATTGTAATGCGTTACATTACTCCTGTATTACTTTTGAGTTACTTTCACCAAAATAACTATACAGAAGTAGAAGTTAACATTCTAGGGCTGTAACGATATGCGATATGAAACCGAAATCGCGACACTCAGATCCACAAACCTGCAGAATCGCGACACACCCCTTCCAACTCCCAGCGTTATCCATACCGTCCAGATCCAATGCTACCACATCTTTAAATTACTATTAGTATTATTTGAAGTTAACTTAACATTATAAAATATGTAGACCTACAACACAAAACTAGTTGAGGATAAATTATTTAAAATTTGGGAATTCCAGCGTTATGGACATGACATTTGCAGACTTGCAGTCAAAACTTATATAATTATATAAATTCTCAGAAAATGCATTAATACCAAAATATTGAAACGTCTGTTTATCCATTGGTTCCTCCCAGAAAGGAGTCCAGACATTAGAAAAAAATCAGTCTACACATGCGTTTTATATTTAATATTAGGGAAATCGACAGTCATGTGTGACAAAAAAAAATCTTTAACTTTTAGGAGGCAACGATCTTTTTTGTTGTAATTCTGTGAATTACACTGCGCAAATCTAATGAAGAAGGGTTGGCTCTCCACAGAACATAAAATATTCATTTTATTTTATTTTTCGTGTTCGCATTTATGAGGAAAAAACAATGTTACAGACGTGACAGTTCTCCGTTACGGACGCGACCGCTCTGAAGCGGCACTAAAAGACTGCTTTAAAACTTTCACAGACACCTTACACAGAAGAAACGAAGCCTTTCTTTAAAGTGAATTTCGTTTTGTATTAATTGTACGGACCTGAAAAATATATCTATATTGAAATGTCTACTTGTAAACAGAACAATTCAAAACGAAAGAAAACAGACTGCTCTCTGCTTATGAAATGAAATGTGCATTTCTCTCTGGTGTATTCACTACTGCGAAGATCGCGAGTCAGCATCGTCAACTTCATCTCGACTTTATTAATAAACAATCAACATGTCTCCTTGCTATATTTGACATATTCATAATCATTGCTTTTGCCGGTTCTTTGTGACAGCTTTTCGGTGCTTTATCGGCAGCGCCGCCGCCCTTACATGAACGCGTCACCACCGCATCAAAAACATGATTGGGTGATGAAAACATGAAAAATACCACATTATCATAGCCTAACTGTTTAGAAAGAAAACACAGAACGAATAGCCTAATGCGCATACGTCCATCTCGCGAATGTATTCTTCTTCATGCCATCTTCACCATTAGCCGCTTTTCCTCTGGCCAGCGTGAGCACAGAGGCCGAAATCATGCCTCACGGCACTCCTGTAAAAAATAAATCGCTATACAAATATATCAGACGCTGCCATTTAGTCTTTAATTACAGACTTGGACACCACACGCGGCTATTGACTGACCACGAACAGGTAATTTATCCTACTTGCATCTTTCATTCGTTAATGTCTGGCAGTCTTGCTGTTTTTTTTTTGTTTGTTTGTTTGTTTTACGATTAAAACTAAAAGTATGTTGTAACGCAAGCCTTACCGAACATGTACCGAGTAAAATATTACTGAAAATTGATTAGTAATGCCTTACACTACTGCGTTACAGCGAAACGTAATATGTTACTGTAATCCATTACTTTTGTAACGCGTTACTCCCAACACTGAGTACCACAAAAATGAATTTTGACTCCTTTGAAAGCTGAAATATGGGTTACAGTGAGGCACTTATAATGATTGTAAATAGGCCCGGTCTATAAACCATAAAATACTCCCTCATTGATAGCATTCTAGTGTGAAAATTGTATCCAATTTTACAACTTTATTGCCATGACATCACAACACCAAAAACTCTAAAATGACTACTACTGCAGCTCAAATAAAGCACATATTTTAACAGGTAAATTTATTTAAAAGCTTTTTGTGAAAATTTACATTTTTCAAATCTCATATAATTATACTTGTAGTCAAAATAATCCATTACATTAGACATTTTAGGTTGAATAATCTGACTACTTTTAGATTACTTTTTACCTGACTTGTTTATCACATTGAATTGAATAGGGTAATCTTTTACCATATTAATATAAAAATAGAGAGAGAAAGAAAATATATTTGTCACGATCGCTGGTGCAGCACAAAGGGACAAAGGAAAGTTGTCAGGATCTGGATGTAGCAGCTTCTTTTATGAAACCAACTCAAAACTGTACAAAACACTGCAGAATCTCTGGAACTTTGAACAGAACAACCAACGTAGAACTGATAAATGATAAATGATTAATAGACAGTAAACAAGAGGAGCTAATTAACTAAACACACCTGGTCCTGTACAGAACTAAACCAACCATTAATCATGGAGACATTGTGAGAATAATATGTAGTCATGTAATCAAGAAAGAAAGTAACTAGTCTGATTATGTGTATTTTACGATCTTACATTTCTTCTATTTTTAAAAGGCGTCTTTCTTCTTTTTTTGATTATGGAAGCTGTAATCAAAAGCAATTGTTTCCTTGTAATGTTTTCAGTTGACCTTGCATTGAGAGCTCTTTGTGAACTGCAACACACTTGACAAGAAGGCATAGTTTAGCACTAGACTTCATATGATATATTAACAAGGACTATGGCCTGAGATGGTTTGTTTAACATTAACAGATGTTTCAGATAAGATGTCATGACCTGATTTCAAATTCTTTCGTGCGATCTGCTAGTTTGCTGTGCAGTTGAATTGGGACACAATTTTTTCAACCTTCACCCTAACACTTTGACAACAGGCCAACAGACTGACAAACACTGAGATAAAGCAAAAAAAAAAAAGCGAAATGCTTTTAGGTTACAGTAATCTTAACTTTTTTAATGACTGAGAGATGTATTTCCTTATCTTTATCAGTGTTCTCTGATAGATTTGTCCATTCAGATTTATTTTTCACGTTAATTTTGTCTCTCACTATCTTCAGCCCACATTATTTCTTCATGGGAATCGCTCTCTTACCTTAGTCCTGTTATGCAATACATTACTGGATGAAAGAGAAATGTCAAGCATAATTTGGTTAATGAGACATGTATTTGCCAACTTGATATAATCAAAACTCCAGAGTCTCATATGTTTACCAAATTACTGCTGATGGATTTTTACACAACCAAAGTAAAGTGTAAACATTTGCACCAACGCTTCTGTCTTTCTAAAAAGTTACACATTATCATCGACCACAAATGAGACACACATTAACTTGTTAGGTGGTCCACACACTTTCGGTAGGAAACGCACTGGCCATGAGTTTCTTGCCTCTGCATCTAATTTTGAAATCTGAGTTTGACGCACACACAAATACGCAATCACACTGAGATTTATATGTCCTTGATGGTAACAGACACATCCAAGCCTCCACCCGCCAACAAAAAACCCTCCCAGCTGAAAGTAGCTCAGTGTGAATGAATGTAATGATGGGTTGATAGTATTTCGCCTGGGACATACTATGTCATTTAGCGAGACGTTTTGTAAGCAGACACACTGTACTTACAGAAGAGTGTCATCATGGTCATAATATTCAGTAAGGAGTAAGTCAATATTTAGCCGACACATTGCTCAAAACAACCTGCAATACTCTTATCATAGGGATAATCTTCCTAAAGCAACCTGGGTTGGATGTCTTGCACAATGTTAATCTCAGATACGTTGCTTCTAAAAGGGACAAACATTTTTGTCCATTAAATGATGTATTATAAATATAGATTTAAAATGGCCATAAATAATCTACCATTCAAAAGTTTAGGGTTTTATTTTTATTTTTTATAAAATAAGTATCTTCTGGCCACCAAGGATGCATTTATTTGATCAAAAATATAACAGAAATACAAGTATTAAAAATACACATTTTAAAATAATATATTTTAATTAAATTTTAATATATATTTTAAAATGTAATTTGCTCAAGAAACATTTATTGGACAGTTGAAAGCAGTTGTGCTGTTGCATATTTTTGTGGAAGCCAAAATCATTTTTTTTTAGGATTCTTTGATGAATAGAAAGTTTTTATTTGAAATAGAAATCATTTATAACATTATAAGTGTCTATAGATCATTTTAATGCAATCCTTGTCAAATAAATATACAGTATTCATATGCAATTAAAGATAAATTATATAAATAAAATGTTTTATATAGTAGTATTCACAGGTACTACTATAGTAGTATAGTAGTCACTGGTAATAAACCCTGGGAGACTTACTGATATCTCTGCTTTAATAATGATCCCTTCAGTCATACTGCAGAGGCATTCTGGGATATGCAGATAAGAGTGAGGGAGTCTGTCCGTGTTCATGCCAGGCCAAACAGGGAGTGACTCTCCTGTCTTTTCTTCAGGACTTAGATGGTCTCTCTCCAGGAGTTTGTGCTCTCCTCAGTATTTGTAATAATGCCGATCTGTATTTGCAGCATTCTTCCCCTGTACCCCATAAGGAGTAAGTTATTTCATTTTGCCTCAGAGTGCTGAGGGAGGAGCAGAGTGATTTGCAGTAGCGCCGAAATCCCTTTTTTGGTCATATCTGTGCTAGACGAGATCAGTGGCCAGTGAAGAATATGAAGTTGTCCACATCGAATCATTATAACAGTTTGACCTCTGACCTTGCGCTGTTGCATTTGGCTAGTATCGCCGTATGGCTGGAATTTTAGATCTGTGCCAAGCAGACAACTATTGAAACAAGCCTCCCACAGAGCTTCTGCTTGTTACAACCGTTTATTTTCTGTTTCATGAGGCTGCTGTGAGGGTTTCCAGAGGCTGTTTTCAAATTAAAGCGCAGTCTTATTACAGAACGTTTTTTTTATAACCCCTCTGAAAGAGCCGATTTTAATCAAAACTTTACTAAAACTACAACGCTGCACACAAAAAAAATAGACACTGATCAGGACAAAAAAGATAACGCAATATATTTTTATTTGTCAAAATCTGAAGATTTTCATGGAAATTTCCCAAAGGGTATCATGCAGCCAATGAGAAAGAGAGGAACACATATATATTTACACTGTAAAAAGTTCACCTGTATATTCACAGTAAAGTACTGGCAGCTGTGGTTCCAGCACTTTACCGTAATTTTACAGTTTCAACAATGCTGTAATTTCACAGTAAAGTACTGGCAGCTGTGGTTCCAGCCCTTTACCGTAATTTTACAGTTTCAACAATGCTGTAATTTCACAGTAAAGTACTGGCAGCTGTGGTTCCAGCCCTTTACCGTAATTTTACGGTTTCAACAATGCTGTAATTTCACAGTAAAGTACTGGCAGCTGTGGTTCCAGCCCTTTACCGTAATTTTACGGTTTCAACAATGCTGTAATTTCACAGTAAAGTACTGGCAGCTGTGGTTCCAGCCCTTTACCGTAATTTTACAGTTTTTAATTTTACGGCTGTGCTGTAATTTCACAAAGTCAAAAATTGTCACTCAATGTAAAAAATAAAGACAAAATAGATTATGGTACAGTACATTGTTTGCCATTTATTTAAAACAGGTAACAGGTTTTAACAATACATTAACAGTATTTAAGGGAAAAAAAGTCACAGAAAATACATTTTAAAACTCAATGAGAGAAACCAGTAGGCAAAAACAAAAACCTTACAAAGAGGCAAAAAATACCTCGTGAAAAAGACGATTTTACAGGTCGGAAGTAACATAATAGAATAACAGCAAAGAAACAACCTTACCTTGAACAGTGTTCTTCTTTAAGACAGCCTAGAGGAGTGTTGCGAAACAATTCTGCTTTCTGTTCGAAAATAGACCGCGTTGAAGATGCCCCGCCCACACGTGCCATTTTTTACAGTCCAACACTGTTTTTTCCAGGAACAAACTGGTTTACACATAAATGCTGTAAATTTACCGCAAGTAATTAATTCATGGAACATAGACTGTAAATTTACAGGATTAAACTGTTTATTGAAATAACAGTATTTTACTGTTGGAAATTAACTGTATTTTTACAGCAATTTTTAACAGTGAGTGCAAGAGGTAGTAGCCTGAAATGCATGGAAGTGAAGATATGCTGACAGCTTCTCAGGTTTGTGCAAGACACAGTTTCTGTTTGAGGTCACTGTGGGGTAATGGACACTTGTGAGACATAAACACACTTGGAGAAATATGAGAAACTGTAAACAGCTACTTATTAACAAGATTGAATAGACCAGATTTGGAATGTCAGGGGATTAGTTCACCCAGTAATTATATTTCTGTCATCATTTACTCATCCTCACTTCGTTCCAAACCCATTGACTATTATTTCAGTTTGTGGAATACAAATGGAGAAATTCTGAAGAATCCGTTTGTTCCTTGATCTTGACATAGAGGTCTATGTACCATTAAAACATCCTCCAAATGTCATAGATTAAAACCTCCTCCTCATAATAAACAAAAAATTTTTTTAACCAAACCCCAAAAACGGTTTGCTTGGATATTGTGGGATCCGTGACATAACATGAGCAAATTAATTTGCATATGACTCAAGAGCAAGCTATCAACGAGTAGTTCTACTCATCGCAGCATAAGCCTCGCCCACCGGCGTTCACCTGTCTGACACGGATCACGCCCCGGATCATGTCGGAGGTTTATATGTTTGTTCAGAGCATTTGACTGCAGACTGTTTTGTAAACGAGGCACACAAGAGAAGTGATAGAAGACACAAAGCTTTTCAAAACTGAATCAGTTGAACGAATTGCTTGTGACGCCTGCGGGTCAAAAAACTGTGTCAACTTTAACATGCTATATAAAAATATCTGTGGGGTATTTTGAGCTATAACTTTACATACACACTCTGGAAACATCAAAGACTTATTTTACATCTTGTGAAAAGGGCATTATACCACCCCTTTAAAAGAAAACATATAGACACTGGTTTATGGGTTCACAGAGATCATCGCCACCTAGCGGCAAACCATTGAAATTTCAAAATTGTTTGAAACAGTTATGATATAACTAAGCCTTGTTTATTGAAATCACATAACTTTGGCAGTTTGATACACTTTCTGAATCACTGGTTCGAACAAATGATTCGCAAATGTTTCATGAAAGCGTGTTTTGAAAGCATCATCACTAATGGAGGGTTTGCAAAAAACTTTTGTTGAAGGAGCCACATCGCAAACCGTAAATAATTTCATAAAACTTTGTCTGTAAATTATATTTTTATATTGATAATGTTTTCAAAACACTCAAGTGCAATAGCAAAGAGACAGTATTCCAATGACGTTAACAGGCAGCAAGCCTTTAAAGGAGCTTAAAAACAGACGATTCAGCCAAAGGGTCAGAAATTATTGAAAATAATCACTTTTCAGCATATATATTTATATACATATATATAAAAAACATTAAAAATACAAGTGAGCCTCAAGGAACAGATTAAACAAAAAAGTCATTGAAACATGATCAACCACTAATCTGACCTGTATACTTGCATGCTAGTTATGTCATAGGTTTCCTATATAAAGGTGACTAAGTTCACAAGGTTATTTCCATTTCCATTCAAAGTAAGAGGCTTTTTGAAGATGAGGGATGGACATGACAGATGCAAGGTAAACAGAGTCAGTAGTTCAACTGTGTCAACTCTGAACAATCATTGCCTTTCCATAAATATGGGCAGCTAAATGAATATTGTAATTTTATCCACCACCATATTAAGTGTAAATAGTGTACTGTTTTTTTTTAATGCTTTATTTTGAAAGACGAGTCATATTACACGATGGTGTATTATGTCAGTCACAAGAAGAAATCACAAGATCAGGGATAATAGAAAATTAGCAGATTTGACATTTGACTTCTGTATGGCTCATTGGAAAATGCCTTATAAAATAAAGTGTGTTAATTTTATTTAAATCTCTTAACCCTCCCTCAATGTGGCAATACATTCTTCTACTAAACTGCAAAAATATTATTAATTAGTACTAACATGAACATTGAAAGCGGAATATAATTTTTCCCCACACAATTTTGCTTTGTTTAAAGATGTTTTAAAGTTGAACAAAACTACTATTTTGGACTAATTAGCAGTACTGAAATTTGATTTTTATATTTTCTGAAGTAAATGTGAGTGATTTAGTGATAGGTGGTTAAACACTGGCCAAGGTAAAAAGAGTTCATCCCAAAGTCTCTATGAAATTCTGGCCTCTAATATGGTTAGAGTATCATACATATCTCATAGTATATCAAATAATGATACAGATCATTATCATCAGATCATAAAGCCAAGTGATGTTAGTTTGAATCCCTTCGCAGTCACCACTAGCTATTTCAAGATTTCCAGGTCTGTACACAACATTAAGAAAGATCTTAGTTTTTGTTTAGGGTGTGTACTGTACATGTGATGGTCTATTCAGTTCTGTTCAGCTAAGCATTATTTGTTCAGCGCTCCCCTGAGTGAGTTTAAAATTGTGCAGCTGTATATGATGACAGGAAGCTGCTATTTACACTGCAAAGTGATCACTTGATTTCAAAGTGACCTCTCATTAACCCTGTTTTTCTGAAGCCCTTTCATTGATGCACCTGGAACTTCCCCACGCCCATTCAAAGCAAGTCTTCTGTGGTCTTGTAAAGTAAAAAGACCCACTTCAGACCTTTTTATCATTGTTAGAAGCAATGGTGAGACAAACTATACAGTTTTTGGTGAAGTGCATTCTTCCACAGATGCTCTGAATATAAGAAAATACCCTTTCAGTCTTTATACTTTTTAAAATTTCACATTTAGCCTAATTCATTGTGTTACTTGCCGTTTCTTTGTAATTATTTGTCAAAAATTTACTGGAGCGTCTATCTACACTAACTCCGCCCACTGACGTCTGGTTGAGCCGGACAAAATTACAGAAGATGCTGGATTATCAGCAGTAGCAATTGTGTAGGGGTAAGACGCGTGGCAGAGAGTTTTGATTCGAGTTTGAATCCGCCTTTTGCCGAACTAGTTCTACTAGTTCCGAACTAGTTCAGATCGGAAGGGCATTTATTTTCAATAAAAATTAAGAAAATATTCGAAAAGTGGAAATAAAGTGTCTACGTATGTTTAATAAATGTTTATTGTTTAGAGTTAGGGGTAGGTGTAGTAGGGACCAATTACAATCTTACACCAATTTTTTATTCAGTGTACTGTATGTCTATCTCTTTCCATTTATTTTCTTTGTACGCCAAATTAGAAAAGGATATTTTGTGTTCTGGTGAATCTTCAGCTTATACAAATCACGAGCCAACAGTTTATCCCAATGATTTTGTTTAGTAACTGTCAACAAGAACATTTGATTTTATCGTTAGAAGTTGTTAACTCCCTCAAGAGTGTGGTTACTATAATGCTGTATAATAATCTCAAGTAAATGAAGTGTAATTTGAATGATGTGTAATTTTGGCTGAAGGACTCCTCCCACTACTGTTTTATATATAGCTCAGTGAACAAGCTAAATCTTTCTAAACTAACATACTGTATGCTGACTCGCATTCCCCTATAGGTTGGCCAGAGTTTAGTTTCCATGGTGTCACCACAGTCTGGTTTGGATTTGTTATTGGTTGCCATAGTTATACTGGTTAAATTTCCTTTGGGTTTTCCCCCTAAATTAAAAACGGAGGTTGCCAAAAGGGTTGGCTGTGTGCTGTTCGCCACATTACACTCTAAACGCGCATGGGGAAATCTAACGCCCATCTTGCAGTCCTTTTTGAGTTGACCAGTCCTGTTGCTCACCATATGACTCTGGCCAAGAGAAGTTTCTGGAAGATTGTAGGTTTGCTCAGTTGTCATTGACACATCAAAAATACTACTGTATGTGTTTGGGATGCAAGAGATCACTGGTGCTTTCTGACCAATCACCCAAAAATGCATGCATTGTCAAGAATATTTCTGAAAAACTATGCACAGTTTTGTACCATTGTACATCTGTACTTAGTAGCATTTTTAAGAATAGCTTAAACATTGCTATATCATTAAAGTCCGCTTTAAAAGTAGAACAGGGGTAATGCCCACCCTGGTTACACATAAACAAGAGAAAGAAGGGGGAGTTTGGCTCAGCTTTTATGAAAGCTGCACCTGTGAGGGATATCTGGAGGTAATCTCCTGTCCAGGAAGAACAGACATGAGGAATGGGAGTTATGTGGGATTCAAAGGATCTCTCTCTCTCTCTCTCTCTCTCTCTCTCTCTCTCTCTCTCTCTCTCTCTCTCTCTCTCTCTCTCTCTCTCTCTCTCTCTCTCTCTCTCTCTCTCTCTCTCTCTCTCTCTCTCTCTCTCTCGTTTCTGCAACCAGCAACTTGGCACTGTGACAGCAAGTTTTGCATGACCAAGCACCATTCAATTTCTTCCAAAAATTTAAAATGTCCAGGTAAAGTTAATGTGTAGCACAAGTTTTCAAGAGCTAATTTAAGCACTGGCCACATTGAGAATTTAAGGGGCCGTAAAGGGAATAGAAAATACCCATACAAGGTTACTTGCGTGCATTCCGAGCGCCTTGGGAAGCATAAAAAAACAAATATTGATGTTTAGTAGTGAGTCACTGTTCAGTAAGAATGCGGGACCTTCCCAGAATTATGGGAAAACAGAGGATGTACAATTAAAATGTTTGACTAATGCGAAAGGAAAGATGTACCAGTCTATGCAAAGTCATGTGACTGTATGTTTCTTTCTTCTGCTGAACACAAAAGACCCTTTAAGCCTATACCATGACTATACTGCCTTGGATCATATACATTGAGTATTGCTCAATTGTTGTTTTACAGTGGCACAAAAGCATTTTGTGTAACTGTCTGGACAGAATAAAAATGAATTGAGTGGGCCGTACAGAAGTGGGACACTTGTCGTATCATGTGATCTTAGCAAAGTCTCCGCAGAAGTCTGCACAGTCACGGAAACGTTGTGTATTGTATGAACAGTGATTTTACCGTTTGAGGGGGAAAATGTCAAATGGTGACAGAAAATGTGACGTGAAAAAATTGGAGGGAAAAAAAGATTGTTTCATTTTACCTTTAGAGCCCGAAAAATCCCTTCAGGGTAAACTTTATGATACAGTCGGCAATATATAATATGAGGATGGGCAATGCTAGAGCCTTATTTAAACATATTGCGTGCAGCGTCAGTCCAGTCAATGACACTGACACTCCAAATATCCAAATAAGGACGTTAACCCATAGATTATGAATGTACAATGTGAAATATCAGTTTATGAATACCCAGGATTTATTGTTAACCCCGGATAAATTATGTGGAATGTAAAGCAAGGTAACCCAGGATTCCATTTGTGTGAAAAGCACTAAAATTACTTTAGAGTGTGCACATTTAAATTAAGATCGCAATTTTTTTTTATTTTGATTGAAAGGCTTTCACGACTCTTTTCTGTCGCATGTTGGAAGAAACTAGTATATTTTTAGAACTCAAAAAACTTGCCCAGATTGTCAGCTTCAGTTTTCCATCCACAAATGTCTGAGCCATTTGCAAACCAACCATTTTTTTCCTCTGAATACACTCCTCCTGCTGTGACGAAGGAGGATTGAGTGGAAACAGTGCTTCACAGTTAGCCGCAAATTCCCGCTTTTACAGGCCCACAGTGGAACATTCTATACTTATTCACTGTGCACTGCCACATTTTCAAGTCAGTTCATGGGGTTTGCCTCCACAGATTTGTATGAAACTGATACTAATATGCCAAATTTAAGTGGGAATTTGCACAACATAAAAATAAGAAAACGTGGCATGAAGCTCGGATTTCTGATGGGGGTTTCTCAGTAAACGCAGCAGACTTATAATGATCAGAGAACTTATAATATTGTCATTGGATACTTCACAATTAATTTCTTCTGTTTCTTCTTAAATTCTACCCTGGAAATCCGACCCATCATGCCTTGGAGGCGAAATCCTTACAGGCTCAATGGATGAATATTGTTTATGTTTAGTCTGACAGCTTTCAGTTTCTCATTTAGACTGATTACTAAGAAAGATTACCTGTCAAGTGCTAGTTCCAAAAAGATAAGGGTAATCAATCATTCTTTTAACACCTTACTGGGCAAAAACATTATATTAGTGATATCAACCACCAAAAAAAGTAGACATGTAAGGACAAGAGTGCATGGTTTATATATTTATTTGTCGATAGGTTAATTGTCCATAGTTGTTGTTAGTTTGAAGTACAAAAACAAGACCCATTATTTCATTTTCATTTCGCTCTTTCAGTTATTATGATTGACTGGTGGAATTTTTTTGTGAAATGAAAATGGAAACAGACGCTACTTACTGTTTTCTTTCACTGTGATGACACGTTCAAAATGCTCATTAGACTAGGGTCCAATTTTTCATAGCAAGAAACTGAAACTTTGACATTGATAAAACAACAAAGTTGAGATACAACAAGTATCTACAACAAGTAGAGATACACTATATGGTTTGAATTAAGAGAGCGTGGCTTTCCAACATATGTTAAAATCTGATTCAATAGAACTACTATACTGAAAAATATTTTTTTATGAATGGTTTTGATTCATGAGATATTGGCTTGTGCTCTTATCTTTCATGAACAGCAGTGATCTTGTTTTTGTTTATATCACTTTTTGATTGTATTCAAAATGGGGGACACTATTTTCCCATCCACCTGTGGTCTCTAATATTGGTCTCTAATATTTTCTCAAATCTTTAAAAATATCTTATTAGCATCAAGATTAAGTTTTCTGAAGGAGAAATAGCCATGGCCAACATGTATGATACAAAAATTACGAAGCAAATTTTTTATCTTCTCCATCCAGAAGTCTCCTGTACATGGATATCTCAGCTTCTAGCTCCATCTTGATGTTGAACAGGACCTGATAATCCAGTGTTTGGCTTTGAATGCTGTCACGCAGCTGCTTAAGCTCAGACTCCCGCATCAAAATAATGCCATTGTATTGCTCCACCTGCATGCCATATCGCAACTTTGTTTCATGAAGAGCTTCTTCCAAAGATGCTCTCTGTAAGAAAAAAACCATGAGTAATGTGTTCAAAAGTAGGCAGCTCCATCAAGGTGTGCAGGAAGAATCTCTTACACTTCCAGTCAGAGACTGCAGCTTTGTTTCCAAAGTCTGCATCTGCCTGCGGCTCACACTGACTTGTGTTCTGGCTTCCTTCAATGCTGCCGTGTTCTCAGTCACTTGAACCTGCACCACAGTGATCTATACAAAAAATAGAGAATTAATTTTTTTTCTTGTCTTTAAAACCGAAATTAAGTGTAAGACTTGCAATAAAAAAATATGCCCCACTTTTGATTCGTGCCAGGCTTTGAGCTCCTCCTGGTTCTTGAGGGCGATCTTTTCATAATTGGCTCTCATCTCCTCCATGATCTTAGTCAGGTCCTGTCCCTTAGGAGCATCAACATCCACCTGCACTCCTGACAGGGTGATCTGACTATATAATTCTGACACTTCCTGAAAAATAGATTTGATGTCCCACAGGGTTAGATCTTGGGCCCTCGTAAGGTTTCTTGAGCTACTGCACTCTCTGATCTATTGTAATTTAATATGATTTTTTTATTTATGTGTAATATAATCAAATGTATTTACCAGCTGATGTTGTTTCTTTAAATCGATGAGCTCCACTTTTAACCCTTCAACATCATTTTCCAGATGCAGTCGTGCCACATTGGTGTCATCCAGCATCTTTCTTAGTGCATTTATGTCTGCTTCAACAGACTGTCTTAGCTGAAATTCCTTTTCAAACCTATAGACATTACATTAATGAGAATTAAAACTTTTTTGTTTTTTTATTACTTTGGTGGCTGGTTGAATTAAGGGGAGGGACATTCTCAATTTAGAGTTTCAATGGACAAAAATTTGTCTCAAGCTGATTCATCAGTATGTTCCCTGGAAAAGAAAGACTGTACTTTTTAAATGCTACAAGTTTATATTGTCAACTTGTACATTTGCATAAAGTTCTTGACATATAAATGGCCTCACATCTTATATAAATGGAATAAACCCCACAAAAGATAGTTTTATTTTATGTAGTCTTTAAAACCAGCTTACTTGACCCTGTAGTCTTCGGCAGCCAACTTGGAATTGTCAATTTGAACACCCACATTTGCATTGCTTAAAACCATTTCCAGGATCTAAATGGACATAACCAAAAAAGGTACAATACAGCCTATTGTTAGTCAGTTATCTAAGGCCAATATAAAGGAGCCGCTTTTCAAGAATTTATTATATGCTTTACTCAAGGGCACGCTCAAGGTCCAGTTTTTAAGTCATCATTACTTTGAACTGAACATAAATCCCTTTCATTACACCCGCATCACCATATAGTAATGATCAAGCATTAATACCTAAAAAAAATTAAGCAAAAATATAACTAAGTAGTAAAGTTGTAGAAGCTGTTGTGGATGCGGTTGGACAATAATTTAGAGTATTGTATGAACCAGTTAATACTATCTATAAAATTTACATTCAACCTCACAGAAATGCAAATGTCTAAGCAATGAAGAAAATGTGGAAAATGAATAATGATGCATATTGAGATTCTACAAATGGCAATATTGTTAGAGACTAGTATTTCAGTGGACAGAAGTACCAATTACCTCTTTGCGTATTTTATCAAGTGTGGCTTGGTAGTGAATGTAGTCCTTAGTATCTGGATCCTTTTTCTCCAGAACCTGGCGGATTTTCACCTCCAGCTCGCCGCTGGCCTTCTCCAAACTCCTAACTTTGTCCAGGTAGGAAGCAAGACGTTCATTCAGGATTTTCATGGTTACCTTTTCATTTTCAGCATTTCCAACATGCCCCATTTGTGCAGTGTTAGATCCAAAGATCTCCTTGGAAAAGGAAACCCTGTTCCCAGGACTTCTCCAAGAGTAAAACGTGGGTCTTGGCACGCTGAGATCCTCTGATGACATTCTGTATATTCTTTTGTTCTGAATGCTGAAGTTTTGCATTTTACTTAATTTTCTGCAGAGAGATCTTTAATGAAAGGGAGATCAGATGCAACTTTTGGTTCTAAAAGGAATGAGATTTTTATGCTTTACACTTCACAAGATGTAGACACAT
Source organism: Siphateles boraxobius (assembly GCF_051911475.1). Lineage (NCBI taxonomy): Eukaryota > Metazoa > Chordata > Actinopteri > Cypriniformes > Leuciscidae > Siphateles > Siphateles boraxobius. The sequence goes on from NW_027509195.1 coordinate 3,573,528, forward strand.
TTATATTATCTTTAGACTCTGGACTCCGACCCCACCCACTGCTTAGTGTTATGGTTCTAATAACCAGAAAAATCAAACCAATAGGTCCCCTGATGAAAGTATTTCTCTCAAGAATGAAAATTCTGTCATCATTTAGAAAATATTTTTGGTCCGTACAATAAAAGTAAATTTTGTCCAGTGCTATTTTGGACCCTGTTGACGTTCATTGTGGCCACCACTTTTGAAACATTTTTCAAAGTATTTTCTTTTGTGTTCTGAAGAACACAAGAAAGAAATTCATACAGGTATGCAAAAACATGAGGTGAGTAAATGATGACAAATTATTTTAATCTCTAAATAAATATGAAAGATACCGATTTCCACAACAAAAGGTCTTCAGGATTACAGCTAACATTATTTAATAGTTTGTTGTAAAATGCAGTTGTCTTTCTTTCTTTTTTTGTGAAAACAAGCAGCATTTAGTCAGTTCTACAGTGTTTGATCTAATTTACACATTACCACCAATTATTTATTTTTCTTTTAAATTATATACAATTTTGAATTAAAAATAAACTTTCAAGTCCAAGTATGCCACTTATTTGTATTACCATCAGAACTGCTTTTATTCTAAAACTGAATGGAAAGAATGATTGCACTTGAGGCTCTAAACTATTTTGATCAGACTAATGTTATAGTCATAACATTAATGACAGAAGCAGAATGCAAAGATTTGATAAAAGAGTCGTCTTTTATTGGAAAAGACAAGACATGATGACAACAACACAACATAGAAACGAAATGGGACAATCGGTGATTCGGCGTAAACAATCATTGTCATTACAAAAATATCTAGTAAAGTTTCTAAATGTTCATTGACATTCAGTCTTTTTTGGCTATAGCCATTAAAGTGTTAAATTTGTTGTTTTAAATTAGTGTTGAAATGTACTAGTTAAATCTCATTGCATATGTACTCTGAGACCCTTAAAATAGGGCACTTTGAACTAAATAAATATCTAATGTGTTAAGTCCAACCTGTCTTTAAAACATTTTATCATTGGCCCAAAAGGTTTTTCTGATGTGTTGTGGAGGTTGATCTGAAATTTGATGTTCAGAGTTTCCTCTCTTTGGTCTCTGTGCTTGAAGACACCACCTTCCCATCCACCAGCGTCTGCGTGACAGTCATCACTTTAACCTTCTTTTGCTCGTCAAGAGCATCCTGGAGCCTGCAGGAGAAAAAATGCTGGTTACCAACCACACAAAATAAATACTCCAGCAAATCTAGCCACAAAGGTTGAAGACAAAGCCGCATTACGTCTACACAAATGGTGAACTTCTGTGCAAACTTTGTATGCTTCAGAAGAAAACTTACTTGAAGTCTCCACCGTCGAGAAGCCTCCTGTAGGTGGCAATTTCTGCCTCCAGTTTCATCTTGATGTTCAGCAGAGCCTCGTACTCCTGAGTCTGGTGTTGGATGTTGTTGCGCAGATTTGTGAGCTCAGACTCCAGTTGCAGGACGACGGTGTTGAGACTCTCGATCTCCATGTTGTAACGCATTTCTGTATCACGCAGGGTGGCCTCCAGGGATCCTTTCTGGAGAATGAAGCAAAGAGAACCCAAGAGTTAGTTTTTAGCCAACTTCATGAAGAACAAGTCACGAGAAAAATTCAAGACACGATACTTGTAAAAATAAATATGATTAAAGGATTGGAAAGTCCAGATGCAAAATGGTAGCTTCTACAGTGGCTACAAGGAAAACTCACCAGGTTCCTCTGTGACTCCAGCTCGATCTCCAACGTCTGAATTTGTCTGCGAAGTTCGTTGACCTCTGTACGAGCACCTTGGAGGGCTTCTGTGTTCTGTGTGACTTGTACCTGAATCTCTGTGATCTAGAGAGAGCCCGAAATTTCACATTAGCCCCAAAACAAAGGCATTTGTTTTGCCCCAAAACAAAGGCAATTTGAAAATTATTGTCTTTTGGAATATACCTGAGATTCGTGCCAGGCCTTCAACTCCTCCTGGTTCTTCAGGGCCATCTTCTCGTACTTGGCTCTCATCTCCTCCATGAGCAGAGCGATATCCTGTCCCTTAGGAGCATCAACATCCACCTGCACTCCCGACTGGGCGACCTGGCTACGAAGCTCCATTACCTCCTGTTGGGTGGAGAGACCATAAAATATGTCTTAAAGTAACGCCCATAATAAATTATGCGGTAGACAAATGTTTTCAGATGTGCTAATGTCCAAATGTGCCAGATGTGTACTCACATTGTCATGGTTCTTCTTAAGGAAGATGAGCTCTTCCTTGAGGGCCTCAATCTCGCTTTCAAGGTTCATGCGGTTCATGTTGGTGTCATCAATGACCTTTCTCAAGCCGGTAATGTCGGCCTCTACACCTTGGCGGATGGACAGCTCAGATTCATACCTGCAGGCACAACATAGGTCAATGGGTCACTCTTCAAAACTCTCCATGAGGTCAAAATGTTGGTTATACTTCACAATTCTGTTACTCACTTGACTCTGAAGTCATCAGCTGCCAGGCGGGCGTTATCAATCTGGAGCACTAGACGGGCATTATTTGTGGTGGCATCAAAGATCTACAACCAAAACCGAAATCATTTGAATCAGTCAAAAGGGTGACATCAAAGAGTCAGCAAACCCACCATTGAACAATACAATATGTAATTAGTACTCATGAAACCTCACCTAACTTTAAATGTTTTACAAATATGCAAATTTTAGTACATGATGTGTAAAACACATAGTCACTGGAGCTGTGGTTCCATCGTCTGCCATGTTGCCTTGGTTTGCTTAGATAAGAGGTACTAGAGGACAAAGTCCTTTTCACGGACGATAATCATTAATCAACTGCCATGTTGGAAAAGCGTCTGGTATCTGTTTGACGGTTGTAAATTAAGTTGTGTAGCGGCAAAGGCAAGGGTTGAGTAGGATTTCCTGCTTTTTTTTAACCTGATGTACTTTGTTGTGTAAATGCTTTCCATGTTTGCAAGCCAGCATATCCTGTAATCATGGAAAAGGGTGGAGATATATTATAGTTTAACACTAGTGAGCTCAACATATTTTTCCATATGCTAAGGGGTGTTGGCTATATATCTTCTAACAATATTTCTACTTAAATGTGCAGTATGTTTTAATTGAAATAAATGTTTATTTCTATATAATATATATTTATACTTCACTGAGTTTTTAACCTTAAACTTTAAGATTCCTTTCAGTACCAAACGTCTATCTTTTCATCAGGTTAATCTCATGGCTAATCCTATTTACTTTTGTGACTGTAGAAAACCTTGAGGGATAGGAATTTAATTGTTTTAATTTAATCTACCTGTCACTTTACTGTATTGTGACTGATGAATGAAAAACCAATCATTCTGATAACACTGTCTGGTTATCAGTGACATATTAGCTATAAATTTCAGCTTCAATAAACAGTTGGTGTGAAACTGACTCTCTAATCAATATGTTATCATTGACAGTATCTGCAATATCCTAAATGTAGAACAGCAAAAATTACATGAATATAGCTAGCTTTGCTCTGAGGTAGTTCAGAAAAGTCTCACAGCTGGGCTCATTTTGCACTCTCTGAACTCCCTCAACTTTTCCATTTCCCTTATGACACACGCACAGATATGCTAAAACATCTCAGATCCCAGAGTTTCCATCCACAGGGAATAAACAAACATCTGAATGTTTAACAGGACAAGGGTTAATACAGGATGGAAATGCTTATTCACCGGAATACCGGCTGTAAGCAGTTATGAATGTCGTCCTGTTGAGACTGAGACTCCCTCCCCCATGCCTTCCCCTGTTTTTAGTTTCACCCATAGTTTATTTTTTGGTTCTCTGCCTATCAGTGCTGGACATCAGTAAACTCTCTTTAAGCCCTTTTAAATCAAACCAGCTGTAAATGACAAAGGAATGCCTTTGTATTGTTAGTTTTTGCCCTGAAACCAAATAAATGTGCACCAGACTGTTAATAAACACTAAACTGCACAATTAATCTGTCACCTTAAGTTCTTTATAGAGGCCATAAATTGTCTGTACCCTTCTCCCACTCATTTAAACTAACCTTCTTGCGCAGCTCTTCAACAATGGGCTGGAAACGGCTGTAGTCATGGACATCAGGACCTCTCTTTTCCAGGGCCTCGCGGATCTTTAGCTCCAGCTTACTGTTGGCCTGCTCCAGGGTCCTCACTTTGTCCAGGTAGGAGGCCAGACGGTCATTCAAGTTCTGCATGGCCATCTTCTCATTGCCCATGATCTCACCTGTGGACCCGGTGGCACTCATATGGATAGAGCTGGACATTGAGGGAACTCCCATTCCACTGCGGACACCGGAGTAGGACGCAGAGGAGATACGGGTGCCTTGACCTCCAGCGCCGCCATAGATGCTTGCAGCCCGGTAAGTTGGCACGTTGGTGGTACGCTTGATAGACATATGGGACATCGGCACCTGGGAGGTGGAGGAACGCACACTGTAGCTTGTTCTCATACTCATGGTTGCTGGAAGTGAGTGAGCAGATGAGTGAATGAAGGCCTGGAGAGAGGTAGAGCTCAGTAACACACAGCCAGAGGAGTGCACAGGGCAAGAGGGACACTCTCAGGCTTTATGAACAAACAGCTCTCTAGAGTCCCGCCCCAAGCCCCTCCTACAGCCAAAAGAATTTCAGTCTGTGGTTTTGTGACCGCCTTCAAGTAGTCTGTTATTATAAGTGGCTCCATTTTTCCTTTCAGAAATTAGAGTGAAATGTTCTTCGCATGAGGATTTTTCGAGGGTTTTTTTTTATCAAAAGAACAGGCACTCCTGTTGTTAACAAAATATAAAGTAATATGAACATTCTTGATATCTCTGATAAAGATTTACTAAACTAAAAAGATCAAAAAAACCAATTTGGTAACACTTAACAATAAGGTTCTACTGTATGTTAGCATTAGTAAATCCTATAACTAACATGAAATAACAGTGAACAATACTTTTAAAACTTGTTAATTTAGGTTCATGTTAATTTATAAATGTATAAAATGAATAATTTTGTATAAAAATGAACATGTAGGCTATAATAAACAAACGTGAAACAATGAAAAAAATTTTTTTCTGAATTAACATTCACCTAGATGAATACATGAATACTTTTTTTATTTGTTTTATATGTTTTTATTTTATATGTTTATTGTTAGTTGTTGTGATACCTAAAGCATTAACTAGTGTTACCACTAATTCACACAACTGATATAGTTACTTTTATATTATAAATATACTAATGCAGTATGAAATATTGAGTAACTCTCTTCCAGGGAAACCAAACTTGTTAGACACTCATATTGAGAAATCATTATGTTGCATTACATTCATTCATTCATACAATTTGTCAACTCCTTTTTTGTCGTGTTTAAGCAGGCCATCTTATCATTCTCATATTACGCTGGGCAAGAAAACTGCTTAAAATGGTCAAGATTGAATATGATAAGCCTTTAACAGTTTTCTAGTTTTGATATTCGATCACAGAAAGGATTTTCCTGCCTGCCACGCCTGTAAAAGGATGTGTGAACAAAGGAACAATCAGTCTGGCTCCTGAGTACACACACATGTATGGACAATGAAACAAGCTAATCACTGAAACCTATCTGGAACCCCCAATAGTTTTAAACTTATTCACACAATGGATTAGACCCATACCTGTTTGAAATAAGTTTCACAAGAGAAAGCTGATACTATCCACACCTTCCGAGAGGATTTACTTTGGGTTTTCAGGTTTAAAGAGAAAGAAAAACTACTGAAATTGCTAACTTTGGAAATACACAAGAGGTTTAATTTTTTTAATGTGACTTTTAGGTATGTTTTTAAACGGAACAAGCGGACCTTTGTATTTTGTAAGGCATTTTTCCATAAATTCAACTCCCCTAATCAAACGGCCCTTAAAATGTCCCAAGCGAGTCTGAATAAAGCAATGCTAGTTTGTGTTTGGCTGTGAATGTGTTCTGTGACGATCCTCCCTTATCCATTGTTTCGGAATGTGTTTGTTTGAGGCTCGATAGAGCACAGTAGGAATTTGATGTGAAAGAATGCAGATCAATGTTGTGGAGCTCTTTTCACATCCACAGGCTCTCAGTTTGCTCTTGTTTATTTACTGATAGAGGACATGAGTCTTTTTTGAGACTATAAACTCAGTAATAAATGAAGCTATTATTTTATTAAGTTATTATTATTTCATTCAGACTTGTCTTTTATGGTACACCAATGACATTATTTATAATTTTAATCATAACGATTGTTTTTGTTCGTGGCTGAATATTTTGGTCATGCCTTACAGTCATGTCACATTAATGTTAGTTAATGCATTAACTAACAGTGAAGAATACATTTGTTACAGTAATTTATTCATCTTTGTTAAAGTTATTTAATAAAAGTACAACTCTTCATTGTTAGTTCATGTTAACTCAGATTCATTAAATAAACTTTTGATTTTAAATTTATATTAGTAAATGTAGACATTAACATTAAATAAGATTAATAAATGCATTATAATTATTTTTCATTGTTAGTTCATGTTAACTAATGCACGTAGTTAACTAACGTTAACTATTGTAAAGTGTTACCAATAATTAACCATTTAACCCTTAAATGAATTTAAATAATTTTATATGGCATTTTTGCCCTCTTTCTTATTCCGGGTGTGTGTGATCATTCTAAAAGCCTTTAATCATTTTTCCTAAACCTAATGTAATCAGTGCTGTGGGTTGCCAGATCCTCATCACTCCACCCTTAGGAGGACTAAGAGATTATTGCTGCAAAGTTATGATGGAGACATGACAAAACAAGCGGGTGGTCTAGTCATAACTCATCTGACTTATTTGAGGAGTGTTCTCACAAAGAAAAAAGAAAAACATTCGGAAAAACAAACACGCATACACCCACCCTCAGTTCATAAATCTATATGCTATACTATGTTTTTGAAAGACTGTTTTTCCTTCATAATTCTTCAAAAGAAAATATTGTCATTTATATAGAGGATAAGTTATCTGATTGTGCATCACAACTGTCATGAGATAGATTCATAAGGAAAAACAGTTTAAACGGGCCACGTAACATAATCTAATACAACAGAAGGGTAGGGAGGGTGGAGGAGGTCACCTGAGCACTGATAAAAGTGAGTCATTTTACTATCAGGTAAAGCAGTGCTATATATGGGCACATTTGAAATGTGCTCGGGCAGGGTGTTTGTACATGTTTTGGCACAGCACCCATGATTAAATACAGGGATTACTATTAATTTACTTAACTCAACATAGCAAACTTAATTTAAATAAAAAACGTACCCTTAAAGTCTTTTAGTGATGTGCCGCATTGTATATCGTGCTAAGCTTAGTGCAATAAAGTGCCTTTTAAACATTGTGCAGGTGACGGATCCGGTCGCATTATGGATTTATGGTCACTTTCAGACATAGTCTGTCGATCATCATCTGAATGTTCCTGCAGGGAGTTTGTTTAAATGAACTGTCTTTCACTGATAGTGGCGTTTTAAATGGAAGAACGTGTATATCTAATATCAATCACAACACAACCGGCCGCTTCTCCTAATGCATGACAACTCATTCAGAATCACCCCATATAAATAACATTTTATTTATAGCACACTAACGTTCAAAATATGGGGTCTGTGGCAAGCAGGGTAGGGCCGAAAGCCTTGGGAACGGAGCGAGGCTGGTGGCGCGAGTGCAAATGAACTTCACCTTCCGCTTTACTTTCGTTTTGTTGTTTGTTTATATTGTCATTAAAATGTCATTGATCGTTTGCCGGTACCCGCCTCCTTCTTACCTGAGCCTTTAAACCTCATTACAGGGTCATTAAGAAACTGATAGATTTATTAACCAAGGATGCATTAAATTGTTCAAAAAAGTAATTTATAAAAGTACAAAATAATTCAGTTTAAAGCAAAAATGTGTTCTTTTGAACTTTCTATTAATCAAAAAATATGTATCGTCTCAACAAAAATATTACAACTGTTTTCAACATTGATGCTCAAGAAACATTTCTTATTATTTTCCAATGATCATATTAGAATGATTTCTGAAGGATAATGTGACACTAAAGACTAAAGTAATGATGCTTATTGATAATTCAGCTTTACCAACACAGGAATAAATAAATAAAGGTCTTTGAAATTGTAATATTTTTGAACTATAATAATTCACAATGAGTAAGAGAACTTTTCCAAAAACATTTTTAAAAAAATCTTACCGATCCCAAACTTTGTAACGGAAGTGCATATCTACCATTTTAGTTAACTTACTTTCATTTATTTAATTTTAATTAATTTCCCCCAGATTATAATTTTACTGGCCCCACTGCAAAAAATATACATATACATTTTTAGTTATTATATATTTTTTATATTTTAGAAAGAAATGTATTCATATTTTATATATAATAGTTTTTCAAACATGTTGGTGTGAGTGTCATGCAAGAATTGGATAAACATGTATATTAACTAATTAATCAGTCATTTGTGGTCCACATTTTTGTTGACAAAATTAGTTGATTAAAGAAGGAGTTGTGCAGTTTAACATTTTAGTGAGTTAACATTCTCATCAGCAGCATGAAACTGATATGGAAAAGTCATTGAAGTGGTTAGATTAAAAGATTTTTGGGTTTCTTGGTATCCAGAGCAAAGGAGTTGCATGCTCAGCAAAGTGTGTTTGGTTTGATGACATCATGGTGGAGGTTTAGACTAGGTTCATAAGTCACGCAGTGGTCAGAGACAGTTCCTCTTTCAGGCTTTTCTGATACCACCAGTGCATATCAAATCAGCCCTAGACATACCCATTTATGAGCAATATGTGCTATCATCCTCGCTGGTAATTTGAAAAAACAAACAAACAAGATTGTTCAAATTTAGGATCTGATAAATTTTTTCTCATACCAAACAGATGATTCCCAAAGTCCACAAAGATGATGTGTATGGAAGCTTGTTTCCGCCACAGAATGAAAAAAAAAGGTAATTGCGACCTTTTATCTCACAACTCTGAGTTTATTTCTCAGAATTGCGAGTCGCAATTGCGTGTTATAAAGTCAGAATTGCGAGATATAAAGTCAGAATTGCGTGATATAAAGTCAGAATTGCGTGATATAAAGTCAGAATTGCGAGATATAAAGTCAGAATTGCGTGATATAAAGTCAGAATTGCGTGATATAAAGTCAGAATTGCGAGATATAAAGTCAGAATTGCGTGATATAAAGTCAGAATTGCGTGATATAAAGTCAGAATTGCGTGATATAAAGTCAGAATTGCGAGATATAAAGTCAGAATTGCGTGATATAAAGTCAGAATTGCGAGATATAAAGTCAGAATTGCGTGATATAAAGTCAGAATTGCGTGATATAAAGTCAGAATTGCGTGATATAAAGTCAGAATTGCGTGATATAAAGTCAGAATTGCGTGATATAAAGTCAGAATTGCGTGATATAAAGTCAGAATTGCGAGATATAAAGTCAGAATTGCGTGATATAAAGTCAGAATTGCGTGATATAAAGTCAGAATTGCGTGATATAAAGTCAGAATTGCGAGATATAAAGTCAGAATTGCGTGATATAAAGTCAGAATTGCGTGATATAAAGTCAGAATTGCGAGATATAAAGTCAGAATAGCGAGATATAAAGTCAGAATAGCGTGATATAAAGTCAGAATAGCGTGATATAAAGTCAGAATTGTGAGATATAAAGTCAGAATTGCGAGATATAAAGTCAGAATTGTGAGATATAAAGTCAGAATTGCGTGATATAAAGTCAGAATTGCGTGATATAAAGTCAGAATTGTGAGATATAAAGTCAGAATTGCGAGATATAAAGTCAGAATTGCGTGATATAAAGTCAGAATTGCGTGATATAAAGTCAGAATTGCGTGATATAAAGTCAGAATTGCGAGATATAAAGTCAGAATTGCGTGATATAAAGTCAGAATTGCGTGATATAAAGTCAGAATTGCGAGATATAAAGTCAGAATAGCGAGATATAAAGTCAGAATAGCGTGATATAAAGTCAGAATAGCGTGATATAAAGTCAGAATAGCGTGATATAAAGTCAGAATTGCGTGATATAAAGTCAGAATTGCGAGATATAAAGTCAGAATAGCGTGATATAAAGTCAGAATTGGGAGATATAAAGTCAGAATTGCGAGATAAAAAGTCGCTATTATTATTATTTATTTATTTAGTGGCGGAAACAAGCTTCCATAGGTGTAGCACTATAGCCGGTGAGTTTTTTGTTTTCCCAGATCAGCAAATGCATGTAACATTGACACAGCAATGAATCGTCAAACAGTGAGTTAGGTTGAATCCGGTAGGTGTGGCACAACCAGTCAATAAAAATGATTTTATTGATCTAGTTTTTAATACAGTTTTGTCTACCTGCCTGTCCATCATTTTCTTTTCTTTCTTTCATTCATTCATTCATTCATTCAAACTTTCCTCTACGCTACACTGTAAAAACACTGTGGTTGACCAAACTTTACCTAAAAAATATGGTAGCAACATTTTTTTTTACAGTTTTACAGATGAAACTTAAATTTACAGGATAAGAAATACCTGAAAAAATTATAATATACCACTTTATAAAATCTGTTTAGATCAATTACAGTTTTTAATCGTATATAAGGATATTTAGTATATAGTAGGATATCACAGTAAGTATAGTACATACAGAGTATAGTATACTTACTGTTAACCAATTAACAGGTTTTTGCCATAGGATTTTTTTCCATTAAAATTACAATACTTTTTACAGTGAAGGAATCTAATGGCAGTACCATTGTGTTTTGCAACAATCTTGCAATCTGAAGCATGTTTAATCTGAAAAAGTTTCTCACGTCTAATATTGCGACAAGCTGTTTGGTGTCACTAGAGCTGGACACCTGATCTGGTTTTCGTACATATTCAGGTGTGGACAAAAACCTCAAGATTGAGATGTACGAAATGTTCCAGATGTAAGGACACCTGATGAAACACATGGCAGGTGTCTGACGCATTCCTCAGATCTTAGTCAGCACAGCAGAACAGACACAAGTCAGTCAGAGTTGGGGGACCCACACAGACAAAAGACAGAGGAGGTGTTGGGAACGGTGGAGGAAAGAGGGGGTTGTGCATTTACTGGATGTCTGATAGTGTGACTAATATGCTTTGATTCTTGCAAAGCACATTCCACTGACTCTTTGTTCTATTTCTCTGTAAAATAAAGTTTAGGAGGAGGAGAGTGAGGGAAAATGCTGTGTGTGTGTGTGTGTGTGTGTGTGTGTGTGTGTGTGTGTGTGTGTGTGTGTGTGTGTGTGTGTGTGTGTGTGTGTGTGTGTGTGTGTGTGTGTGTGTGTGTGTGTGTGTGTATGTGTGTGTGTGTGTGATCAATCAATCATCCCTTGTCTCGTGTAAAATCCTCTCGCACTTTGAGCATATTAGATAACATGCACAAATTCACAGAGATCTCCATTTGTACACGCTAAAATATAATCTGTACGTTAATATAGTTTAGTTATGAGTATGTGTGTGTACAAACCATTAGTATTAACTCTTTCATTTTTGAACAAAATTTTCATGGCCCCCAGGATATTTTTTTTTTGGTTTATGAATATCTGAATATGCAATATATCAAAAGAAAGAACAGAGCCTCTGAGAAAATCACTTTTTTGTCAGAGAAAGAACGATGATCAAAACACAAATGGAGTAGATCGACCCTTATGCTTGCACAGTCGTCCTGGGTCGACATTTCATTCTGTAACATTGGCATACCGTTTTTTTTTTAATGCCGTTTAATGTTGATTATTGCGTTATTTTACGTATGATTACATATGATATTGCTCGTTTCTGCGTCTTCTTTACCGGTGTTTTGATCAGTACTCTTTCTGAAGATGTGTAATAGCGCCCCCTACCCCTACCTAGCCTGAAAATTCTGTCTCCATCTATGAAATTCCATGAAATGACTGGATTTTGCTGAGAAAATTCATCAAACAATGGTTAATGTTGGTGAACATGATTTCACCAAGTACAAACTGTATCGGGATCAACATCTTTGTTGATCCTAGAACAACATTCCAATCAGCCAATCAGATTTTAGGGACAAGTTTACACTTTATGTCAAATTTAGAATAGGGTTAGGGTTAGGTGCTTCTATATCAGTGTTGACGGTTGACGATAGCCATTGACTTCCATAGTAGGAAAACAAAATGCTATGTAAGTCAATGGATACCGTGAACTGCCTGGTTACCAACATTCTTCAAAATATCTTTTGTGTTCAAAAGAAGAAAGAGACTCATTCAGGTTTGGAACACCATGAGGGTGAACTATTTTTTCTTGGTGAACGGATTTGTTCAGGGTTTGTTCAAAGCACAAATTCAAGCATGGAAAATCACACAGCAATTAGTGTGAAGAATTCCCCCTTTTACGTAAAACATGCTCCAAGAATACATTCCCAAGGCAGCAGGAAACAACTTTCCCCTTCATACGCCTTTTTTTTTTTTTTTTTTTACCACGCCACCCCAGCTGCTCTTAGCGGGTTCTCGTGATTTTACACACCAAATTTCACAACTATGTCGGCCCTACAGCTTCTGGAACAGCAGCGCAGAGGCACTTGCTCATTTACGATGTCCAGCGTACTGAGACCGAGCTCGTATAATCAGTCAAGCAGATGAGGGGCGGAGCGGTACAATGGAAAGACTCACTGAATGAAAAGAACCACTGTGTGCCTCTCAAGAGACCACAGCAGCTCACTCACACTCCGTAGCTCTTAAATTAGGGAAGACGGGAAGGCTATGTGTGTGTGTAGCAATGGAAAGAAGTGTTAAAGAATATTTTCAGCCTTTGTGTTGAATGATGAATTATCAGCACACTAGGAAGGACGTTTCGTACATGTCTGTGACATTTAGGCGGACAGTGGCATCTTCACCATGTCTGGATTCTTCCACTGAAAAATCTTGTCAGATGATTCAGTGTTACATTCATCTGGCCGGGACTCCACAGTCTTATTACCCAGCATTCTTTGGGAGTACACTGCATAATGATGTTTCACAGCAGGGCAAGGGAACATGGCCGAGGCCTTCTTGATGATTTATTGTTTGGTTCCAGACAGACAACAGACAAGCATTGTAGTGCTCTCGCCGCTTCCGAAAAGTTCCTGAGAAGCTTTATCTAGATTTTTTTACGCGCCATAAATTCTGTTATGTTCTGGTTGGTTGCCAGGGCATTGCTGTGTGGTCGCTACAATATTCGAAGGTTTTTTTTAGCAGGCTGCAATTTGGTTACTATGGTGTTGTTTACTAGCAAAAGTGTCTGACATTCTTCTAGATATAGGGGCATGGGGGCATGGCTGTTCATGTCAGATGAAAATCGTGAATTGCTTAGAAAAATAGTAGCACATCTCTCAAGTTGTGTGAGTTCAGTTCTGTAGCACAAATAGTGTAGGGTTAGGTTTGTTATTATAATTATTATTTTTTATTATTATAATATAAATATGAATAATATTATATTTAGTGCTGGCCAACGATTAATCGAATCCAATTTAAATGTTTGTGTTTACATAATATATGTGTGTGTACTGTGTATAATTATTTTGTATATATAAATACAAACATATGCATGTATATAAGAAATATTTGCATTTATATACTGTAAATATAAATATTTGATATATAAATAACATATTTTTCTTAAATATATTCATGCATGTGTGTGTATTTATATACTCAAAATAATTATACACAGTACATATATTATGTAAACACAATCGTTTATTTTGGATGCGATTAATCGTTGCCCAGCTCTAATTATATTCAAACATAATACATATTGATAATTAGTATAATAATTAGGATTAGAGGTTTGTTCAGTTGGGAAGAAAAAGTCAAATATAAAAATATATAAATAAGAAGAAGAAATCAAAAAAATAGTCAAAATGCGATAGCTTATTAATGTTTTGAATTAGCTTTTATTTTTATGTTTTCATTTTAGTAATTTTGTTATGGGCTTTTGTCATGTTTATTACTTTTTTTTAAATTTCTATTTAGATTAATTTGTTTTTTATTTATTTCCATTTTAATTTCAGTAAACTTAAACTTCAGTTTTTCATCTGTTTTATTTTATTCAGGTAGCGAAATGGTTTCGTTTTTTAGCCATACCAACACTGCCTCACAATAGTCCTTTTATATTGTGTCTTTTTGAAAAAAACTCAAAAACGACGCCCAGCCTCAAAAGCTCTCTGAGAAAGAACATGGGGAGCGTTTGAAATCATCCATTCTGGAAGACTAGGCTTTGATCTGGCAACCCTCCAGTCCTGACCTCTCTCCTCTCCCTCCATTGCTCATGCTTACTTCAGTCAGAGAAATACCTCATATGTTTGTGGAGAGTGGCACCGCAGTATGAAAGTGGATGGACAGTGTGAAGGCCATGTATCAGGAGTGTATGTCTCAGGTATTAGTTGTCAGGAATGAGCTGAAAACTGCACAGAGCACTATGGGTCAGTTTGTGTGGCTGAGGATGTGTCTTTAGGCTATGTTAGTTGCATTGTATTTCTTCATTCATTCTCAATCATTGTCTTATTATTCAAACCAAGGCCAAGGTTTCATTCTGCCCCTGATTCTGTGTCTCTGCCTGTGTGCGCTTGTTGACTTTTCCAGTAATACAGGATGGGGGTAACCTGAAATTGGGTTCCTGTTCATGTTTTTGTCTTGTTCTACAGGAAGTTCCACCTCAGCAAAAGACAATCCAGACGGAGACTTGGGGGCTCTGGGGTTAGTGGTAGGGATGGGCAATGCCATTTATTTTCTTTTTGACTATATTACAGTTTTTTACAATCGCTTTGACAATTTTGTTCAGTACTTTTAACAAATTTCCTAAACTCTTAACACAGTTAGCACTACATCCGTCTGTGTAAGCTATACTATTAACACATTTCTTGTTGTTTTAACACAAAATGCATACAATAAACACAAATTTAAAATGCTTGAACTTTTACACACAAGCTCAAACAAGACCAAAACAATGGATTTTTACTGGCAAATTTACCAATGCTTTAACACTGTATGTCAGAACAGAAAACACCATGTTCTAAACCTAACCTTACAGGCTAAAGTCAAGGTAAACAGCTGTTTATATTGTGAATTGAAACACAAATACTGTATATCCCCTGTATTTTATTCTATTGTAACTGAGAAACAGCTGATTGAATTATGCAAATATATAAATGTATTTTTATTTATTTTATTTATTGCAGCAATTTTGTCTCTGTCTTCGTTTTTTTTTTTTTTTTCATTACAGTAACCGTACATTCTATAAAGCACTCTGAGATGGGTCTTTTTTTATTGAATTTCTGCAGCAAAAGACCTAAACCCAACAAAACAAAAATGTAGAGAGGCTTCAAAAGAAACTGCAGTGCAAAACACAATCTATGATCAATACAATATACTGTCTGTTGTATAAGGACAGACCTGACACATATAAAATAATGCAGTTTCTGTAATGCCATCTGATGTTAGTGTTTTTATGACATTGTGCTATGATTGACTAAATCTTCCTGTTGGACGAGAACATATGTTAGTGTTTGGGAAAATTATTTGATTTTGAGACATGTTTGCAGTGTCTTGGTAGACATTGATAGTGTATTATTGTATTTTGAAAATTAGTGTTGGAGTTTAGTTTACAATGTGTGATTTTGAGCATGAAATTAACTCTTTTGCCAATTGTGTGTTGTATGTGTGCTGGTGCATTAAGAGTTTAGGAAATTTGTTGAAAAATAGTCATAGCGATTGTAAAAAACTGTAAAAGGAAAGCATTTGTGTATCTAACTATATGTAACTTTGCAACTACATGTCAACTGGGGGGGGGGGGGGGGGGTCAAATTATAAATGTGGTGTTTAATTAAAGTAATTTTTCCGTATTTGTATTGCTTACTACTATTACTACTACTAATAATAATAAACTTAGGCTTGGTATTTGTATATGCGGATCAATCAGTCCACCCCAAGTAAATAAGCGCTGTGGTTTGTGCAGTTTAATTGAAATACATGTACTATTTTCCATGTACTAAACCTGTTTTTCCAATCATCAAAGTGGTTTCACAGAGGAGATCCTCTGGAATTTGACCTAATGACACACTGCAAAGACCAGTCAGTTGTGTGTGAGTCAACACCCTGATGTGTGAGTTGTAAACACTACGTTGGCGTGAAAACTGCTAGATGAACAGAAATCCTCGCTGTTCTACTGATTCAACTGATTAGATGAGACTAGACACTAACTAAAAGCCACAAAGCTCCAAATGTGGTTTCATGTGGTCTTTAAATGAGACCCTGCTGATATCCATTTGTTTACATTATTTTCAAGCCTGATTCTTCACTTTGTAAAATTAGGCATCATTAGCTCCAGCAAAATAAGAACATAAAGATGTTTTTGTGTGAATCCACTCGCTGTTATTTTAAACATGTTTGTTCAGGTTTTGTTATCAATGTTGTGTTAGGTTGTTTGAGGAGGTGGGTGTTCAGTATTGATCAAAGAGACAACCAAGACTTTCAGACTTGTTCTCTCAGCAGCGTTGACCTCTGACCTGGGCGAGGCAGTTCCTGGCAGGCAACAGGCCTGGATTGTGTTAGGACAGAGAGCCTAAAGCCTCCCACTCATTCTTTCAAATCCCTCCCTCTCTCTTTATGCCACTTTCCCCCCTCTGGAATGTGCTGGAATGTGTACAGACTAATATGAGAGAATAGGTAACAGCAGAGGCTCATGGGTAGGGATTCTCATCCAAGCTTATGTTAAAACTAACAGGCTCTAAACCGCACTCCTGCCAGTAAACCTATTCTGGGTCTATTTTCGTATCTTGTTCACATTTGGTCAGTCCTGCTGTGTGCATTTATTTGAGTATTTCGATTTTTGTTGACAGAAGGACACGGGACCATTAGATCCTTCTTACATCACTTGGCAGCTGTGTGTTCTGGTAGAAAATATGAAACAGGAGTATTTAATTAAAGCTCCAAGAGGTCCAGTCTTTAATGTCCATCCCAACAAAGGGTCCAAACAAATAATCTTTATGGCTAAGCAATGTACATTTTAGGAAAGTTCATTGTAAAGTTGGCAGCCATAATACCACACTTTATCCTAAAAAAAATAAAGGCCCTTTATTGAAATCTGTGGTTCCATGAAGAACCTTTAACATCCATGGAACCTTTTTACTGCATATTACATTACATTCTTACCATGGTATTCCAGTCTGATACCATAACTTTATCACACCACCATTTTTGTATGTGTATTTGTCTCTCCCTGCGGTTTTAAAAATGAATATTTTAGTATATTTTCCTTAAAAGTCTATTCTCCCTTTCCTCTCTTGATTGATATTTCATATGAACTTTTCATGAATTGACATTTTTTATGAATTGAATTTTCCATGATTCTGTTGTTAATCGATGTTGATACTGTTTTGCATGAAGTATTATCTATAAACAGTTAAAATAGTTATTCACTGTAATTTAATAATGCCTTTCTGTGTGACTATACACAGCTGGTGCTTGAAAGCTCATTCCCCTTTTTGGTCTCTAAATGACAGTTTAATTATTGTCCCTTCCCATTCCAAGGAATGGAAATAAAGCTGAGTTTATGAACATTTTATGACAAGGGCCAAAGGATCCTTGTCATGCTTCATCCAAGTAAAACAAAATCCAGAGTATGTTTTTGGCAATGTTCAATCAGTCAATGACCCTGAGATCAAGAGCATTCTGGGAATGGCAGACTAGTGCTCACAATGAAGCAACATTTCAGCTGAACTACTTCATTTGCAAACAAAATGAGATACCACCAGTTCTCACGGTGAACAGTGACCTTATAAAGAACCCTGTCCAGGACACTGCCCTTTGATTTGTTTCATTTTACAGGTTGTTTGATCAATACTTGATTGGTCTGCAGATATTATGAACAAGTGATGATTGGTGGATTGGTATATTAGAAGGTCATTAGTAGCTCTGTCTTTCACTCAGTTTAGACTGTGATCCGTAATCACTCCACTCTATGAATCATACTTTCCCGTCACACAGTAGTACACATTTAGAGGACTTTTAACCCTACAGTGTTTGATATACGTTCCAAATTGGATCAAAATTGGTTTTTGTTCCTTGATGTCATTCTCTAGTCTAGATCTTCAGAAACAGCCTGCTTTTTGCTGGGGTTTAAAAAAACAACAACTGCGTTTTGTCTATTAAATTAACTAACTATCTCTGTGTTCCTTACACTCGGCAAATGGAAGTTAACTCAATACACTTGGAACTACATTTATAATTTTTGTTGCATTAAAAGAAACCGGGCAGTGGATTTCTAGTTCACAGCACATGTTATAATTTTATGCATTTTGAGAAAGATGAGTACTGTAAGAGGCGGTGGTATTATTTTGAGGATTTTCTGTTGTTTCTGAGTTTTTGGGGTTACCATTCACTCTCAGAATTTTTTTACAAAAGCTGTCACTGGGACAGTACCCTTTCAAAAGATACACCTTTGTACCTAAAGAGTGGATATTAGTACCTTAAAGGTACTTATTGGAGACAAAAGTGTACATACTAGTAACTTAATGTTACAAATTATAACTTTTTTTAAAGGATACCGTCCCAGTGACAGCTTTTGCTGTTTTTTTTCTGAGAGAGTTGCGCTGAAAAAACGAAGATTCTGCTTTTTTTACGATTATGTAACAAAAAGTAACATTAACTACATGCTAATATGTGCTATTGCAACCTGAAAGAAATTTATTTGACAAGTTTAATTTTAACATAGTCAATCAATAGAGTGCAACAGTCGGGTTCCTGAAGTAAAATAAACTCCATAATTTTTTGTTCCATAGGGAAATTGATTTTTTAACGATAACTTATTAACCTTTGAAGACAGCCTTACTGTGAGCTGCGAGGTAGTTAATCGATGGTATTTTCTTCGGTTTAAGGCATTAGCCAGTATTATTTCAACTTAGATTTAAAATAATCGTGTTTAACAGCTGAATTTGTGGTGAAAAACTACATTACCCATGATGCTGTACAGAAAATTACACCAATCAGAGAGTCGGAACAAGTAAAATGTGCCAAAAGATCTCTCTTAAGCCCCGCCCACTCCCATGAAGTATGACTCAAATCCCGTAACTAGTCGGTCTCCCTACACTCTATGTTTTTAAATATACAATTAACATTTTTAAATGAGTAGTTTTATATTTCTCCATCATTTTTAATTCCATCATGCTGTTTGCAATGCTTCATGGGATTGTAGTTCTTTCCCCAACTAAAGCCGTTAAGTACACAGTCTTGTACCTTTGTATTTTTATTAGATTTTCAAAAACTTTTGGTAACGCTTGAGATTACAGCCCGGAAAGTACTGTGTAGTTAAGATGAATTTACAGCGTAACTTTCTGTAATTATAGTGTACCTATGAAGTACTTGCATGTAAGTAGGGGAACAATAAAGTTTGGGGAATAAAAGGGTAACAACCAGGAGAATTAAAAAAATATTTATACTGTAAGTATTATAGATAATAAGTAACTAAGGGCCCTTTCACACCTACCTTGTTTGGTCCGGACTTTCGGACTTTTCAGTTTGGTCCGAATCAAAATTACAGGTGTGAAACCAAACAGATGAAATTTGGTCCGACGAAAAGAGGTAGTCTCGGTCCGGATCAAACTGAACAAAGGTTTGGTTAGTTTCTAGTGTGAAAGCATTTCTGTATGGTTCGGATTTTCAGACCTTTTACAGGAAGTTCCGGTGGTTCCCACATAGCCAAAAAAACAGAAGGTGGCAGGAAAAATGAGCCGTACGCACATGGGGAGAGGAGACGAGGTTTTTAATTGAAGTATGACATAATGACATAATTAGAAGTCAACTGGAAAACATGCACAAAAAAAAGAGCTCGCATGATTGCTTGCAGTCTTCTCCTCCTTTCCTGCCGGCGACGATAAAATGTTCAAACGACGAGGACGTTCATTTGGCGAATTTGAACTAGCCTTGTGTATAGTTGGCGCTGCAGGTAATTGTGCCATAAAAATAACAATACAGTTGCAACGATATGCGTCTGTTCATTCATGTTGTCAAAGTTACCCGCCGCATTGACAACACGCTGACGTCAGACGCACGTCCATTTACAAACCAAAAAATGTCGAGATGCAGCCCACATAGATGATGACGACAGGACGCAAGTATGTCACGTAAAGTTCTGTAGTGCGCTCGCATAATTGCAGTGTGAAACCAAACCAAAACTTTCTGAAAGTATAAAATGTATCAAAATGTGAACTTTGGTTCGGACCTTGGTGCAGACTTTCAGGTGTGAAAACGCCCTAAGTGGTACTTATTCTACTATTATGATACAACAATCATACATTTGGGAGCAATTTAGCGAGAACATACACTTTGTACCCTTTTGTAATGATTGTGTACCAATACAAACTGTAGGCTTTTTAAAAACTACAGGGTACATATCTATGCAGTTCTAAGTTATTTTTATATATATATATATATATATAGCAAAAGTGCAGATGTTTAAGTTTGAGCTTACATGTTTCAAGGCAAGTAAAGCTAAAACTATTGCAATTTTTTTTAAATACTGGGAAATATATTCTTGCTCCATGTAGTTACAGGGTAAGTGTGACATTGCAGGCCGTAAATTAAACTGGTGCTTGTTACCATCTTTTCCATGTAGTTACAGGGTAAGTAGAACAAAAATACATACACAATCTAATATCACGGACACATAAACCTTTATTTGAAAAACAACTTAATTCAAAACAATTAATTTCAAATGCTTAAGTCTTGACAGAAAGCAAAACATGTTGCTCTTGCACGTTCTACATGCTCTCAGTTTCATAAGAGTTTGCAATCAATGAATGATGTGCATTTTACCTAGCGGTTGTTAATGATCTACTGTCCTTTTGATAAATTATGACAGTGTTTACTTTATGGTGTTTATATTGTAATGATTATAGAGTGCATCTCTCCCTCTTCTCTCCATCACAGGAAGGAAATAATAAGAACATTATCTAACATATTCAATATATAGATTTTATAGTATCAGCAATTTTAAATGCATACATTGTATCAGCAAAATCCAATTTCGGTCAACCTCTCATTTGTATTGATGTATTAGAACATAAGACTTGTTTCATTCAGTATATGTACTGATATTGGTTTAAGTATTGATATTATTTTTTTTAAAAGGTCTTAAAAAGTCTTATTGGATTTTAAAAACTCTGCAGATACCCTGCGAGGAACATTTATTTTATACCTTTATTAAGTATGAATTAGGCTATTATTACAAATGATCATATAATGGCCTTCCGGTGGCAACTCATTACACTTCTCATTTATTACAGTAGAGGGCAGAGGTACAGTTTGCAGGTGTTCTACAGGTAATTGCAACGGGTTTGCCTTGTCCTTTTACTTTTTTTTTCACACTCCTCACTTCTCCTTCACCTTCACCATTAGACCATTTCCGTTACGGTGACGTCTCATTATTGTGACTTCAGTATCTACGGGTAAAACTGAAGATGAGTGAAATCAAGCCTCCCATATCACATGCCCCCTGCATACCTAATAAACCATGTGTGAAGCGGTTTCCAAAACAACCGGGGAAAGTTAGGGAGGGGGCATCGGAAAAGGCTATCCTCCATGCTGGTCGGAGCACTCCAGACAGCTGTTATCGGAACAATGCACACTAACTGCCGAGGAAATAACAGCGTCCTGCTGCCTCTACCCACTTCCATCTGCATTCCTCTTTCTCCCTTTCTTTTTGTCTGTCCTGGCCATTAAAACAAACAAACAAAATGCAATTAAAAGGTCCTATTCTCTTCTCGCTTATCGCATTTTGAGGGCTTGTTCTCATGCATTCGAGGTCTTTCACACATTGTTGCACTTTTTCACTCTGTCTTGCGTAACCCAATCTCTCCTCATTTTCTCCCCCCATCTCCTGCGGGGGATTCAAGGACGCCAGCACACTCCGAAAAATCCCAAAACATCTCCCCCTCGTCCTGAGTCATTACCCTCTCACCTCTCTAGTTTTGGCTGGACTATATTATGTCTCTTAGACTCAAAGATTCCCACTGATAAAAAAACAACATTTTTTTCCCTCAATATTTTTGTCTCGTTTGCAGTACAAATATCTAAACATTCTTAAATCAAGGCACATTTACTTCAGAAGCAAAACAAATATTAAGTCTTATTTTCTGTCAGAATCATAATTAAGTGACTTAATGCTTAAAACAAGAAAACAAATCTGCCAATGGGATAATAAAGACATTAATTTAATAGACTTAATTTAAAGGGAAAACTAATCTATTTTTCTTTATTTCCCCATTGCAGACATTTTTTTTCTTGTTATAAGGATAGAGTCACTTACATTTTCATGTATTTTTAAGAAAACCGGACTTTTTATCTTATGTAATATTGCTCAAGTAAATGTGTCTTGATTTAAGAATGTTTAGCTAGATACTGGAAAACAAAAGAAAAATACTGAAGGAGAACTTATTATTTTTTTTTTTCAGGGCATCACATAAACACAACATAGCTCATTTGCAAATGTTCCCAAGTAACGCGACATACTTAAATGCTCCGTCATGTGTGCTTTGCTTGGGTGGATCCTATGGGAGTTAAACTAGTGTAAATACTATCAGCACTAGAGACCTGTCCCAGGAATTGTGTTTAATTAACACAGTCTGTTTTGCTGTCATTAGAGCAGAGGTGCAGCTGTCTGAATAGTGGTTTTGGCATGCCATGAAAAGAAATGAGGCTTGAATTGTGCACTTATCACTGGATGAATTCTGCAGGTATCAGTAAAAGGTGTGGTGCAACAGCACGGATCCAAGCACATTTGACTTTATTAATAATTCAGTTTCATTAATAATGACAGATGTACAAGGGTAAACAGTGCCAGACTTTTAGAGCGGGGGTAGTTTCATCAGTGTATCTGTAGCTTGTAGTATTGTCATTTTTATTTTTTTAAAGAAAAGCATTAAATAAATATAAATTAATATCTTGTAAATAAATAAAGTCATGAAACTCTAGAGAGCGCAGGCTGGTAGGTCCTTTATATGCAATCTGCAAGCAATCACATCATTACCTCATGGCACAAGCTGATTGGCTTCTGCTGATCCTGCAGCCAATGAGATTGCTTGCTCAACATTTAAATAGTCTGGTTCTTTGTTTGCTATAAGCTAGTCCTGCAGTGGTATCAGAGTTGCTCTGAAACCCTCCACCTCCCCAGCTCCACCTGCCTAGATCTGCTACGTGATTGATATATGTCTATTTATGCAGCAGCAGCATATCTTACAAGCTCACAGCAGCGCATCTGTTAGCAGTAGCAAGTCCATACTTCCTCTGAAGCAGCAGCAATAATCTACAGCAGCAGCAGCATATCTACTGTAGTCCTTCAAGACCAAATACATTAACATTTCTAATAACATGCTAAAACTATTGACCATCAAGAGTTGTCATGATTGAAATGTAAAACATAAAAGTAATCCATACCACTCCAGGGGGTTAATAAAGGCCTTCTGAAGTGAAGCGATGCATTTGTGTAAGAAAATTACCAATATTTAAAACATTATAACTTATAATAACTGGCTTCTTTACGCGAGTCTAGTTCTGGCGGAAGAGTGACATTTGACCCGATGCATGACGTATTGATGAATGCGTAAGCGCAGAGGACAGACAGTGCTGAATTAGAAGTCTGAAATGAGAATTTTTACAGAGAAATGTCAGAGAAGCTTGAGTTTGTTGCCCAGCTCTATTAGTTTGAACCGCAAGAGGCGTCTACTCTCACCTAAGCTTACGCTACTCCTACATCATACATCATGTGTCGGTACTCGACCCTCTCATAAATGCGCAGACGGTACCGGAAGCTAGGGATTATAGTCTTTAACGTTATAAATACAGATTTTTTTTTTTTTTTTACTAAAACACATCTTTTTGCTTCAGAAGGCCTTTATTAACCCCCTGGAGCCATATGGATTACTTTTTTGGTGGATGGATGGATGCGCTTTTTTGGGCTTCAAGATCTAAGGTACCATTCACTCCTATTATAAAGCTTGGAAGAGATTTATAATTTTGCTGAAAGAAGAATGTGTTCAGTTCATGTTTCCCTGTGTGTCTGTATTGCTGTCACCTATTCATCAATTATCTCGTTAGTCATGTCAGCTGTGTCTCGTTTACTTGATTAATCCCTGTGTATTTACACCCTGTGTTTGGTTCAGTTCAGTTGTCAGTTCTATGTCGTTTTATGTTGGTTCTGTTCTAGGGGCCCGTTTTCATAAAGGAGGTTAAGTGAAAACCCTGAGTATGTTAACCCTGAAATGAGGGAAACTCTAGTTCTCTTACGAGAGGTTCTCTCGTATTGTGTAAGCTAGTTTACGCTACGGGTAAAGTCATCTTTGCTCAAGATATTGAAGCCAAAAATTATCCTTAATTTTGTATTTATTGTCAACGCAGTGCAGCAGCCAGCAGACCTAGAGCAGGCCATCTTCACACAGCATTGGTTGCCTACCACTGAGCCTCGCGCGTGACGTCACGTCCAATGACGTCATAGCCTGCCAAAATGTGGGTGGCTTAGTGTATAAAAGCCAGGCTCGTAGGCTGCGTCACTGATTTCATCATCTTCAGCGAAGCTCTCCGCATCGCTGACTCTGAGAGAAGCCTTCCGCCGTCGAATCTAGCGACCAGCAAGCCGAGGAAAGTGCCTGAAGAAGCCGGCCGTCTTCGCCACCTTCAGCCATCCATGCCTGCTACGCCATCCGGCGTGTATCCTTTTTTGTGCTTTGCAAACTGTGTGTATTCGCCGCTGCGACACTCACTCTCTCTCACTAAAAGAGCACGAGTGTTTGATACAAAATGCCTCGCCTTTCTTGCGGCTCATTGTGAAGTGCTTCCGCTGTCGACCCTGCGGGCTCGACTCGAAGCCTTCACACCGAACGCTGTCACTCCACCCTCTGGACCGCGCACCCTCTGGAGGTGCCATGCTCAGAGGATGCCGGAGCCTGTGGCCACAGTGAAGTGAAGGCCACTCTCTCCTTCTCCGCCCCTCCCGGACGTCTAAAGCCTGCAGGACCACCTCAGCCCTTGTAGGTCGAGCTTTCGCTGCCGCCGGACAAGCTGCTTCCGCCCTGCACTCGGTGGCCGTGCTGCAGATCCTTCAGGCTGATCTCCCCCGTGAGTGGGACGAGAAAAGCAAGGACCCGGCCGCCATTACAGATTTGAGGAGCACGACGGATCTCTCCCTTTGCACTACGAAATCTGCAGTTCAGGCAATGGGCAGATGTATGGCCTCGCTCACCGTCACAGAGAGGCACCTCTGGCTGACGCTGGCGGACATGAAGGAAGCGGAGCGGTCCGTGTTCCTCGACGCGCCGTTCTCCCCTTCCGGTCTCTTCGGCCCAGCGGTGAACGGGATCGTCGACCGCTTCTCCGAAGTGCAGAAGACCACACAGGCCATGAATCTCTTCCTGCCGCGATGCGCTAGCTTTTCTACAAGCCACCCACTTAAGCCGCCTGCACAACACGGTTGCCAGCGCCCAGCCCAGCCTCCGCAGAGCCGACAGGGCGGCCGCCCTAGATCACGCTCTTCCGGACGCAGGCCGCCTCCCCCCTGGGGACCCCGGCCCAAGGTTGTGCTGAAGCCCGAGCAGGGAAAGTCCTCCTAGCAATGCCAGTGAGGAAAAGACACCTTGGTCTCGCAGCGGCCGGACCACCGTCAAAACATCTCGTCCTGTCAGTCCCCTCAGAGAAGGCTACTGCAGACATGCATATTGCAGCCAACGAGTCGGCAACACAGCCCGCTCGCCTGCACACAAACGCCGTTTTCACGGCGACCCAGAGAAATCTCAGAAAGAGTATAAATTCTGGTTATCCGGCTCACGCCGAGTGTGTTTTGTGTGTAGAAAACGTGCCCACAAGTCAGTGCTCACGCCTACACATAAACACTATGCCCCATGTATCTCACATGCTCACAGAGCCCACTCTCATAAAGCTGGCAAATGCCGCTCGAGTGTTAGATGTAGAGAATGTGCCCACAAATCTGTACTCACACCTATTCGCTGTCCGCTCTGTTACACGGCAACAGCCTCACAGCGGCCATGTTATGAACGTAAGTCATGTGACCGCCCACGAGCGCTCACGCTTACTGACAAACACTTCGCCCCAGGCTCCGCTCGCGATAAATATAGCCATGAAATGTTCCCCATTCACAGTAATCGGGTCATCTCAAGTGGTACAGGCAGTTACAGCTGTCAGCGAGCCGCCGTTACTGAGATCAGAGAGTGCGCGCGCCCCGCTCACGCCTCCGGTACATTTTCCAGAGTCCGCGAAGCGCGGCGAACGGAAACCATTCTGCTCCTAGCTATACATGTAGAAGCATGGAAGACTATTCCAGGTGTGTCAGATTTGGTGCTAAACACATTAAGTCAAGGCTATTCGCTTCAGTTCGCTCGCCGTCCCCCTCACTTTCGAGCTCGGACCAAGACGAAAGTGAAAGCGGATGTAGCGCATCTACTCCGCGCAGAAATAGCCAAACTGCTGTGCAAAGGGGCCATAGAACCAGTACCTCCTTCTTAGAGCGAGTCAGCTTTTTACAGCCGTTATTTTCTCGTACCCAAGAAGGACGGAGCTCTAAGACCTATCTTAGATCTGAGATATTTGAACAAAGCTCTCATGAGACGGCCGTTCAAAATGCTCACGACCAGACAAATCCTTGCGCAAATTCACCCGAGGGACTGGTTTATCTCTCTCGATCTGAAAGATGCATACTTTCAGATCCCGATAGCCCCACGTCACAGGCCATTCTTGAGATTCGCCTTCGACGGTCGGGCATATCAATACACCGTCCTCCCGTTCGGCCTATCCTTAGCGCCCTGCACATTTACGAAGTGCATGGATGTGGCTCTCGCTCCCTTGAGAGTGAAAGGGCTGCGAATTCTGAACTATTTGGACGATTGGCTGATTTTAGCCCAGTCAGAGATAGAACTGTTTTCTCACAGAGCTGTGCTTCTTAGCGATCTGGAAAGCTTGGGTCTCACGGACAACTGGACCAAGAGCTCATTACTGCCCAGTCAGTCAGTTTCCTTCCTAGGAATAGAAATGGACTCTGTGGCTATGATGGCCCACTTATCGACACAGCACGCGTGCCGTGTTCGACAGCTAGCCGCGTCTTTCCAGGAGGGCAGCATTACACCTCTGAAGACATTCCAGAGGATGCTAGGCTGTATGGCATCAGCTGCGGCTGTGCTTCAGTTGGGTCTGCTGTGCATGCGCCCGCTACAATGCTGGCTGAACACCCAAGTGCCTCACCGGGCTTGGGTTTCAGGCCACAGACGAATCGGAGTGACTCAGAGCTGCGTTTCGGCTCTGCAGCCCTGGTTAGAGGCCGACTGGTACCAGCGGGGAGTGACAATGGGGGCTGTTTCACACCGATTGGTCATCTTGACGGATGCCTCCAACCTAGGTTGGGGTGCCGTTTTCGGGGGCAGACCTGCCTTTGGCCTGTGGTCAGACCAAAAGAAACGATTCCATATAAACTGTCTGGAAATGATAGCGGTCGAGAATGCGCTCAAACGCTTCCTCCCGTTCATACAGGACCACCATGTACTGGTCCGCTCGGACAACATGTCTGTGGTGTCCTACCTAAACTGTCAGGTCGGCGTCAGATCCAGAAACCTCTGCTATCTGACGGAACGCCTTCTTATATGGTCTCAGGGCCACCTGCGCTCGCTGAGAGCCGCGCATGTGCCAGGCCACTTGAACGACGGTCCAGACAAACTGTCCAGGAACTACGTTCCCTCAGGGGAATGGTCCCTGCACCCCCAAACAGTCCAGTTACTGTGGCGGCTCTTCGGCAAAGCGAAAGTCGACCTGTTTGCATCAAAAGACAATGCTCATTGCCCGCTGTTCTTTTCAAAGAACGAGGATGCGCTGGCCCAAATCTGGCCCAGTCTCCCACTTTATGCTTTCCCTCCGGTCTCTCTGTTACCACAGATAATCAAGAGAATCAGGGAAACGCGCCACTCGGTGCTCCTTATAGCCCGCGCTGGGAGAATCAAACCTGGTTCCCGGAGCTGATGCGGCTGTCCTACACAGCCGATTCCGGTGAGGAGAGAACGGATACCCGTTGTACTGCCAGAAGGAGTGATGAACACGATTACGTAATCCAGAGCTCCCTCTACGAGGCGGCTTTACGCGTCTAAATGGTCGGTTTTCTCCAAATGGTGTGCTGATTGAGATCTAGACCCACAAATGTGTGGGGTCCCGGGGTTGCTTAGCTTCCTTCAAGAGCTGTTGGATAAGGGCAGGTCCCCATCCATGCTTAAAATCTATGTGGCGCCCGTCGCAGCGTTTGCTGAGTCGACGTGCGGCCAGTCAATAGGAAGGAACGAGCTCATCATTCGCTTCCTTAGAGGAGCTAGAACGATGAATCCCCCGCGACCCCCGTCGGTTCCCATGTGGGATCTTTCACTGGT
Source organism: Siphateles boraxobius (assembly GCF_051911475.1). Lineage (NCBI taxonomy): Eukaryota > Metazoa > Chordata > Actinopteri > Cypriniformes > Leuciscidae > Siphateles > Siphateles boraxobius. Next base: position 3,602,001 of record NW_027509195.1, read on the forward strand.
ACTAGAGGCCCTGAAAGCTTTCCCCTTTGAACCGAAAGAGTCCGTGGACCTAATGTACCTCTCGCTCAAAATCGTTTTCCTGACAGCTCTGTCATCAGTTAAACGTGTGGGGGATTTTCACGCGCTATCTGTTAGAGCAGCGTGTCTTGATTTCGGGCCAAATGACTCTAAAGTCATCCGCCGCCGCGAAACAGAGCCTGTCCAGATGGATAGTGGAAGCTATCGCATCTGCTTATATGTCTAAAGGTCTGCAATGCCCCTTGGGCATCAGGGCGCATTCCACCAGAGGCGTGGCCTCGTCGTGGGCTTGGTTCAGTTGAATTTCCATTCATGACATTTGTGAGGCGGCAGGCTGGGCCTCTCCATCCACATTTGTTAGGTTTTATAACCTGGAAGTTCCCGCCTTGCAGGCTAGACTTCTGTCAGTGTGAGCAGTGTGTTTGTCCTGCCCAGATTATCATCCGCAGACTTCTCTCACGTTACACTAGCTCTCCTGGTTGAGCTGCACTATATGGTGAATAGTTATATGGACCGGCGACGCCGCTCTTGATACCCTGTATGTGCTTATAACATGTGCTGGCCCGCTTTGCCGGCCACCTGTTCCCACTTATCTATGTTCCCCGGGAATCCCTGGGACTCATGAAGTGGAGGCTGGGCGCGCACGGCGTTGACAATGGGTTCCCGTAGCGTAAGCTAGCTTACGCAATACGAGAGAACCTCTCGTAAGAGAACGATACTCGGTTACTAACGTAACCTCGGTTCTCTCTAGAAGAGGGAACGAGTATTGCGTAACCTGACCGTGCAGGCGCCACGAGTGTTTTTCGCTTCAGCTGATGAAACCAGTGACGCAGCCTACAAGCCTGGCTTTTATATGCTAAGCCACCCCCATTTTGGCAGTCTATGACGCGTAATGGCTCGAAGCGCCCTCGTTGGACGAGACGTCACGCGCGAGGTTCAGTGGTAGGCTGCAGCAGTTGCCGCAGGGCAGCCAATGAGCACGCAAGATGGCCTGCTCTAGGTCCGCTGGCTGCTGCACTGCATTGACAATAAATACAAAATTAAGGATAATTTTTGGCTTCAATATCTCGAGCAAAGATGACTTTACCCGTAGCGTAAGCTAGCTTACGCAATACTCGTTCCCTCTTCTAGAGAGAACCGAGGTTACGTTAGTAACCGAGAATCGATTTTCCTTTTCAGAATGGGAGGTAACTCAAAACTGAGAAAGCAGGCTAAGTCAAATCCATTTCTGAAAGAGAGGTAACTACGAATCAGTTACCATGCTAACTTATTCTGTGAACCTAACCTAGGGTGCGTTTCCCGTACAACGACGTAACTCGCTGCTTAACTAACATAGTACATTGCATCGCTGAAGATACTAACTAGCTTGTCACGACTGTTTCCGAAACTGTATTGTCGCAAATTGGTAGTTCAACCACATCGGTTAATGATGTCACAGAGGTAGTGGAGTAATAACTGATTTCCATTGCACGAGAGTAATGTTAAAACTTCATGCTGATTTGTACTCGGCTTTCGCCAAGATGAGCACCAACTAAGACGTAGCTTTACAGTAACCTATGCTTCTCCATCCATTTACGCTTCTTTCCAAATGGTGATGTGAATCTTCTTCTGTCTGGTGTTAATAGTGTATTTGCACACACAACGGCTGGCGTCCCAGAGTCACCCCCCTCCGTCCCCCACTCAACTCAGCCCAGCTTACTGACCTTTACGTCCCTCCTGCTGCTGAGGCTGCTCCTTTGACCTAACCACAATCTCTCACAACCTCTCCACAACCCGACCATACGCACCAACCCGTTTGACTAAGGCTGTCGAGCCCCACTGTGGACGTTAAAGCGGCCAGTTGCAACGGTTCCGTATGGCATACTACCGCAAAACACAATATCTGTCCAAACACCAATCCTCATTCACGCAAAATACACAGGAACGTAATAACTGTAATTACTATGCAAACTATACAAATACACCAACAGACTCATCAAATTTTCAAGAATTTTTCTAAACCGTAGCATGGCGGCCTGTACACAGCCAGCCAGACTCTTTCCATCTCAACCACAGCCAGTTGCTGCTCCTCTCTGCTGCTTCAGATAAGTTCTTTACTGTGCGACGCAACTCTTGGCCACTGAATCCGACGTCTCTGAGGAACCGGGTTGTGGAGTGTGCCAAAAATCCTCGACAACCCACTTCCACTGGATAAACCCGGACTCTACATCGTCGCTGTGCTGCTTCAGTGGCCAGCTGAGCATACCACAGTTTCTTCCTGTCATATGCCTCATCTACAGCATCCTCCCATGGCACTGTTAACTCTATCAGTTGAACAATGCGTGCTGATCCAGACCACAAAACAATATCTGGTCGGAGGTTAGTGGTGGCAATCTCAGGTGGAAAAATAACCCGTTGATCAAGATCAGCCAGCATTTTCCAGTCCCTAGCAGCTTCCAGTTGTCCTGAATGAGAATTGGTTTTAACACCTTATATTGTCTTCTGTGTGTAATGTTTTGCTAGAACAGGTGGCAACTTATTGGTCATGTTACGCTTGTCTTCCAATGCTAAAGCCAAACATCGGAGTACTTGGTCATGTCTGCAAGTAAACCGACCTTGGCTAAGAGCCATCTTACATCCTGTCAAAATGTGCCTTAATGTGGCAGGTGATGAACACAAGGGACAAGAGGGATCATCTCCTACCCAGAGGTTTGGGTTCTAGGGTGATGGGAGAACATCATATGTTGACCTGATAAGGAAACTGATCCTACTCTCTTCCATTGACCAAAGGTCTTGCCAGCCCATCTTGTGTTGTTCCACACTCTCCCATCTCATCCACTCTCCCTGCTTGGCCTGGGAAATGGCCTTTATACATCTCATCCTCTCCTCCTGCTTTTACACCTCGTTGACTACAAGCTTCCTCCTTTGAGCTGGGGCTGCCTTGTGCCATTTAGAAGGAGCTAAACTGAGCCCAAAACCCCCTCTTCCATGCTGTACCTGCCCCACGATATCACCAATTTGAAGGGCAGCCTTTGCCTCTTCCACAGATTTCTTTGCTGATATATGAACTTATTAACGCTTCCAGCTTATCCACTGTTGTCACAGAAACCTTTTACACAGTCAGTGGCCACAGCAACCTCGGCAGTAGACCAAACTGAAAGCACCAGAGTTCTAGTTTCCCTGGTAGAGCGCAGCTGTTTATGCTCTTCAACCCTTCCACTGCTTGTCGTCTAACTTCTCCCACTCGAACTGTGTCCTTTAGATCCCCATCGTACCATCTCCCAAGACTCTTCACTGGCTTCTCAGAAACTGTTGGTATTGCCTCACCATTAATGAAGAATGTTTTATCTACCACCTTGCCTTTAATTATCGAGATGCTCCTTGATTTAGAGGGCTTAAATTGCATTCGTGCCCATTCAATGTTATCGGTTAACTTACCCAATAACCGATTAGTGCAGGCTACTCTTGTAGTCATGGTTGTCATGTCATCCATGTATGCTCTGATTGGTGGTAGTCGCATCCCAGAAGCCAAGCACTCTCCTCCTACTACCCATTTTGATGCCCTAATGATTACTTCCATTGCTATGGTAAAAGCCAATGGAGAAATTGTGCATCCTGCCATTATTCCAACCTCTAAGCATTGCCATACAGTGCTGAATTCTGGAGTTGAGAAACTAAATTGCAAATCTCCAAAATAGGCTTTCACTAAATTTGTTATCGACATCGGTACCCTGAAAAAATAAAATGCTGCCCAAAGAAGCTCATGTGGCACTGAACCATATGCATTAGCCAAATCCAGGAATGTCACATGGAGCTCCTTCCTCTCCTTTTTAGCTGATTGAATTCGTTGTCAGATAACAATGATGTGTTCTAAGCATCCTGAGAACCCTGGAATGCCCGCTTTTTGAACTGAAGTGTCAATGAAGCCATTCTTTAATAGATAGGTTGACAATCTCTGAGCAATAATGCTGAAGAAAATCTTACCTTCAATGTTTAATAGTGAAATAGGACGAAACTGACTGATACTTGTAGCATCTTTTTCTTTAGGTATAAAGACTCCACCTGCTCGGCGCCATGCTCTAGGTACAACCTGCTTTTCCCATGCCACTTTAATCAATTTCCACAGAATTCGTAGAACTCCTGAAGCACTCTTGTACACTCTGTACGGAACTCCATTAGGCCCTGGAGATGATGAAGCCCTTGCCTTTCTCACAGCCTGCTCTATCTCTTTCCACTTAGGTCCACAGACCACTCATTATTTTAATGAATCTGTTTGAGATCGATTTAACTCTAGATGTTTTGCTATAAATTATGGATATTTTTCTCAGTTATTTTGCTTTATTTCCAGATTCAACCATAGGCTCGTTCTTACATAGTAGAGCATGTTCGCACATGATTACATTTTGTTGAACGATGCTGATAACAACGGAACTTGCGACCATAGTTGGCTAATGATGCTTTTGGGAAACGCACCCCTGGTCAGGAGCAGGTTTTCTTTGGTAAACTCAGTGTTTCTTTCGGTCTTTGGATCAAAGCGCTGTCAATCACTGCTTGGTTCGCGATTCGCAAAGCGGAATCACAGGTCCGCGTTTTTCAAACAGTAGAAGAGAGAGACCTCGACACGTCACTGTTTATGGTATACACACTCAAATATAGTACATATTTTGAAATATCGCACAGTATGTTAATCTGATTACTTTCATGTGTGCCTGATCAAGCCAGTAACGTTAGATTAGCTAACGTAACTTCGGCAGACTGTATAGAGATGACTTGTCAGTGTTGTTCAGCAACAGCGCACACAACCACATATAAAATAGATAAATATTACTTTATCTGTTGTTTTAAAGACTAAAGGCTCAATAACCTTTTTCCAAAAAAGCTGTGCCGTGGTAAACCTTAAAATGTGAGAACGTTAACTAACACCATAGCTATGCAACTTTGTGTAATTTAGATACTTAATGGGTTTTTGTTTATTTTTACAAAGCAACAGTACATCCAAGGTTTCTTTAAGAAGAAATGTCAGAGACAGATTTTATGCATAGAACGTTCCCACACACACACACACACACACACACACACAATGTTTGTGTTGAGAATAAAGCATGTTAAATTACTAATTAATGCCTAGGTGATGTTTTCTATTTATTAGAAAAAAACGGTGTGGTCCAATCCATGTAAAATACAAAATGATTTTCAGGCTCTTGTTCAGTGCCACATTCAATACCATCTATATATTAATCTATATACTTTGCACTGGGCATTGCAAAGATTTTTTAAATCGTGCTTAATATTTTCTAAACAAGTATTTATTTCCAGCAGAATTTTCTGATTTCCAATGGGCCCACCCTGACTTGTTCTTGGTCCCCCCCTAACCCCACATTTATAAAATCCTGGTATCCACCTTATTCCTGACGAGCTTACTGCGTTTTGAATTATGGGTGGCACTTCCGGTTTGGGGAACTCCCATTCAAAAAGACTGAAATGAATCATTTCAAATCATAAGGTTGCCCTACAAATAAAGCTGATCCGTCAGTTTGACTCAATGAGCTATCAGTTTTCTTTCATGTTTTATCTAAGAATAACATCAGAATAACATCAGAATAACGTAACACTTGGTATTTTAACGTGACATATTATAACAAGAATATCTATAGTAAGAGCTCTGCATTCTTTTCCTCGTGATTATTTTCTTTTTTACTTTTGAATTTCGCTGTAATAGTATGATAAAGGTCAACATATACTGCACATTTGTGGTCTGTTCTCCCGATTTAATTTACGATGTAGCCTATACCAATTCACTGGAATACTCCCCAAATCCTGCACGTCTCTTTCCAGGTTTGGTTTCACAGGTAAATTTACAATTTATTATCTGTCAAAATGACTGAAATCACTTTAAAATAGTATCACGCAATGCTGAAGTAAAACATTTTTTTATTAATAAGGCAACGTATGTTACATAATACAGATTACCGCCGATGTTGCTGTGGAAAGATACTTTTTCATAGATTATTCATGGTCTGTTGAAAGTACCTTGTTTACGCTTTTACACTTTTAAATGTCCTTTTAATGTTCAATGGTTGAAGGGTAAGTAGAATAATGTAATGTCATCGTACACGGTTTAAAAATATATTATTGCGTCCAGAGCTAGTCTTTCACTGATTGTTTACAGCTTCACGGAAGTTACACCCATAATTCGCGCAAAGCGTCATGGGGCGCAGGAATACTGTGGATAGCCCCTGTCTCCCCCTTTGTAAAGCGTAAGCGATGTTTAAATACTTCATTCATTTACGCTGCAAAAATGCTTTTCTTACTCAGCATTTTTGAGTAAATGCTGAGTAAAAAAAAATAAGCAAAAATTCTACATGCATTTGACATAAAACAAGTAAAATTATCTTCCAGATAATTGGCAAAATAAGAAAAATGTATGGAGCTGTGAGAAGGGAAAGGACAGTGTGCCTCACTCTCACGGTCTTTCTTAGAAGCTTTGTGTTTCCTGGGCACAAACCCGTGAGAGCCATCAAAGAGGAGTTTAACAAGATTGCAGGTCAGTGGTGTAGAAATCGGTTTAAATGAGGCTTGTCTGATAAATGACGTTCACTTGATTGCTGCGACCTCTGAAAGTAACCTAATAATTATAATTTACTTTAGGATTTCCAATGTGGTTGGATGCATCAAACCTTCCAAAAATGAAACTGATTACTGTATGGAATGGAAGGGTAGACAAAGATATAGGCTATGCCGTAACCACCACCACACCTGTTAAATACATACAAATTATTCAATTTATTCGGTCATCTTTATTTCCTATAAATACAAAAGCAACAGGTATTCTTTTTCCTGTAGCATTTTAATATTCTTCCAATACTTGGTATAGTGGCTTGGTATCCAATACTTGGTATCTCCTCTTCATCTATCAGTGGTGGTGGTGTTTTGTGAGTCTCTGCCTTCTTGCTGTTGGCTAAATAGAAGTCAATTGTTAATTGCACTGCCCTAATAAAGAAATGTAGCAGTAGCAGGATGGATTAGAGAACATTTACGTGAAAAGAGCATTAGACTTTGTAGAAAAAGCTGCTGCACATTGAAACAGACACTGAATGATATTTATTTAATATGTCAAATGTTTGTAAAGTCATGTAGCCCACACCTATTAACCTTCTATGCTTAAAGGTTTACCTGATTTAATTGTGTTTTTAGCTGCTGCCATGTTCTTTTTTTTTCCTCCCGTGGGATACCATGAAAATTAGTTTTATTTCATAACTTACCATTCTGTCAGTTTTCACCTCTGATATTATAACAGTGATTAAGAATTAAACGTGTGTATTGACAAAATAGTTTGAAATTAGAAAAATGCCAAATTGTGACATTGGAGCAGCTAAATGAGTGTTGTTTCTTTAGATATTTTGTACAGAAAATAAAATAATGTTTGTTATTTTCCTCCTGTAGCATCCAGCACTACCGTCCCAAATGAAAGAATGTTCCTCTTGTGATGGAAATAACTGTTCAAGAATATTGAGCTGTTCAGACAGCAACAGGTAAGAAAAAGGACAAAGATGTTATTTTTTTTTATTATTTTTTTTTCCATGTTTCATTTTAAACAGTTGATACAAATCACATATAGCAATGTCCAGCTTAGACTAACATTTTTTTCTTTATTTCCTTCATCAGGGCCTTTTGGAGGCCAGTCAGTGGTTGTAAAAGGATATGGCTCTAAATCTATTTGTGATACCACATCCGCAGTTGGTAGTGTTCAGGGCATCTCATGTTGTGAAGGGAACCTGTGTAACGGTGCTCAGAGTGTCACACAGATCTTCCTGTTCCTCTGCTGTTCTCTGCTCTCCTACTTTCTGCTGCAATGAATCCAGCAGCTCATCAGATTTTACAATGATACACACTGTACTGAATGTACAGTACAGTGTGTATCATTGTAAAATAGCTTGTATTTTGAAATTCTGATGTGACATTTTATGAAATACAATATAACATCACCTTGTTCCTTGAGTCATATTTATTAAAGCTTGAAATTTACTCCATTATGCTTTAGTTCCTGTAAAGGGGGTGGCTCAACTTTAGAACTTCAACTCATGTGTGTCAGAACAGTTTGTGACAGTACATAAATGATTAGAGAAAAAAATAACAAGAAACAGTTATTTCAACGACAAAACATCAAATCTAAAGTGTCACGCAGGGAATTGTGGGAATGTCAATTTAATGTTTTTCACTGTAAATTATACAATGGCTTGTTCTTTTTAACCCTTTCGCACTTTTTTATTTTATGGTTGCTGGGTTAAAAGCTCTCAAATGTACAATATTGGCATGATTATTGGATTATACAGTTGCAATCAAAATTATTCAACCTCCATTGCAAATCAGGTTAATTGGCAAAATTGACAGACTTTCAGCTGTTTGCAAAGAACAAATCAAACAAAACTAATTGAAATAGCTCAACACAACAAATGTTCCAAGTGGTTCCCCAAATTCAACTGAATGTGACACTTTTAATGACTTATGCAGTCTCAAAAGTATTCAACTCCTTCATGGCAAGCATCTTTAGTACTTAATAAACATCACCCTTTTGCTGTTATGACCTGCTACAAACAAGATGTTTAACCAGACACCAGCTTCTGGCAGCGTTTCAGAGAAATCTTCCTCATGAGCAAAGGCCTCCAGTTCAGTAATATTCTTGGGTTTGCATGCTGCAACTGCTTTCTTCAAATACCACCAGAGATTTTCAATGGGGTTCAAGTCAGGTGACTTTGATGGCCACTGTAGAATCTTCCAGGACAACTTCTAAAATCAAGCCTTGGTGGAATTTGAGAAATGCTTGAGATCATTGTCCTGTTGGAAGGTCCAATCACGCCCAAGCTTCAGCTTCCTCGCTGATGGCATTATGTTTTCTCCTAGGATTTCCTGATATATCAATGTATCCATCTTGTCCTTCCACATGGTGCAGGTTTCCAGTGCTAGAGGATACAAAGCAGCCCTAGAGCATCATCAAGCCACCACCATGCTTAACTGTAGACAGAGTGTTCATTCAGCATATGCTTTAATCCTCCAGACAAACCTGTGATCCATAGGGCTAAAAAGTTCCAGTTTTGTTTCATCGCTCCACGGGCAAAGGCTGCAATTATTTTATGTAAGTAAGTAAAGTTTATTTACAAAGTGCTTTTCACAGATAAAATCACAAAGTGCAAGCAAGTTCTGGCCAGAGGACAGAAGAGTGCGGTCAGGGGAATACGGCTTCAAAAGGTCCAGGATGTAATGTGGGGCCTGACATTTAAGGCTCTGAAAGTCAGCACTAAAATCTTAAAATCAATCCTGAAATTTACAGGGAGCCAATGCAGATCCAATAAGACTGGTGTGATATGAGACCTTCGAGGGGCACCTGTTAAAAGTCCAGCAGCAGAATTTTTAACAATTTGCAATTTGTTCAAAGCAGACTTATTCAGACAGATAAAAACAGAGTTGCAGCAGTCAAGTCTTGTTGATATGAAAGCGTGAATTATCATTTCCAGATCCTTCATTGACAACATTTTGCGAATTTTAGAGATGTTCCTAAGATGAAAAAAGCAATTTCGGACGGGCTGTTTAGAGTGTGTCTCCAAAGACATGGCCTGGTCAAACACAACCCCCAGGTTTCTGAAGCTGGATTTGACAGAGGGGTCCAGAGGACCAAGGTGCAGTTTGATCAACGGGATCTTATGGTCTGGGGCAAAAATCAGCGTTTCAGTCTTGTTTGAATTTATCTGCAAATAGTTTGTGGCTAGCCAGTCTTTGATGGCGGACACATAGTCTAGAAACAGAGACAAACAATGAAACTCAGCCTCATTAAAAGAACAATCCAACTGAACATTGTCAGCATAGAAATGGTATGATACATTCTTGAAACAACCGATAATTTGACCAAGTGACAAAATGTACAATAAAAACAAAATAGGACCCAAAATTGAACCTGTGCAGCTTGTCAGTGCAGCACGGCTCTGTGATCAGTAGTAAATGCTGCTCCATCTGAAAGCTAGAGGGCGCTCTCACGCAGACACTCCAAATATACCCTGCAGAAGTATGATAATGCACATCATTCCAGGAAATCCCTATGGGCATAATACTATCGATGCAGCAGAATAAACAGAAGATTGAAACTTTGATTGATTTATTAAATGTTGTCTTTTGTTGGACAAAATGTTCATAAATGCTTCTCTAGTTTGGAAAAATGTTTGACCCGTGATGGTTTTTCAAATGCACGTTATAAGTGATACGCAGTGCTTTCAGATGGAGCAGCATTTACTACTGATCAAAGAGCCGTACGTCACTAACAAGTTGCGCGTAAAAAATAATCGCAATAAGCAAACTCGGTTTAAGCGCGATTTCATGTTAATTGCGATTAATCATGCAGCCCTACTCCACAGAACAGAATCCCAAAACTTCTGTGGCTTATTTATATCGTTTTGAGCAAATCGGAGCCGACTTTTTTTGTGCTTTTGGGTCAGTGGTGGTATACGTCTTGGAGTTCTGGCATGCGTTTAGTATACGCCTTACTGTGCAAGCTGTGTATGTTGCCACCAAGTCTTGCTGCAGGTCTTTTGCAGTCACTCTAGGGTTTTTCTGCCTTCTCAGAAATCTGGTTAAAGCCGTAGATAGCTTCCTTTTGGGTCACGAATCAGGAAAGAAAAGACGTGTTATCCAATCCCTGGGGAAAAAAGAGATAGAAAGAGAGATTATGAAGAATAAAAGAGATGGCAGATAAAATCAGGATATGGCAACCCAATGATTATCTACTCAAATGCCCCCAGCTATGGCTAATACTTACCATCCAAAAAACTCAGATTTTAACCATTACCATATGTTGGAACGTATATATGTGGGTTTCCTCCTCCTCACTTTTCCAAACACAGATGACATAACTGTACAGTATAATCCAGCACAGCGGTTTACACTGGTGGCTCGCAACCCAAAAATGGATTGCAGGTTTTTCTGATCAAGAAACCAATGATAATTGCAAAAAAAAAATAAACTGCAGATAACCATCTAATTATGCATACTAAGGATAACAAAAATAGGATTATTAACTTTTTAAAAGGGAGGAGGAGATACTTAAAATATCTTTTGTTGTTGATATCAAAGGCTGTGCATCGAACTGGTATTTGGCACAAACTTAATATGTCACTCAGTAAAATTCAAATTAGGCAGATGCCAGAAAGGACATTGTGTGACATGACCTCATCCTTGAAAAAGAACCTGACTACAGTAAAAGGATAGTGCAACCAAAACAGGACTATAAAATTCTTTCATACTTCACTCACCCTCAACTCGTAATCATTTATTTCTTCTACAGAACATAGAAGATATTTTTAAGAATGTTGGTAAACAAATAGTTTCGGTTCCCAACGACTTCTGTATGGTCAAAAAACACAATGAAATCAATGGGAGTTGAAACTGTTTGGTTACCAATATTCTTCTAAATATTTTCTTTCATGTTTCACATAAGACAGAAAGTCATACAGCTTTGAAATGACATCAGGAGGGTAAATGGTGCCAGATTTTCATTTTTGGGTGGACTGATCTTTACATGCAATCTACAAGCAATCATATCATTACTGCATGGCACAAGGTGATTGCCCTCTGCTGGTTCTGTAGCCAATGAGATTGCTTGCTCAACATTTAAATAGTCTGGTTCTTTGTTTGCTATAAGCTAGTCCTGCAGTGCTATCAGAGTTGCTCTGAAACCCTCCACCTGCCCAGCTCCACCTGCCTAGATTAAGCAGCATATCTTAAAAGCTCACAGCAGCACATCTGTGTATCTGTTAGCAGTAGCAAGTCCATACTTTTACTGCTTAATATTTATGTGGAACCCATGATAGGTTTGGAACAACATGCGGAGAAGTAAATGCTGCCAGAATTAAATTTTTGGGTGGACTATCCCTTTAAATATGGGTGTTTGATCCCCACTCAATGCCAGGTGTAAAATCTGGGTCCTAAAGCAGAACTGGCAAAGCCACATATTCAATTTCAGACTGCAGTTCCTGTGGGGAATCAAAGCCAAAAGCCTTCCCTAAAGTGATAGACGAGAGAAAAAAACCCCCCTCATTTGTACTTTTGAGGCGTGTCATATACTTTCCAGCACCCATAGCTCCTATAAAATCGCTTCATTTTCTTCTAGACTCACCCATTGCTTTCCACCCACACCCTCACTTTCTCCTCCTCCGCTCCTCCACTGTTTTGCACTGTCCAGCCACGGCAGAGCATTCCAATCCTATGCCATCATACCTGCTGCCGTTTGACACGCTTTCCGAACTGACCAATCATGCACTGCCCTCTCGCAGACCTGCTCACAAAGACCTTGGCTGTTACCGAACATCTCTACTGGGGGGGGGGATGAAAAAAGAAAAAAGTCATTGGCAACGTCCAAAACAGGAGGAAAATATTTACACAAGAAAACAGGGGAAAGGAGGCAGTTTTCCTCAGAACATCCCAAGTTCTGTAAAGCTGGCTCTGGACCAATCTTTCCACTTGTGTAAAAAGAGTCTGTGGCCACAAAAAAAGTGCAACTTTCACAATGAGACCACACCCTACTCAATTCCCCTCATGATAACACAGACAGATGACTCATGCCAGCGAAACGGACACCATGGTTACCAAAAGGAAATGCCAAAAAAAGGGGAACACATTCTAACATCTGGTGGTTACCAATAATGCTGTATCCAAATCTGTCATTTCCCTTAGTCCAAGACAAAAGGCTATAATCAGAGCCAGTGACTCACGCAGACAACTGAAAAGTTTTGGTTCGTGTTGGTGGCTTCAGTTCACATTTGAAGGAGACAGACATAGTAAGTGTCAAACTGGAAATGTAAGAAACTATGTTTGTACATTTAATGACAAAAAAGTGAATAGTGCTTACCTATGCAGAATAAAAGTGTTGTTTGTGGTTACCAGGGTGTTTGTTCTGAGTGTTATTTTCGGCACATTGCTATGTTGTTGCTATAGTAAGGTATTCTGGGTGGTTTCATTATGTTGCTATTTTCTGAGTAATTTTTCCCCATTGCTATGCAGTTGCTCAAGTATTCTGAGTAGCGTATTGCATTGGCTTATTGGTTTATTTAAGAGTGATGGGACACGTTCCACTAAATAACCTGATTTGAGGTTTCATGTTCATTGCACAAAAGGTGCAGGACGAGTTTCTTGCAGGATCAACCACATTTTAAGACTACTGAATTACGAAAAATGATTTAATATTTTCTTGACTAAATTCTTGACCTCAATTGCTCTTGTTCATAAAGAAGAAAGATATGTTCTCCATTAGCTCCGAGGATTACATTCCCCGAAGAGAACATTTAATTGAAGCAAGATCAGCAGCTACTAATATGATAGGCTGTGCTGAAACCACATGCATGCAGATTTCGATAAAGGTTGACTCAATCCCCAACCACAAGCTACTAACCTAAACCAGAAATCTCATAAAATCCTCCAACCGCTCGGTGAGTCTCTCAGAGGTGTTTGCTATCTGACGAGTACTACATTAGTGATGTATTAGATAATGTGAGAAATGACCCTGAGCATTCCTTTGTTTTTGCCATTCACAGTTATCCTAAATGACAGATCAGTGATGTATTTGTGAACTCTACATAGCCTTAGGAAATGTTGTGGCCGTTAATCATGTGCATAACATTGTAAGATGACACTGGAGCCTCAGAAACAATGAGAGGTAACAGCAAGTGTTAAAATCCCTTGTTTGTATTTCTCTTTAAAGGTGAGCTTTAAATACTTTGGATTTTTAAGTAATGACTTTGAAGACGGATAACACACTGAGCCTGGTAAACTGCTTTTCAATTCATATCAGTTGACGTCCAACCAAACAAGCGGTTCTGCTACAAAGTCATTCAACACTAGAACATTAAAACTGTGTCAACACAGAGACAGACGATTTTACACTCACACAGATACACAAACCGTGAACTTTTGTCTTGTTAGTTGTGTATACAAACCTCACACTAATACGGATGTACGCTTTCAGACCTGTACTGGCACAGCAACAAACCCTCTCCGCCTACTAATAACAAGATCATATTACAGATCTCAGAACACATGTGTAAGTAAAATATGGCTGCAGAACAACACGCTCACAGTTGGCCATGCAAATATTTTAATAGATTATACATATTTCAATCAGCCTCTTACAGTCCGCTTGTCTGCGCTCATCAGCAGCATATTAGCAAATGTTATAAATCAGTTGATTTAAACTTAAACAGTGGGATTTTTTATTTATTTACACTGTCATCCAAAACCTGTCCCATGTGATCTGTTTTGCATGTGAGGGTAGAAATTTAACTTGGCCACATTCATCTGTGGTGTGAACACAACCTTAGTAAGCATCTACTGAGTGTCTACTTACTAAACTCTCTTTTGGCCATGATTCATATATTCATGCAAGGATATAACAAATTTAAGCCTTAAATTTAAGCCTTAAATGCTCAAACAGTCATCTAGAGGATTATTAGATTCATTACTCCAATTGCAAACAATTATACCTGAACAGTCCAATCTAGACAACAAGCCAATTATATTACATCTTTATGTATGTCGCACAGTGCTCAGACCAGTGTGGAGAAGCAGATGCTCTTTGTGATGTGAAGAATTTGATAATACTGTTTAAATTACTCATATTAAAATAATTATAAAATATCACAAAATAAAGCCATACTTGTGTAACCAGAGTTCCTTTGTGCTTTCTTCTTGTAGCCAGTTTGGAAACAGGAAACCTGTCACAATGCTGCTGGATATTTTGACTTTGTTTTAAACAATTATTGGGCTCCAAAGTGTAAATTCACAAAGACTGGAATACATAAAATTATTTAATGTTTCTTTTGTAACAGTCATGGTTTGATGTCTGCAGCTGGAATAAATGATATGAACAAACAGTTTCTTTCACAAAGAAGCGGATATCTGTATTTCTGGATAACACACTGCGGTTACAATGCCTTTATAAAGTATATATCCTCTTGCTGGTTGATATTTGAGTCTGTTAGACTTCAAAACGTTTCTCCCTTCAACATCATAATAAATTCAGCACATTTACTGACTGTGCACACAGATGTGACTTCATGTTGGACCCTCGAGCCACTCTCCCAAAGAGGCCAGATCTGTGAATTGCGAAGTGTATTGACGTCTGGACACTCTCTCATTTCTGGCCTCTGGATCACTTTTCTTACATTTTAGCCCTTCTTGTTCAGTTGCTTATTTAGCTGGATGGCCTGGTCTGAGTTGTGCTAGGTATTTTCCATTTTATTACACTAGACGTCACAGCGCACATAGGAAAGTTCAAAACTTGGCCAGCTTTTTTATAACTTTCTCCAGCTTTTTTTCTTCCCACTTACAGGGTCTTGAAGTTCCACGGGTAGCTCTTGGTCTCCATGATAGTAGGACTGAATTGGTCTGCTGTTGGAACTGTTTTATCTCAAAAGGTGAGTGATATTTAGGTTAAAATCAAATCAACATGAAAGTGTACTCAAGACAAAATTGAGCCCAGGAAAATGAGCTAAGAATAACAACTCTTTTTTTTGTAGCTTTTCTGTAGACTTAAAAAACAAACACACAAGGAGTGTGGGATTTGTTGAACATCAATGAATAGTTTTCCAGTAAGTCCATTGTGTAAATCTGCTGATTTGTGCGTGTGCATATTCTGTGTGGGTATTGCCTGATTGCTCATGATTTTTGAGCACCTCTCTTAAGTTATTTTTAAACATTTATTTATGATATAATTAAGAAGTCATCTAAATATTTCATTGCCTTTTAAAGTGCCCCTATTATGCTCTTATTAAAGGTTCCTAATTTTGTTTTTGATGTCTCCTACATAGGTTTACATGCATCCAAGGTCAAAAACACTCTAAATGTATAATATACATTAGCATTAACTTTTTACTCACAGTGTCTGAAACGGTTTGATGAAGGATCCAGTCTCTCTAAACCCCTCCAAGAGAATGATTTGCTCTGATTGGTCAGATGGCCCAGTCTGTTGTGATTGGTCTACTCTACTCTGATTGGTCAGGAAGCCCAGTATGTTGTGATTGGTCTACAGCGTGTGATGGAAATGAATGGCCATTACCATATCTGATTTTCAGCTCTTCCGCAGTGCTCGATACACAGTGATATGAGCAGTAACAATTGTGTCGGTTTTACCGTATCAATTCGTGTTCGATTCCTCATCCTTTGGTTGTGCATGCAAAATGGATTTGCTTTGGCAGAGAAGAAAACAGTGTTTTCTCGACATGTCAACAACACAAACCAAACTTTTCCAGGTCTGAACTACAACTACAGTTTGAGGGTCAATGTAGCGTTCATGGGCGGCCAATGAAGATCATAGGCTGCCATTATGCAGATTTGTTACAAACCGTAGGTTCGAACAGGAACTGAGACTGGATTTACTGATGACTCGTTTCAGGCAGTTCAGAATCGGTTCTTTCTTTTGGGAGACAATGACCATTTGTCATGCACTTTGATTGTTGAAAATTTTTAGACCTCTTACATTCACGAACAGCTATATGACACACGGTATGAAAGACAGTATCCACAAAAAAAGGGGGCACTTTAACATGAAAAAAACGATTTAAATCTCCTTTAATTTGACTTTGTAACAGCAGGAAAACAAATATTTAATGTGGGGATGAGCGCTGAGGTGAACGCTGAATTCATCTCTGAGGTATGGCTCAAATCACTGTGGATTATGATGTCATATGATGTTAATGTGCAAAATCAATCCCACCCACATTCTTTCGGCTCCGACCCTATTATGTGGAAATGCATTAGTCTCACACTCACTACCTTAGATCAGTTGATTAGCAGCAGGGTCAGGCTCAGCAGGTGTGACTTCATGGACTGATTTTAATAAGACTGTCTAGAAGGTGTGGGACCTGTGACTTGCCTAGCTGATGTGCAGATGCATATCAATTTGATTAGCAGGAGGGTGCAGCTTGCAAAACGTGATGGACACACAGTGCTTCACACTCGCTCACTGCTTTACAGCAAAACAGGTTTGACAGATGGCCAGAGAGACGTTTGTGTGTTCACTGATTTGAATCAAAATAGCTGAGGAAAACCCCAACAAAATAACCTGACATGCATTCTCAACAACAGCCAATTACTTCAAATTAATTTTAAAATTAATTAAGTGTAAAAGGATAAGTGTTCCTAAACTGTCAGAACAGGGTGTGTATGTATGAAACTGAAAGCTTATGATAGATACACTGTGAAATGACATCTTATTAGATGTTTGTCAGAGATTGCTGCCAATAGTAGCAGGCGATTCATTTACAGAAGGTGTCGGGTAGTTGTGTGAATAGGAAGGAGACAGACAGATCTGCTGGGATGAATTGTCCCTCATTCATATCATAATGATAGGAGAAGTCCAACTGTGTGCTGCGGGAAGGTTTGAAAACTTGTTCTTTTAGTTTACTGCATACTATACACTATACACAGCTTGCTATTTTTAATAGCATTTAAAACAGCACATTGTGGAAAAATAAACATTTAAAAAAAAGATTGGTATGTGTTTGTCCCCATTAACAATTATCTATTCGAATCATTATATCCAATAATTTATTATTGTTTCATTATTTTGTTACATTTTAATCCAATTTAGTATAAAAATGTATTTTATGCAGTCTGATCAAATAATGAAGGAAGGAGATAAAAGTTGTAGCTGATTCGGTTTATTTGTCAAATTGCATTGTGGGATACAGTATTCTGTGCACTGTGCACGTTTGGGCAAATGTAATAGGTATTCTATGCATACAAAAAACTGTATTGCAGAAATAGTAAAAGTAGTATGGTAGTTTACTATTTCAAGTTATGAGGAAGACAGACTTTTTTTTTTTTAACAATGTTACCACAGACATTGATTTTCTCTCTTCCAACTCTGCTAGACCTTTTCTCCTCATTCTTTCTAGACACACCCACACAAACTGGGTTGAGTTGTAGAAACTCTGAATCATGAACACGCAGGTTCCAATAATACTGCAACGGTCAAAATTCTTCCATGAATTTCCCATGCAATCCAAAAATATCCAGGTCCTAACCAGAGAGAGGCTGCATTTGCCATCATATTCGTTCCATATGTTAGAGAGGAAAGATATAATGATTGCTGATTGTCAGGAGTGAGAAATCTCCACCCAACAACCAAACACTGCATTAAAAAGGCCTTGTATAAACATGTATCAATTAATGGATCGAAGTTCCAGTGTAGTTGCCAAGCTACAGACTACTTATCTTTAAAGTAACAAAGTATATTGAAAAAGTAGCACACCACAAGTTACTAGCAACAAATAGCTAAGTATCTACAGTGAAGCTACTTAAAGGTAAAATTTACGGTGGTCTAGAGAGCTCAACTGCTGCAAATGTAAAAAACACATGCAAATAGCAAAAACATCAGCAAATTAAGAAAACATCTTCATCAGTTTGACAACATGTGGGGTTGAATACTCACAATGCAACCGAATTCAGAAATGCTGCAGATAGCATGGATATGTTTCCAGGGGAACCCATTAAGTGACGAACCTGGCTGTGACATGCTTGTTGTTCAATATCTACTCCTCAGTGGTGTTGTCAATGACCTGAAAGATGAGGGGATTTTTTATTTTAACATCCTAATCGTGTGTGCGTTGTGAGTATTTGCAGAGCGTTTCTGTATTTGGTTGCGTTGAGAACTTTTGCAGCGTGTTGTTGTCAAACTGATGAAGATGTTTTCTTAATTTGCTGGTGTTTTTTTCTATTTGCATGTGTTTTCTTCAGTTGCAGCACAATTAGCTCTCTGGGCCACCATAGAAAATATACTTTTTAATACATAAATATGCAATAATACTGTTTGAAATTTAATCAGTTGTATTTTTCTGGCACAAAAACATATTTAAATATTTAATTATATTTAAAGGAATGAACAGAGGTGTCAAGTACAAATACTTTGTTACCTTGCTTAAGGTAATTTTGGGTATCTATATTTTACTGAAGGAATTATTTTTCAGCTGACTTTTTACTTCTACTCCTTACATTATCGCGCAATTATCTGTACTTTCTACTCCTTACATTTTAAAAATAGCCTCGTTACTCCTATTTCATTTCGGCTTGTTTTCATTGCGTCTTGTCATCGTAAAAACAAACAAAAAAAACTATCCAGATAAATTGCACCATGTGGATAGAGTGAATTTGATTGTGGTTAGATGAAAAGTATAAACATACATTCCGGCACGTAAATTGGTTTGTATGCGATCCATCGCACCTACAATGTGACGTGTCACGTTTTATCTCATTGTCATGTTTCTGTGTCTTGTCATGTGATTCCCTGTTTGTCATGTGATCCTGCCATGTGTCTTATCATTGGTTAATCGTCTGTTCATTTTTCACAGGTGTCCCTTGTCTTGTCATTAGTCTGTGTATTTAAAGGCACACTATGCAGGAATTCCGTTTTTGTCAAACAGCGATCCCTCGAGTCGCTGTAGAGTACTTGTATTTAACGTTCCTGTCGTAAATACCACTCACGCAGAGCGCCTCTGCACTTTATAATAATAAAGTAGCCTATCGCGTTTGATGGCTTATAACGATTTTACATGATTGCAGCTAAATTACAAGTAAATAGCCTATAGCCTAGGCCTACTGTATAATTTAATTTGTGGTTTTTTTTGTCTTTTCCTTTTCCTACTCTCTTCCGACTGCGCTTTCTTTGCTTTTTCCATCGTCGAGTATCACGTCTGAAATGCGCGCAAGTGTCTTCATGCTTCATGTTGTTGTTGATGTGTGTGAGGTCGTTGCCGTAAAGCATGTTGTGATTCTCGCGAGATTTGTCAGGGGCACTCCTGTCAAACTTGCATTTCTGGTTTTTCCAGCGGCGAGTCCCAGCCCAGATCCCCCCCCACCCCCCCTACCCCCAAAGCTTTACTACCAGGATGATTCGCTCTACTATGAGTTTGTTTACCACCGAAATTACTTTGAAGCTGTTATAGTAAGGTACAATTGTTGCATAGTGTGTCACGGTAGACACATTCTCTGTTCCTTCTCGTCTCGTGTTTATGTTGTGGTATGATTGCACGTGTGTAGTGGGCGTGAGTGTATGACATCACCTGATCCACTTCAGCTGATCCTCATCCACTTCACCAGCTGCAATCAATCTCACCACTCTACTTATACTTACCGCTGTTCTATCACCTTGTTTTCATCTGCCTGTACTGTTTCACCTTCATTATTAAATTACCTGTTTACTCGCTATTGTTTACCGTCGTTCATCACACAGATCATGACAGAACGATCTGACCAGGAAAGGGAAGCAGCGAGTACGTCTCAGAGAACAATGGAGGAGTTTATTCACCATAGCATCAGAAGAATGGGCTTTTTGTCAAGGAGGAGAAATGCGATTTTCATGCACAGTCGGTCCTAGGGTTTCTAGGGTACATCGTCTCGTATGAGGGAGTGCGGATGGACCCTGAGAAGATCAAGGCTGTGGTAGATTGGCCAAGCCCAGATTCCCGCAAGGCCCTGCAGAGGTTTCTAGGATTCGCCAATTTCTACCGGCGTTTTATTCGCAATTTCAGCCAACTGGTCGCACCTCTGACTGCCTTGACCTCCCCCAGAACTACGTTCAGGTGGTCAGACACAGCCTAAGCTGTGTTCTCTAAACTGAAGGGCCGCTTTGTTTCAGCCCCCATCCTTGTTGCCCCTGATTCTTCACGTCAGTTCCTGGTGGAGGTCGACGCATCAGAGGTGGGAGTAGGCGCAGTGTTGTCCCAACGCTCTTCCACAGACGACAGGATGCATCCCTGCGCGTTTTTGTCTCATCGTTTATCACCAGCCAAACGCAATTACGACATTGGTAACAGAGAGTTGTTGGCAGTTAAGTTAGCGTTGGAGGAATGGCGCCACTGGTTAGAAGGGTCGGGGGTACCTTTTATTGTCTGGACTGATCACAAGAACCTAGAATACATCAGAACCGCCAAAAGATTGAACTCCAGGCAGGCTCGGTGGGCATTGTTTTTCGGTCGTTTCGAATTTTTCTCTTTCATACCGTCCGGGTTCCAAAAACATCAAACCCGATTCATTATCCCGCATATTAGATTTTTCCGAACGCCCGTCTACTCCCGAGTACATTTTGCCCGAAACTCTATTCGTTTCCACACTCACATGGGAGGTCGAATCGAGGGTCAAGAAGGCCTTAGAAGGGGTAACGCCTCCGCCCGGTTGCCCACCGAATCGCTTGTTTGTGCCGGAGGGATTACGGTCCGACGTTATCCAGTGGGGTCATAACTCCAACGTGGCTTGCCATCCTGGAGTTAATCGCACTAGTTTTTTAGTCAAGCAACGATTCTGGTGGCCACTTATGGCTCGCGACATTCACGATTTTGTTTTGGCCTGCTCGGTTTGTGCCACTGGTAAGACTTCCAATCGACCTCCAGACGGGTTACTTCAGCCGCTGTCGGTTCCTTCGAGACCATGGTCCCACATCGCGGTCGATTTTATTACCGCCCTCCCGCCCTCTCAGGGCAACACAGTCGTTTTGACTGTAGTGGACCGATTCTCCAAGGCAGCCCATTTTGTTCCCTTACCCAAATTACCCTCAGCTAAGGAGACAGCGGTTACAGTCGTAGATCACGTTTTTCGTTTACATGGCCTTCCGATTGACGTGGTTTCCGACAGGGGACCCCAGTTCGTGTCCAAATTTTGGCGAGAGTTTTGCAAGTTACTGGGGGCGACTGTCAGTTTGTCCTCAGGGTTTCATCCCCAGAGCAATGGTCAGACCGAGAGAGCCAACCAGGATTTGGAGAGAGTGTTGCGATTTTTGGTTTCCAAGAATCCTTCCTCTTGGAGTCAACAACTCTCCATGGTGGAGTACGCCCACAACACGTTGCCAGTGTCGGCTATGGGCCTATCTCCGTTTGAGTGTAGTGTAGGTTACCAGCCACCAATTTTTCCCAGTCTGGAATCCGAGGTCGCGGTCCCCTCCGCTCACGCCTTTGTTCAGAGGTGTCACCGCACCTGGACTAGACCCTGTGAGACTCTACTCCAGGTGGGGGCGCGCACCAAGGCTAAGGCCGATCGCCACAGGTCGAAGCCTCCCGTATACGTCGTTGGTCAAAAAGTGTGGCTTTCAACCAAGAACATTCCTCTTCGCTCCATATCTAATAAACTTGCTCCCAAATTTATTGGCCCGTTTACTGTCACCAAGATCATTAGTCCAGTGGCAGTCCGCCTCAAATTGCCTCCCGTGTACAGGAGGATCCATTCCGCCTTCCATGTATCTAAGATTAAACCCGTGTTTCATTCTCATATTAATCCGCCTGTCCCGGTTCCTCCCCCACCGCGACTCGTAGATGGGGAGACCACGTATTCGGTTAATCGTATACTGGACTCTAGGCGGAGAGGACGCGGATTTCAGTACTTGGTGGACTGGGAGGGTTACGGCTCGGAGGAGAGAAGTTGGGTGCCTGCTAGAGACATACTGGATCACTCCCTCATCGATGATTACAATCGACAGGGTAAGGAGTCTGGGAACGCCAGGAGGCGTTCTTAGGAGGAGGGGTACTGTCACGGTAGACACATTCTCTGTTCCTTCTCGTCTCGTGTTTATGTTGTGGTATGATTGCACGTGTGTAGTGGGCGTGAGTGTATGACATCACCTGATCCACTTCAGCTGATCCTCATCCACTTCACCAGCTGCAATCAATCTCACCACTCTACTTATACTTACCGCTGTTCTATCACCTTGTTTTCATCTGCCTGTACTGTTTCACCTTCATTATTAAATTACCTGTTTACTCGCTATTGTTTCCCGTCGTTCATCACACAGATCATGACATAGTGTGCCTTTAAGCCCTCATGTTTGTCATGTATGACATGTCCCTCATGTCTTATCTAGTTTTGTTTCCTGTAGACCACTGTTTCCAAGTCCAGTTTTGTTTGTAATCAACTGCACTTGGGTTCTTCTCATGCAACTTGCCTCCAGTGGATACTTTACACATTGTTGCCATTAGCTATAGAATTGAGTGTAGTACCTATCAGGAAGGTATCAATCAGGATTATGAGTTATTTTTTATTTTTGATTAATCACTTGGACTAATCATTCATTTTGACAACACTAATGTTTATTGTATATAGACAACCATACAAGGGTAATTGTTACCATGCCTGCCCTGGGTACACCAGTTTTCTTGTCCGTTGTCTTGAACAGATAATTGTAACTTAACAACTAAAATAAATAAATAACTTAGCAATGTTACTTTTAGTTATTATAGGCCCATATGAAGTATGGTTTAGAAAAAGTTTCTCATATTGCACGAGATACAGTTTCTCAGTATCCAATAATGTAATGTATCCAATAATGTAACAGTATCCAATAATGTAATGTGCTCAACCTTCCATTTTCAGTTTGAAAAAAATTACAAATAGAGTGGTATCATTTTTTTTTTTACTGGATAAAGATGCAATATATAATAATAAATGGAGCAATTCCAAAAGGCTCCTCACACCTTGGTGCTCTGCCCCTAATTATGCCTCAGATGACAATTGGACAGAATTAAACAAGCAAAGTGCTGAGGTTGTGTGACAACAATCAATCAATCAATCAAATTTTTTTTGTTAAGCACATTTAAAAACAACTCAAGATGGCCAAAGTGCTGTACAGATCTAAAAATTACTCAAACACTCAGACAGTACTCACACAAAACACTGGGTTAATATCCAACCCTGATCAACGTACAACGTATAGTTTGAATGTTAAATGCAATTTAATATGCTTTTTATGAAATAACAGGCAGTGTATTCTATTCTAAACAGAGCAATTTCCAGTGTTTCCCTTATTCCAGCGTTACTGATAATGATTGACAAGGAGACTGAGGAGTTTCATTATAAAAGGTTCATTATAAAAAGCTGTCTATTTACTTTCCTATTCTTATTGTCTTAAGGATGTTACAAGTTAACTTGGTAATAGAGAACGCAATGAGTGTGGTCTGATGCTAAGGCTGGGCTGTGAATCTTGTTTTATGCAGATGGTTCTGATGGCCTTCTAAAGACTGTCTTGGATCCAGTGACACCATTCTCATATATGTTACGTGAAATCAGTGGGTGAATATATAAACAAATTAAATTATATAAGTAAACAAATATGCCTTAAGATGTCATGTACTGTACATACACACAATGTATATATATATATATATATATATATATATATATATATATATATATATATATATACAGTATATACACTGAAGTTATCCAGTAAGTTGTTGTTGATGTTGTCGTGTGCACACACACACAACAACAACAACAACAACAACTTACTGGATTCAGTAAATTGGATCATTCACAGCTGTACAGAATTTGTTGTTTTTTAAACAGATCCCTTGCTCTCTTGTTCCACTGGTGACATCACAGTAGCATTCTAAGCAGAAGCTATACTGTATATAGAGCTGGTACACCTCAGTGTTATCAGTGTTGCCTGGGTACTACTGATCAAATACCAGTTTGTAGTTCAGTAGATAACTGTACAGTTCAGATGGCTCAAGGTGAACGTTTTGACGGCAACATCGCTGAAGATGTCATTCAGGCCAATGTCATTGAGTTACTTTTTATTGAACTGAGGCCAGAATATGTGATTCAAGCTACAATTGTAGAAGATGATGTCCAGAGGACTCTTCCAGATATACGCATACCACGTCGTTTAACTGCAATCAGGCCCCGTTTTTATATTGGGTTGGTTCGAAGATCTTTAAATGAACTTACTCAGTATTCCCTGACACATGGTCCTGAAAACAATCCATTGCTCTCCATGCTGGATTGGAATGCAGATTACTGGTCTGTCGATTTGCACGCATCGGGTGAGTCCTTGAAAATTGCATTTTATCCAGTTTATATTAATAGCCAACCGGCAGAACGTGTGGAGACACCAATGAGTGAGTCCAGCACTGATGATGAACAGCCTGGACCATCTCACCAGGTCAACAACAGATCTGAGATCAAATCTGGAGGATCACTAATGAATGGGTCCAGCAGAGATGATGAACACCCTGGACCTTCTCGCCGAGGTAACAACAGTGAGATCAGATCTGGAGCATCCAGAACACCTTCTGACCGAAGCTCAAGCAGTCAGGTTGAGATGAGACTGGGTGTTAAAAGAAAAAGAAACACTTCTAGCAGTTCAATTAGCAGAGAATGGAAAAGGAAGAGATTAGACCACCACTCTGATTCTTCAAGTGATTCACTCATCCCAGGCATTTCTTCTCCAGGATCACTTGGAGAAACATTCAGAGATGATGAACAGCCTGGATCTTCTCACCTGGTCAACATCAGATCCGGAGGATCCAGAACACCTGCTAACCAAAGCTCAGGCAGTACAGTTGAGGTGCGACAGGGTGTTAAAAGAAAAAGAAAGACGTCTGGCAGGTCAGAAAGCAGAGAATGGAAAAAGAAGAAACCGGGTTTTGATTTAGATGATGATGGGCCTAGACTATCTCACAGAGACTGCAGTGAGGCCAGCGAATCTGATGACCAGAACAGACTAAATGAGTCGAGGCTGGGAGGGAAAAGAAAAAGAAAGACTTCTGAACACCCAGACACACAAAGCAAAAGGAGGTCTCACCACCAGTCTGATTCTTCAAGTGAGTCCCTCAAATCTGACTTTTATCCCATGTATATTAAAAACCCACTAGCAGCGAGTGGGAAGACACATGTGGTTTGGCCAAGAAAAGATTACTACAAGCCTGGGCCTTCTCACCTGGTCAACTACAGTGAGGCCAGAGCTGTAAAATCATCTATGGTTGGGTCCAGCACAGATGATGAACAGCCTGGCCCTTCTCACCCGGTCAACAACAGATCTGAGATCAGATCTGGAGGACCCAGAACACAAAGTAGAAAGACTACTGGCAGTTCAAAGACCACAGAATGGAAAAGGAAGAGATCAGACAACCACTCTGATTCTGATTCTTCAAGTGATTCACTCATCTCAGGCATTTCTTCACCAGGATCACTTAGAGAGACATCCAGAGATGAGGAAAAGTCTGGACCTCCTCATAGAAATAACAGTGAGGCCAGAGCTGTAGGAACATCTATGGATGGGTCCAGCACAGATGATGAACAGCCTGGACCTTCTCACCTGGTCAACAAAAGATCTGAGATCAGATTCGGAGGCTCCAGAACACCTGCTGACCAAAGCTCAGGTAGTCAGGTTGAGATGAGACAGGGTGTTAAAAGAAAAAGAAAGACTTCTGGACCTCACTCCCCTGGCCTCAAGAGGTGCGCTAGTGACTGACGCTAGACTGGTGTTCGAATCCTGCTTGGAGCAGGTAGAGTAGGACTGGTCACATTTGGGGCTGTTACCCTAATGGGAGTGAGGTTTAGCGGGGTGAGTGTAACGGTGGCAAGCTAGTAAGAGCTTTGCATGTTAACCTCACTGCCCTGGGGTCAAGAGGCAGGCTAAGGACTGACGCTAGAAGCTGCGGTCTTTAGTGTTCTTTTAGCGCACCCCCCTTCCATGCCAGAGACGTCGGTTCGAATCCCGCTCGGAACAGGTAGAGTTGGACCGGTTACATTTGGTGTCGTGACCCGGATGGGAGTGAGGTTTAAGGGAGTGAGTGTAACGGAGGCAAGCTAGTAAGATCTTTGCATGTAAAACCTCACTCCCCTGGGGTCAAGAAGCGTGCTAGGGACTGACGATAGAAACTGCGGTTTTTCCGTCCTTCCGTCCTCAAAATTTATCCAGTTTATTTATTAGGAAAAACACAAAAATTAACAAAAACTTAAACAAAAGCAAAATAAAAATAAAAATATTAAATAAATAATAATATTAAAACACAGCAAAAACAATAGACCAAAGTTTCGTAATGGCAACACAACTAAGTTAAGGTTTTCACAATGTAGGCTAACTTTGTGACATCACAGTTAATAATTGTGGCATGCCAAATACTATCAAAAGTATTAAAATATACAGTATTAACCTATCTATGCATGTGTCTGGCATGCACTCTTCAATAGTACATAACTTCACTTCCATCCGTATTTTGATTTGGTGAAATGAAACACATTTTATCTTAAGGGACATTTCATTTTTGTGATTGACATCTAATTACATGATTTTAAATAGCAAAATCTGGTCATCCGAGCATATAGCCTATAAAGAATGTATAATTGATAGGACTGAAATTTCGGACCTATGACGTTGCAGTTACTTTCAGTAGTAAGTACTGTAAATAATTACAGTAATCATGAAATTACTAAAGAACTATGAATATAGTACGTAATTGGAACATTCTTGGTTACTTTATAAGCTTAGAAGATCGTACTGACGACATTTTGAGTTGGTAATTTGAATTACATTATCAATTAGTAAGTCATTGCATGCCGTTTATTTGCTGGGATGGCCGTCATAAAAACAATTAAAAATTGTAAAAAATGACTTCAATTATTTCAGTGTTTGTGAACACTTGTGTTTTTACTATACATGTTATTTTTTAGCTGTTTGTTTACATGCACACCTCCCTGTCATATCTGACATACCAGGGTACAATCAAGGTGAGAGATTTATGGCTTGAGTCTTTGAAGTAACTTCGCCCTCAGTGATATTGTGCAACAAAATACCCATGAAAATATGCATATGTAGTTTTGGTAGCAGATTATTTTACAGTCCTGTCCTCCATGTACATACCATACACATAGTTATTACAATAACTGTGTAATATCTAGGTACTAACCCAGAACCTACAGGTAAACCTTAACCCACGCAGTTACCTTATATTACCCAATACTGTCTTAGGTAAGTGCACTGTAAGTACACATACTGTAAAATAAAGTGCAACCGCAGTTTTACAAAAAGACTGCAAGAAAGAAAGAAAGAAAGAAAGAAAGAAAGAAAGAAAGAAAGAAAGAAAGAAAGAATCAACTTCCAAGTGACTTCCACTTTGTTTTTCAGGGTATGTTTAGTTGTTTTACAATGTTAATCTTGTCTATATATATGTATGTTCATCTAAGCATGTAATCCACACTCATTCTTGTAATAAACTTTTATCTAACTACTCATTTCCCAGACATGTTTTGCTTGATGATCAGCTTGCTAGTAATCATATGATGTCTCTTCAAAGGTCTCTATGTAACTCATCAAACTTTCACCAACCAATCGCCATGGAGCAGAGGCCAACAGAAACTTGTAAATATGTGTCAGTTGTGTTTGATCGGTGGTAACCCTGTTGCCATGACAGCGAGGGGTGTGGCTTCTGGTCAGGCAGCCAGTGGGGAAGTTCTGAAGAGACATACGACATGAAAAAAAGAGCTCAACTAACCACTGAAAGCCACCGTATATTTCACCTCTGAGGAATGCCACACTATATTCTTTCTCAGTCCTACTATCAGATTGCAGCTTTTTTTCTTTACAAATTCTGCAGATGTTTTGTGCTGTAATTGTTTAGACTCATTGAGATTAGAGGTTGTCTGATAATATCCCAGATCCAAGTGTTTGGAATGTTTTACAATGTCTTGATCATCTTAAGACATTTGGGATATCTCTTGTACGAATTCAAAGCCTGACTAAGTTTTTATCTACAAACTGTTCAACGTCGAGTGAAGGTGTGGCCACACTAGACTTTGTGTCCAGTGACTTCCATTCATACTCATGCAAACGAGTGTCCCGCTGGCCCGGGCCCAGAGTCAGAGTGTTTCAGGCCAGCTGACAGATCTGTCATACGTGATTTGTTATAGTCTTGAATGCTCATGTGAATGTACTGAAAACTTCAAACCAAGAAAAAATATTTAGCATTGTATGCAATCATTTTTCCAGCAAAAAAAAAAAAACACTTATGGATTTATTGAGTTACATTAGCTGCGTATATTCTAGCTTGTTGTATATTTTATTTTGTAATGAAAAAACTATTCAATACATTTGAAATACATTTTTCATTGAAAATAACAATATATATATATATATATATATATATATATATATATATATATACATACATTATATAAAATATATATATATATTGAAAGCCTACACGTATGACACTGGTTTAAGTTTGGTGAACTCTGACCTACAAATTTACACTACCAATAAACAATATGGGGTCTGTAAACATTTTTCGTCAGTAATTTAAAAAAAATAAGTATCTTATGCTCACATGGGTGACATATATTTGATCAAAAAATACAGTAAGAACGGTAATATTGTGAAATATAACAAATTTAAAATTGCCTTTTTCTATTTAAATATTTATTAAAAGGTAATTGTCTGCAGTCATTACTCTAGTGCCACATGACTCTTCAAAAACTATTCTAATATGCTGATTTGCTGCCCAAGAAACATTTCTTATTATTATTATCAATATTGAAAGGGGCCAGTTGCATAAACATAGCCATTATGTTAAGACAGTGTCTTTAATTCTAATATGACCTCTTTATGTTTTACTTTTCGGTATCAAATAAGGCCAATCTACATTTTTATGTAACTGATTTTAAAAAGCTATGAACAGTCTAAAAGAAAAAAAAAATGATGTCTAACTTGTAAGACCAGTCTTAGAGGTTTATGCAACTGGCCCCAGTTGTGTTTATAAAATATTTAATAAAACAGAAAGTGATATCATCGTGACATCATATCCTGTTGCCCCTATTCGACACAGGTCAGTGTTTTAGCATGGAATCTAGTATGACGCAACCTGAGGGAGTGATCAATGAACAAGTCGTATTTGAATGTGTGTTTTGGGTGTAGTGGGGTGTCTCTGATTTCACAAGATAATCTAAACAAAGTATGTGCTGAACAGATGAAACCATTTACCAGTAAAGAACAACATAAGAAAGCATTAAGCAACATTGATACGTGAACCTTCAAAGGAAAAAAATATCTGTTTCTCACAATACAAAGTTCATACTGTATTAATTGTTCTCTGCTGGGGTGTGAAGTGACGGTCAAAAGGCCACCATTCACAGCTCAGCTGATTCTGACAGTATCAGACACTTGATGTGATCAGACATAATCAAGCCTCAAATTTGATTAATTTAATTAGATGCTATACACATGTACAGCAGGAATATCAGGTTGCAATCTATGATGAAACCCTCATTTGGGATAATTCATTACCGGCTCTTAATTCATCTAAGCTGTGCAAAAAGAATGTGCAAATTAAAAGCTTCATTTCTTATTCACTCTCAGCATGAAAAAGTTGGGCAAGATGTCCCCATTAGTTGTACACAAGAGTCAAGAGGAAGGATCAGCATGATCACTATGTGACATTAAATCAGTTTTCTTTCTGGATGTCACAAAATGTGACATCCTCTGTCACTGTAACTGCTTAAACAGGAATCTTATATAATTAAGCAATCATCAGGGCAGAGACTTACAGAGTCATAACTTTGAGCATGTTTTTTTTTTCATGATGATTGAGAGATAAGATATGGGGAATGGCAGCAAAATGTCCTGGGAGAGTCAAAAACAGAACAGACACACCTGTTTATTTACCTGTTTTGGAGAATGTTAACATTCCACTATACTAACTACTAGCTATGGTCCACATTGCGTTAATTCAGCAGAGTTGAAGTCAGAAGATGTATCACGTTGTCCATTGCAGAGAGAAGTTGTTGCAATTCTAAGGCGCATTTCACTCTCTGGGCAGTGAGAGTGAGTCATAGGCACATGCACTTACAGAAATATCACAGTTTCAGTGGAATGAAAGCATGAATGCTTGCTGCAGGGCTGTCATAGTTAAGAAACATAAATAAACCACTTAAAAAAGTACAAATGAAAAACAGTCAAAATCCAAAAGTTGTTCAAAATCCACAAACGTTTGGGATTTGTTATTTTTCAGTCAGCTATTTCGAAAATAATAAATAAAGGTTTTTTTTTTTTTCTTGCTGATTGCTTGGATATGGTGTGGTGCACAATAATTATCGGAGCGTGTCTGAATGTATTATATGCGTGTATTATATCTGCATGGAAAAAGTGAGCCTGATCAGGTTTTCCCTGGCTCCTCTAAAAAACAATAGCCGGGATTCTGTAGTCTTAGGAAAGGCCAGCGCCTACAGTTATCATGACTCCGTGACTGAAAACCAGTGAAGAAGATGAAAGTAATGGGGATCTCAAGATACTGACAATTAAATCGGTAACTTTTCTACATGCTCTAGTATTAAGTATTATCCAGTAATGAAAGACAGCAGACATTGTTTAAGGTGCCAAGATTTTAGTCACTCAGAAAGAAAACAATTGGCACGTGCAACACAGTAGGTCATTCCCTATCAACAGATACCACTCAGCAGGTTGAGGTTGTTATCTGACTTAATTAACATTATTGACTTCAATAATGAGGCCTTTTAAATGTAACAGCACATGCCACGCCTGATATCCAAACCATAGAAACACCTGGTGATGAAATCAGTGTGGTCAATGGAAAGGACTGTGCTGGAGGGACAGGTCAAGGCAGATCTAGTTTGTTTAAGCAGATACTGTAATGCTTAGAGAATTCAGTGCTTTGGTGTGGTCATGTAGAAGCTTTTGAATATCCAATGGCTAAAACAAAGGCAAGACATAGAAGAAAAAGTCATACATAACTGCAAAGGTACAGTGCAAATCTTTAGCCATACACAGAAACTGGCATTTTAAACCCACATAAACAAACACTAAAACTTGTGAATGTCCAACCTTTTCTTATGGGTTCCCTAGTATCATAAAATGCACAGTACTTGTCAAAATCTAAGCTCAATGTAGAACTTCTTAAACTTTAAGCCTACAGGGCTACTGGTTGACTTTAGGATATCTCTGGATTCCAGAGGGCTTCAGGACCTTAAGGGGTAGACCTGACGATAATTGCCTTCCTCAAACTGAGAAACTGTTGGTGGCCTCCATGATGTGAGACAGTTTCATAGGTTTGCTTGTAATTATGGTTGTCAAAAATTACAGTAGGCCTTTGTAACATTCATTTCCACCGTAAACTTTTTCATGTTTATGTTCAAATTGCAATATTTCCATTTCATGTTGTTACTTCAAGCCTATAAGGTATACAAAAAATATCACATATAGATCACAAGTGAGTTGGGTGCTGTAGGTAATGCAAAAGCACAGTTGGATGTCACATTCTCCACTTTGTACAGCCTTCGGTGCTGAGAGATAAAACATGTCAGCTGTCACAGAACTACAGTGAAATTTTTAGCCTTCCAGATGTCTTATTTGTATAGGCAAATCCATAGATGCAAGCTATTTCAGTGCGACACATTGCCTTTTAGATGCTGGTGCTGCATTAAAGCACTTGAATACTAATGTTTAATATTATTGGCTTATTATTGTGCATTTATACTCAGTATTTTGGCTTTTATTAAAGTGACCCATTCTTTTACAAAACAAACAATACATATTATCCAGAATTATCCAAAGAAAAAGAAGCAATTTTATTATTTAAGCCCTTAATATTCCCAGAAAATATCTGTTTTTAGTGATATTGAATTACCTCAACATCCATTTACAGGATAGACTAGGAATGTAGGCATAAGAGTATTGAATTTCAGCCAACACCCACTTACTAGTGACTGGCCAATCTCAGCCAGTTTGGCTCCTCCCGCTCAGCAGCCCATATAGTGGGAGGCAGAGCCGGCTGCTCTCTCTATCTGCTCGAGTTTCTCCAGCACAGCAGACAAGGCTCACATCTACTGCTTCCGCTCCAGCTCATTCTCTACCAGTACAAGACAGAAAACACATCGGCAAGATGTCGTTCACCAAGAAAACTAGCTACTCTGTGAAGTCTTCTTCCTCTGGATCTGTCCCACGCAGCTTCAGCAGCATGTCTTACTCTGGCCCCAGTGCCAGCCGACAGAGCTACAGTGTGCGCAGCTCCTATGGAGGTGGCAATCGTGGCATGGGAGCTGGAATGGGAGGTGGTGGCTTCATAAGCAGCTCTTCAGCCTATGGTCTTGGCATGGGAATGGGTATGGGTTCTGGCTCCATGGCACCCATTCAAGCAGTCACCGTCAACAAGAGCCTCCTGGCACCTCTGAATCTGGAGATCGACCCCAATATCCAGATTGTCCGCAACCAGGAGAAAGAGCAAATCAAGACCCTCAACAACCGGTTTGCTTCATTCATTGATAAGGTGGGTTTAAAGTTTCTTTCTTTGTACCTTTACTAGTCAAAGACTTCCCAGATATGAGATTTTAGAGCACGAGTCAAACTAAAGGTTGCAATAACTCTCAGAAAATGGCCAGAAAAATGTAAAAAGGGGATGAAACTGAGTGTATGTTCCTGCTGAAAATTTCTTTAATGTGGCATAGAAAATATATGTGGGGGTGGACACATTCTTATCAAAGGGAAAGAAATGAGACTTATGGAAAGTTGAAAAAAGGGCGTGTTCATGGTCAGAGTGTGATGGTTTTTCATTTGAATGAGATGCCCTGTGGCTCTACTTAAACCCTTGTGGAGAGTCCACACCCAAATAAGGACGTCCTGCAGGACATGAAACTTGTTATACATATTAACATAGTTTAATTATTACAAATGATGATGTATTACACTGTAAAAATTATATATGATCAATAAGTTATGACAACAAATCATTTTTAAATTGCTTTAACTAATCAAAATCAGTTAAGCAATTTTCAACTTTTTTTATAAGTTATACAGTCAGTTTAAACTTTAAAATAAGTTTTAAAGTCAGTTTAATGTAATTTAAGTTAAAATGACTTAAACTTCCAAGTCGATTGTACTTAATTTAAGGCAGCCACTTTTGCAAACAAAATGTGAATTTAATCAAATATAAAAGAAAAGAGAGTCGCATACCATGATAGTTAATATTTAATTTGAAGAGCCGGGGTCATGTTCTTGATTGCGCTGGAAAGGTTACATAACAATGAGAAGAGGAAATATTCTGCAACACTTTTAGCCTTTTAATCTTCTTTGTGCCCTTCCTTTTAACTAAAATAGTCTGCTTTGCATTACATTATTTGATTAAAACACTGATGTTTTGAATAAGACAGTTGATTGGTAATGTCTGTCTCAGTGACACCTTTACTGTAACCTAGTTGTGTGTGCAATGTTCACCTCAAGCTGTTATTATCATTGAATTGCTTCTGCTCACCATCTACACACTCTTTTAAGGGTCTCCAGCAGATCTGAACTGATCTCTTTCTGCTGTCCCTTAAATATGAACTATGTAGATTATACCTTTAATATAGTTCTATCTCAATCTCCAAAAAGTACATTCTACAGGATAGGCTGTAGTCCTTCCTGATGTCATACTGGAATATGCGTCACAGTTTCCAAGGGAAAAAAAGCATTACAAACTGAAAACACATGCATCTCTCGTTATTTAAGGAAAACAGTGCTTTCCTTTGTGAAGATCACTGAACCACAAGCAATATGTTGGCATATGGTTGTACTTCTGTGAGCTGGCACAGAACCATGATTCCAAAACTGACTCTCTGCTCTCTGAAGCTGTGCTTACTTCCAAGTACGGTTTTTCATTTGTGCCTTGATTGAGACAAAACCTCTATTCTCATCCTGCCATTGTAGGTACGTTTCCTGGAGCAACAGAACAAGATGCTGGAGACAAAATGGAGCCTTCTTAACAACCAGACAACCACGCGCTCCAACATCGACGCCATGTTCGAGGCCTACATCAACAACCTGCGCAGACAACTCGACGGCCTTGGCAATGACAAAATGAAGCTAGAGGCTGACCTTCACAACATGCAAGGTCTCGTTGAGGACTTCAAAAACAAGTACGTACAATGGCTTTCACAAAAGCCCCATTTCAGTTTGGCTGGACGTTTGGTCTGGGATGGACAGCGCCCAAGTATCATCAAAGCAGGTTTTTGTGGTGCAAGTGTTCCCAGAATGAATGAGGCTCCATAAATTCAAATAAAGGGAAAACATGTTTTAAAGGTCTGATGGGAATAAACTTAATTCATGATCCAACATGGCTTATGCAACTGATAGAGAAACTGCATAGTATATCCAGTCACTCCCTAGTATACTTACCCATTGTTCAACCTTTTTGAGTCAAATTGTAGGCATTTCAATAATATACATAATATCCCATTTAAAAAAAAACATGTCTGTACTGCAATTAAATGGGCGTCAGCATGAGTCAGATAGATTTACAGATACCGAACAAACATCTACGAAGCACTTTTCATGGATCTCTAGACAAATCTGATGGGCCGATTAATGCTAAGACCCAAGGGAAACACTGAACTGAATCCAGAAAAACCTGACAAGTTAAGCATTAAAAAATATGGAGCACTGCTGCCTCCTAGTGTACAAAACTTTATAAACAATTCAAAACCTTCAACTACAGTACAATGTGTTTAACCGATGTCATTTTCTTCACCTCTCTTCAGATATGAGGATGAGATCAACAAACGCACAGAGTGTGAGAACGATTTTGTGCTCATCAAGAAGGTTTGTAGATTGTCTGTTATGCAGTTCAAACAATTGTTAATACTCACGAACATTAACTTAACTGATGATTAAATTATGATTTCTTTTTTGTAGGATGTTGACGAGGCCTATATGAATAAGGTTGAGCTGGAGGCCAAACTGGAAAGCCTCACTGATGAGATCAACTTCCTCAGGCAGATCTTCGAGGAGGTAAATTACAACTAGAGTTTCCCATCAGTACCTTTCACTTGTAGATGACAAAACACAGATTAATAATATTACCTTCTCTCGTTGCGGACTTGTAGGAGATCCGTGAGCTGCAGTCTCAGATAAAGGACACCTCAGTGGTTGTGGAGATGGACAACAGCAGGAATCTTGACATGGACTCCATTGTCGCTGAGGTCCGCGCTCAATACGAAGACATCGCAAACCGAAGCCGGGCTGAGGCTGAGATGTGGTACAAGAGCAAGGTATGTTATCTTTTGAGATATCATCCAAACTTAAAAGTCTGGTTCTATCTGCTATTGAAGTTCATTAAATGTATCTCACATAATCATATGTTCTGTTTCTCAGTACGAGGAGATGCAGACATCTGCAACCAAATACGGTGACGACCTAAGGTCAACAAAGACAGAGATCGCTGAACTTAACCGCATGATTCAGAGACTGCAGTCCGAGATCGATTCCGTGAAAGGACAGGTATGTGACTACATGAACACAAAATGCCAAATATTTTAATATTAATCTTGTTTTGTAAGGTAACAGACATTATGAGAACAACTTAGCACAAATATTTCTCATTTCAATAGCGTGCCAATCTGGAGAACCAGATCGCAGAGGCGGAGGAACGTGGCGAGTTGGCCGTGAGAGACGCCAAGGCCCGCGTTAAGGACCTGGAGGAGGCCCTGCAGAGAGCCAAGCAGGACATGGCACGACAGATCAGGGAATATCAGGACCTGATGAATGTCAAACTCGCCCTGGACATTGAAATCGCCACCTACAGGAAACTCCTGGAAGGAGAAGAGGACAGGTGAGTTATTCAAATGCATGCCTGCTCTAAGACCTAATAATCTATTTTTTAAAACAAATTCAGACTTCTAATTCTGTGTGAGATTTTCATTACTTCTTGTTCACTCTTTTCCAACAGGCTGGCAAGTGGAATTCAGTCAATCAATATCTCAAAACAGAGCAGTAAGTTTGACTCTTTATCACAGAGAACTGTGTTGAAAAGCCCAGCATGGGGTTCTGGTATGCCCTTGTATCATGGACATTTCATGATGGCCTTTTCACTGTTCCTTCTTCACATGGCAATTCTTATAACTATATGAAATGCAGAAGACCCTCATCTAACTTCTTCACGTTTATCTCCCGATAGCGAGCTATGGCGGTTATCCCATGGAAAGTGCAAGCAGCGGCTACAGCAACTATTCTAGTGGTTATTCCAGTGGTTTCGGATCCGGCGGATACGGTGGCGGATACAGCTCCGGTGGCGGATACAGCTCCGGTGCCGGATACAGCTCTGGTGGCGGCTACAGTTCTGGTAGCGGCTACGGCGATAGCATCTCTCAGACCAAGAAGAGTGTTGTGATAAAGATGATCGAGACCAAGGATGGCAAAGTCGTGTCTGAGTCCTCTGAGGTCGTCCAAGATTGAGCGAGTCCCCTTCCCCAATTCTGTCCTCTAAACCTCACGCCTCTTATGCATTCCTGACCTTCCCTCTCAACCATTATGACTGCGGTCCGAGGCGCTAGACAGGAATGTAGTCATAAACCAGGTTGTAAAGCAATAAACCATTCACTCTGGCCAAATAATTACAGAGGGACCAAATAATCTCACTGCTCTTGACGTGCCTTAATCCACATCATTGAAAACACACTGCAAAGCAATTATGTCTTCAAGTCTTACCTTGCACAACATGGCCGCATCTGTAGGCTGGACAATCCTCGATGTGCCACTAACATGAACTAGCCATTTAGCTGAATTGTTCAACATGCTCAGTAATTGATTTTCACATTAACTATGAAGGGATACATTTGCTAAATTACTAGCATGTTAGTGGTAGATCAATGTGGTTTGCATATTTAGTAGAGACTCTGGCAAATAAGAAAGTTGCCGCCCATTGTGTATCCTGTTTTCCGAGGTGCTGTTTTTGCTACCAAAAATAAAGTGTTTACCTAAAACTCGTTTTAATGTCTTTGTGTGAATATGTGTGTATATGTGTGTGTGTGTGTGTGTGTGTGTGTGTGTGTGTGTGTGTGTGTGTGTGTGTGTGTGTGTGTGTGTGTGTGTGTGTGTGTGTGTGCGTGTGTGTGGTCCAGCTAGCCCTGGCAGATGTTGTAATTACACCATTTGGACATAAAATCATCTTTCTCAAATAACACTTAATACAAAGTCAAAACTATTAAAAAAAGGTTTGTGTGGTATTCTGATTTTCTTTTTTTATTACAGCAGTAGTTTTTATAGTTTCATATTTAAGTAGTGTCGTATTTCTGCTGGATGACACGTCGACTAATACATTTTTTACACGTGTTCTTTTTTCAAAAGAAACCAACTTGTTTCTCAGGGTTTGCGACCCCTAGAGGTTCATGATGGAACTGCAGGTTGAGATATGCACATGCAAAATTAATCTGAAACGCATAGCAACATAAAATGTGTAAAAACAAGCTAAATACAATTTTTAATGTCATCTTATACAAGATGTGTAATTCATTATATCTATTGAAAGGTTAGTAATTTTAACCACATAGTGTTTAGTTGACAACAAAGTTTGGGAAGCCCTGGAAAACTGCTATTTTTCATTTAGTGCATTTTCTACCAACCTCTTAAGGCCCATTCACTCCAAGGACAATAACTATAAAGATAACAATAAAGATATAGTTCTAAAAATCTTTCTCAATATTAAAGGATAGCAGAGTTCACACCACAGCCATAATGATAACGGCACAGAGAAAAGATATCGTTGGGATCACTTTCAGAATGATTTTTGTTCAGCTGTTGAACGATAAAACACTGACAGAATCCATTCTAATTTAAGGGGTTAGTTCACCCAAAAATTAAAATTCTTGTTTTTGGGTTGTTTTGATTAAATCTGAGAGCTGTCTCATTGCTCCATAGGCTTCTAGGTAATTGAAACTTGCAGGCCCAGAAAGTTAGTAAAGACAATGTTTAAAATAGTCCAAGTGACTACAGTGGCTCAACC
Source organism: Siphateles boraxobius (assembly GCF_051911475.1). Lineage (NCBI taxonomy): Eukaryota > Metazoa > Chordata > Actinopteri > Cypriniformes > Leuciscidae > Siphateles > Siphateles boraxobius. Next base: position 3,640,559 of record NW_027509195.1, read on the forward strand.
ATAAGTTTATCATCAACGAGAATACTTTTTGTGCGCAAAACAACAACAAAATTAACGACTTTATTCATCCAATTAATTTTCTTCAGTGTGGGCCTCTGATGTGAGTTCGACGCATGCGCGAGAACTGAGAAGATGACGTCTTCAAACAAAGACAAAGCGTTACATTGTCTGTTTACAAGCAGACGAAGACGCGTGCTGTACATAAATCTGTATTCGTAAATATGTCCGCAGATTTCGACGTAGATGAAGGCTTGAATTTTTTTAACCAAGCGTACTTATTCGAACCAGAATACACAGATATTAAATTACAAGAGATGGAAGAGGCTGCAACACAACCGCAGTCCCAAGCTACTGAAAGACAGAGAGGAATGGAGAGCTGGTGGTGTAAATGTCATCAGTGCTAAGCGATGTCTACTGAATAGAAGAGCATGTGCTGCATCGATTGGGACATTGTCATACCACAGCTTGAAAGTTTGGATGACTCAGCCAATGAGACAACAAGTGTATGTCGCAGTATAACAGAGGGTCCCAGTTTTCCACCCCTGCTAAGTCGTAGTGTTTTAGAAATTATTTTTATTTGCCTAAAGTGAACTGGAAGTGACGTCCGAGGCCAGAAGGACCGGGTGGCACACTATCTGTAGAGTAAGTAGGTTGTTTCTATTGTAGAATTATTACATATGCAGCCTAGCTTTTTACAATGCACCTTTTTACTATGCTATCCGTGTTATCCTTGTGTGTGTAAACACTCCTCTTCAGTAGGTATCGCTTGGCACTGATAAAATTTGTCATCCGGCTATGTTAGGACGTCATCTTCTCAGTCATCACGCATGCGTCGTGACGCCTTCGTGAACTCACGTCAGAGGCCCACACTGAAGAAAATGAATAGTTGAATAAAGTCGTTATTTTGGGGGGGTTTTGCTCAAAAAGTATTCTCATCCCTTGATAAACTTATGGTTGAGCCACTGTAGTCACTTGGACTATTTTAAACATTGTCTTTACTAACTTTCTGGCAAGTTTCAATTACCTAGAAGCCTATGGAGGAGTGAGACAGCTCTCAGATTTAATCAAAAATATCTTAATTTGTGTTCCGAACGAAATTCTTACGGGGTTGGAACAACACAAGGGTGAGTAATTACTGACAGAATATTCATTTTTGGGTGAACTATCCCTTTAAGTCCTCGCGCATTTAAAATGGCAGACGACATTGCAGAGAAGTTCATCGCCGAGGTCCAAAAAAAACAAACACCGTTTGACAAGTCAAGCCCATAGACAGTAAAAGAAATGGACACAGCGACCCCCTTGATTTCAACGGAGAAAACTGAAGCCCGATTAAAGCACTTCCTTCCTGATGGCTGAGCGATTGCGCAGGCTCAAACTCAGCTTGACGGCAGTCTGACAGTTGTAAATCTTCTAGTAGCTGTGCCAAGACACATCTGAATCACCTAATTCCTCAAAAACGTTGTTGAAATATTTTGACCTGTTGCTTTTATGGACTCTCTATATATGGGCTTGTCCCTTGACTTTATGCCTCTATGTCCCCACGATTGCCTCATAGACAGTAAAAGATCGCCTGCGAGCTTCTCCTCCTGTCTATACGATAATTTCTCGAAAGTGCGACGGATAGTCGCGTGGTTATGACGCAATCGTTAGCCTATTTTGACAACAAACGGCTTCTACGGGGCCATAACAGAAGATGGAGCCTTTTATACATTGTCGTGTTTCTTTAGAAATAAATATTGGACAAATTAAGTCTTTGGACGCCTCAGATTTAAAGTGTTTCACTGTCAATGGAGTCAATGGAATGCTGTTAAGCAGGTGAAGTTCTGCTACAATGGCGGCCCCCACGAGGCTTCTTCCCTCTGGATAAATGGTGAGAAGTATTACCTCAGGTAACCAGCGCTTGTTTCGACAACATTGTCTTGCTTCCTTTGAAGTTGCAGTGAAAAAGACTTGGTGTTGTTTTTATTCCACTATATTGACAATGACAGCTAAATTGACTTAGATTATTGGATCGATTATATTCGATATACACTAGCTTCCCTCAAAACATAGCATGCTGAGGACATCTGCTGGTAAATCCGTGTAAACGTTACAAGAACAGCAAAAACATGTTCAATGACATTGTACAAAACAGACCATTTTCGTTCATTGGTGTGGACGCAAATATAGTTATCGTTAAACTTGTCGTTCTTTCTGTGAACGGCCCTAACTCATGCATGATCATTTGATTTTGTGCTGCCTAACTCAAATAGTTAGTCACTAATTCCAGAAAATTATACAGGCCTGTATTTTGTTTCAGGAGAACATCTGATAAAAATCACCTAAAAAAGAAATGAATTGTTTAAAATTTTATCTTTCAAAGATTCTATAATTATTACTACATATCTACTATCTTATCATAGGTAGGCCCTATATGAATTATAATTTATCATGGAATCCGCAGCCTTCCAACTCTGTGGATATGCAATTTGCTAAGTGGGACTTCAAAAGAAAAAGCTAATCCATGTGACTTTAATTTATAAAAGAAATTGGGAAGACCCAAAACTTGCAAAGATATTATCACCCTTGCACAACCAAATGATAAAGACGTGATTCTCATTCTCAACAAAAAGAGTTGATTCATGAAATAATAGCCCTACCCAGTAAACAATTACCGTCTTTCAACGTTGAAATTTGGTTGAAAATAAGTCGGTCCACTTTGGACTAGTTTACAACGTGATTTCAACTGATCATCTAAGATACCACATGTTTTCAAATGATAATCTAAGACAGGATAAGTCTGTTATACGTGCTAAAATAACAGAGAAAAACAAACGACCAAACCATGTTCATTATTATCTCAAATAAATTGAAAGAGTTTTACATATTCCATTTAGACGTTGAAGATTCTACCTGTTTTCAACGTTGAAAAGTCGTAATTAGATGTTGAAGATTTACGTCTATTCAACGTCTAATAAACAACTTTTTGCTAGCTGGGTACTGACGTTGCCGAACCTATTCTTGCGTTCGATATGGCTCACTCATTCATTTATTCTTATATAATGGATAGCACTTGAGTGCACTATCAATATCATCAAATAAAGTTAGTAAATCTGCTGATGTTTGCTGATCATGAAACGAAGTTTGAGAATCACAGAAGCTTTCCTTTCAACAGTTTTGTAAAGGGGTCCATTACTCAAATCTTCAAAAGGGTGAATAGCACCCACCATACTGCTGTCCTTTTACAGGCACTGCATAGTTTCATGTTTTGTCACAACAGTAACAGTAAGCTTAGGCTAAATCCAGTAATGTGGCTGGTTGCAGTTGTTATTATTCACTAAATATAAGCATATGTTTTTTCAGTTTTAAAATCATCTAAACATTTTTAAGTGTCAGTGCTCAAACTAGTTCAGTAGTCATTGAAATAGAGTATCACTGTCGTTATTATTATTATTATTTAGTTTAAGTAATGTATATTTAAATAAGTAAGATATAGGCCTAAGCATTTTGCTTAATTTAATGTTTTGTTTGATATATAATTAATAATTGGTGCTTATCTTGGCGAAAACCGAGTACAAATCAGCATGAAGTTTTAACATCTTCTTTCGTGTAATGGAAATCATGAAGATCTGGATACGTCCAGTGACTGCGGTGAATAGTGCTGCTGGCAAAAAGGGAAAGACCTTGTGACAGCCTGGAGAGACAGCTGACAGGAGGAAAGAGACCCCAATGGGGCTGGTACGGGTTAGTTACCCTTGTCGGCAGTATCCAGCTCTGTTTTACAGGATGCTGGAGACACCCGCCCAAGGCTTCTGAGAAATTAAAGAGAAAAATACCCCTAGAGTCTGCGAGAGCAGGGGAGGAAGATGACTCAATGTTGGACAACATGGTTAACGACTTCGGAATGGAAACAGATATGAGTATGGAGAGTACTTCACAAAAGACTAGTTCAGGATCAGCAGTTAGCAAAGTCATTGAACTCCAAGCTTGTGTCTGTGGCTGGAGCAAGGCGACAATGGTCAGGGGTTTGAAGATTCATCAAGAGAAAATGAGATGCTTGAGGGAGAAGGTACAAGGGCCTCGCATTGATCAGTACTTCTTACGAAGTCAGTCAAGTCAGTCGAATGAAATCCAGCGACAGGAATCAAACCACAGTTCGCAGGATATCAGCAACCCTGTCATAAAGGAGAGGGTTTGCACACTTAGTGATGAACACATTGATACTTGTGAACCCGGTCAGACTAACCCGCAATAGAGAGAAAAAACCTCAACGGGCATAGGCCTGGAGTTAGATGGCCAAGAGCTAGTGAGAAAACTGCATGGGACACGGTAAACACAGATCTATGCTTTGCATTGGAAAGATTAACTGGTACAGTTGAAAAGAAGCTGGATAAATTTGGGGACATCATTTACGCATATGGAAGTGAGAGGTTTGGTGTGGAAAAAAGGAAGGAAAAAGTACAAACTACTCCTGGAATGTCTAGACGGCAGCAGAAAATTGAAGGGTTAATTCAATTCAATTCAATTCAAATCTATTTGTATAGCGCTTTTCACAATACATATTGTTTCAAAGCAGCTTTCAGGAAAGTGCATTTCAGAAATGTACATAGAAAAAATACAGTTAGTTAATCATGTAGTAATTTAGGGCATAACATATCGCCGCCGTTGAGTCGTCTCTACACAGCCGTCGAGTCGTCTCTTCACAGGCGTTTAGTCATCTCATCGCAGGTGTTGGGGCAAGTCTCCGTGAGAGGCTGGATACAAACTGGAACTGACGAACGCTATTTACCTTGGGACTAGCGTCCCGAGATAACAGCTGAAGAGCAGATGGGAAATAATTAGCATAGCTGCTGTTCATAATATTAATGCTTTCGATATGGTTCAACAGTGGTATAAAAGGTAAACATTATGTGAATGCTTGGCTAAAGAGATGCGTCTTTAATCTAGTTTTAAACTGGGACAGTGAGTCTGAGCCTCGAACAATATCAGGAAGGTTGTTCCAGAGTTTAGGAGCTAAATGCAAGAACGCCCTCCCTCCTTTAGTGGACTTAGATATCCTAGGAATGACCAGAAGCCTCGAATTTAGTGATCTTAAAGAACGTGATGGACTGTAGGGCGATAGAAGGTCCATTAAATACACAGGAGCTAAACCATTTAGGGCTTTATTGGTCAGTAGTAATACTTTGTAATTGATACGGAACTTAATAGGTAACCAGTGTAGAGATGATAAAATTGGTGTTATATGATCATATTTTCTTGACCTAGTAAGAACTCTACCAGCTGCATTTTGCACTAACTGTAGCTTGTTTATTGAGGATGCAGGAAAGCCAGCTAATAAAGCATTACAGTAATCTAGTCTCGAGGTCATGAATGCATGAACTAACTTTTCTGCATCAGAAACAGATAGCATGTTACGTAGCTTAGCAATGTGTCTACGGTGGAAAAAGGCTGTTCTTGTAACATATGAAATATGATTTTCGAAAGACAAGTTGCGGTCTAGTATAAGACCCAGGTCTTTTACTGTAGTGGATAAAGCAACAGGACATCCTTCTAAATTAAAGTTGAATTGTACAAGGTTTTGTTTGTAGTTTTTTGAACCAATAAGTAATACCTCCGTTTTATCTGAATTTAATAGCAGGAAATTACAAGTCATCCAGCATTTTATATCATTTAGACACTCTGTCAATTTAGATGAGTTAGTGTTTTCACCTGGTCATGATGAAATATTTAATTGAGTGTCATAAGCATAACAGTGGAAATTAATTCCATGTTTTCTTATAATATTACCAAGTGGCAGCATATATATTGAGAATAGAAGAGGGCCTAACACCAATCCTTGCGGCACTCTATAGTCTACTGACGTTATCTTCGATTTTTCCCCAATTAAACAGACAAAATAATAACGGTCTGATAAGTACGATCTAAACCAGCTTAATGCATGTCTCTGAACACCAGTGTAGTTTTGTAGTCGATCCAAGAGTATTTTATGATCTATAGTGTCGAACGCAGCACTAATATCGAGTAGAACTAGTATTGAGATACAGCCGGTTAGTATCTACGGTTAGTTAGAGAAAGGAGACAGCTGAGGAAGCAATGGAAAAGAGCAGAACAAAGTCAGAAGGAGGGACTCAATCTCTTACAAAGGGCCATAAAAGATAAGGAAGGAGCTCCATGTGACATTCCTGGATTTGGCTAATGCATATGGTTCAGTGCCACATGAGCTCCTTTGGCCAGCATTTGATTTTTCAGGGTACCGATGTCGAATAACAAATTTAGTGAAAGCCTATTTTGGAGATTTGCAATTTAGTTTCTGAACTCCAGAATTCAGCACTGTATGGCAATGCTTAGAGTTCGGAATAATGGCAGGATGCACCATTTCTCCACTGGCTTTTACCATGGCAATGGAAGTAATCATTAGGGCATCAAAATGGGTAGTAGGAGGAGAGCGCTTGGCTTCTGGGATGCGACTACCACCATTCAGAGCATACATGGATGACATGACAACCATGACTACAACAGTAGCTTGCACTAATCGGTTATTGGGTAAGTTAACCGATAACATTGAATGGGCACAAATGCAATTTGAGCCCTCTAAATCAAGGAGCATCTCGATAATTAAAGGCAAGGTAGCAGATAAAACATTCTTCATTAATGGTGAGACAATACCAACAGTTTCTGAGAAGCCAGTGAAGAGTCTTGGGAGATGGTACGATGGGGATCTAAAGGACACAGTTCGAGTGGGAGAAGTTAGACGACAAGGAGTGGAAGGGTTGAAGAGCATAAACAGCTGCGCTCTACCAGGCAAACTAAAACTCCAGTGCTTTCAGTTTGGTCTACTGCCGAGGTTGTTGTGGCCACTGACTGTGTACGAGGTGTCTTTGACAACAGTGGATAAGCTGGAAGTGTTAATAAGTTCATACATCAGGAAATGGTTTGGAGTTCCACGCTGCCTCTGCAGAGTGGGACTTTATAGTAAAGGAATATTGCAGCTGCCAGTCTCTGCTTTAACCGAGGAGTTTAAGTGCTCCAAGGTCAGACTGGAAATGACCTTAGTAGAGTCACGTGACAAATGTGTAAGGGGGGCAGCACCTGTGTTAGAAACTGGTAGAAAGTGGTCAGCAAAGAAATCTGTGGAAGAGGCAAATGCTGCCCTTCAAATTGGTGATATCGTGGGACAGGTACAGCATGGAAGAGGGGGCTTTGGGCTCACTTTAGCTCCTCCTAAATGGCACAAGGCAGCCCCAGCTCAAAGGAGGAAGCTGGTAGTCAACGAGGTGCGAAAGCAGGAGGAGAGGATGAGGTGTATAAAGGCCATTTCCCAGGCCAAGCAGGGAGAGTGGATGAGATGGGAGAGTGTTGAACAACGCAAGATGGGCTGGCAAGACGTTTGGTCAATGGAAGAGCGTAGGATTAGTTTCCTTATCCGGTCAACCAATGATGTTCTCCCATCACCTCAGAACCTAAACCTCTGGGTAGGAGAGGATCCCTCTTGTCCTTTGTGTTCATCATCTGCCACATTAAGGCACATTTTGACAGGATGTAAGGTGGCTCTTAGCCAAGGACGGTTTACTTGGCGCCATGACCAAGTACTGCAATGTTTGGCTTTAGCACTGGAAAACAAGCGTAAATGACCAATAAATTGCCACCTGTTCTAGCAAAACATTACACACAGAAGACAATATTCCTCCGGCCAGGCGAGCAACCACCACTGGAAAATGCTGGCTGATCTTGATCAACGGCTTATTTTTCCACCTGAGATTGCCACCACTAACCTCCGACCAGATATTGTTTTGTGATCTGGATCAGCACGCATTGTTCAACTGATAGAGTTAACAGTGCCATGGGAGGATGCTGTAGATGAGGCATATGAGAGGAAGAAACTGCGGTATGCTCAGCTGGCCACTGAAGCAGAACAGCGAGGATGGAGAGTCCGGGTTTATCCAGTGGAAGTGGGTTGTCGGGGATTTGTGGCACACTCTACAACCCGGTTCCTCAGAGACGTCGGATTCAGTGGCCAAGAGTTGTGTCGCACAGTAAAGAACTTATCTGAAGCAGCAGAGAGGAGCAGCAACTGGCTGTGGTTGAGACGGAAAGATTCTGGTTGGCTGTGTACAGGCCGCCACGCTACAGTTTCGAAGAATTCTTGAAAAACACAAAGAGTCTGTTGATTTATTTGTATAGTTTGCATAGTAATTACAGTTATTACGTTCCTGTGTATTTTGCGTGAATGAGGATTGGTGTTTGGACAGATATTGTGTTTTGCGGTAGTATGCCATACGGAACCGTTGCCACTGACCTGCTTTAACGTCGGCAGTGGGGTTCGACAGCCTTAGTCAAACGGGTTGGCGCGTATGGTCTGGTTGCGGAGAGATTGTGAGAGATTGTGGTTAGGTCACATGTGAACTATGAGGAAAGAGGAACCTCAGCAGCAGGATGGATGTAAAGGTCAGTAAGCTTGGCTGAGTTGAGTGGGGGACGGAGTGGGGTGACTCTGGGACGCCAGAGTCACTGTCGAGCCCTCTTGAGGTGTCGTGGACTAGTCGACGAAACACTGAGGACGGAAGGTGCCCACTTGAAGACCCTAGAGATGTCCCCTACTCTGCTCAATCCAGACGGTTGTGATCCACTGGGGAGACCGCACTGTGGTTGCAGCCGTTGTGTGTGCTGACGTGCCAAATACACTGCAGCCATTAACACCAGACAAAAGGTGATTCACTTCACCATATGAAAAGAAGTGTAAATGGATAGTTTGCGTCCACCAGTTTGCTAACAGGCTTCTTTTTTTTTTTTTAAAGCACCAAGCAACCAATTTAGATATTTTTACAATTTATTTGGTGACATTTAGTAACTTGTTTTGAAAAGTTAAAAAAAGGGCCTTATTTTCCCTCCAAATTACACACAAAAAGGGAAACAATTGACCAGTTTGCCAGTTGCGACTGCTATAAAGTCAGAATTACATAGATATTTATTCTGTTTATTCTATTTATCTATTGTTTATTCTAGTTTATTCTATTGTAATCGTCGCAGGTTTCATCGGTCCGTTTAATAGCTTGCTACCATAATATGCGTATGCGTTTAACTCAAATGACATCTTCGAAGACTGGATTTCTGTAAAAATGAAGATGATCTTTTTTACCTTTTTAATTTTGACATCCAAAGGCACAAGAAAACATTTTTTCTCTTATTCCGTGGATCTCGCCCGTTTTACCCCAGCGGGCACCATGATATCAATTGACGTCAAAAGTTGGTCAAAACTTGATCAAGATATATATCATTTTAAGGTCAGTGTGAAAAGAAAATGTGTTCCAGTGGTAATTTGATGAAAAGAGAAAGTTAATACCCACACTGAAATTTATGTATATGCAGGTCAATATGTTTGACGTTCAGTTTACATCAAATCAATGTCAAGGATTGGTTTTGACAGCAATTTGATTTGCATATTTGACCTGTTCCTTGACATTGATTTTGACATCAATTTGATGTCTTTTCAACATCAATTGCCCACTGGGACTCCACTTGTTCTACCACTGTTTTTCTGCCACCACATTGCACACAACTATCTGTGACGTTTAAATGTTCAATCCACCTTTTTCTTAAAGACCCTACTGCATTTAATTAAACTAGCGTGGTTTAAATCATACTTATCTGACCGTTATCAGTTTGTAGCAGTAAATGAAGAGATGTCTTATCAGTCAAAAGTTCAGTATGACGTACCACAAGGCTTTGCTTGGACCGTTGCTGTTCACTCTGTACATGCTACCTTTAGGAGATATCATTAGGAAGCAAGCCATTAGTTTTCACTGTTATGCTGCTGATGATACTCAGCTCTATATTTCTTCACGCCTTGACGAAATTCACCAATCCACAAAATCATCGGAATGCATAGCTGATATAAAAAACTGGATGAGTAGTAATTTCCAACTAAATTCTGAAAAAGCAGAGATTCTAATTATTGGACAAACTTCCTCACGTAATAACCTAGAATACTGTCTAACACTTGATGGCTGCTCTGTCAAGTCCTCGTCATCGGTTAGGACCTTGGGTACCTGCTCTTTGATATGCTCTCAATTAAAAATTCAGAACAATTAGTTCACGACATCAAGGCTAGATTATTGTAATGCTCTACTGGGTGGTTGCCCTGCATGCTTAATAAGTAAAGTATAGCTGGTCCAAAACGCAGCAGCTCGAGTTCTTACCAGAACCAGGAAGTACGACCATAGTAGCTCGGTTCTGTCAACACTGCATTGGCTACCTAATAAACATCATATAAACTTAAAAATATTGCTGATTACTTACAAAGCACTAAATGGTTTAGCTCCGCAGTACTTGAGCGAGCTCTTAACGCATTATAGTCCTCTTGTCTATTGCGATCTCAAAATTCAGGCCAGTTGATAATAACTAGAAATTCAAAGTCTGCTGGCAGTAGATCCTTTCCTATTTAGCACCAAAACTTTGGAACAATCTTCCTAACATTGTCCGGGAAGCAGACACAGTCTGTCAGTTCAAATCTAGACTAAAAACACATCTCATACACATAACACATTATAGACTTCTATAATTGAATGTTAGGCTGCGTAGTTTAGATCAGCCGGAACCGGGAACACTTCCCATAAATCCTAATGTACTTGGTACATCAAGGATGGCGTCTACGTTAATATTTGTCTCTCTGTTTATCCCGAGGTTTACCGTAGTCCGCCAGATCCAGGCCATATCCAGATCTGATGAAGGACCATCACATGGACACTACGACAACGCATCCTTGAAACGCCAGCCTCATCAGCCCTGTAAAGGCCTCAAGGACACCTCAACAAACTCGTCTCCATACCGGCGTGATGACTCCGACCCCAACCAGATGGAACTGGATAAATATTGTGAAAGTTCTGATCCAATCTGACTTCTGACCTATAATGCTGCCTGAATCATAATCATACACGCTTCTTTCATCCAAACGAGTACTGGCCCCCGATTGAGCCTGGGTTCTCCCAAGGTTTTTTTTTCTCCATTCTGATGGAGTTGTGGTAGATTTGAATGAAATGAAGATTAATTATGATATTAACCATAAAGACATGAATGATACTAACACTTCCTTTGAGTCCTATGTCTGAGGATGACTAAAATTTCCATGGTTCTAATAATAAATCTAAATTAATCCTACTTCCTCTTTCCTAGGATGTAGCCATCAGACGAACTCTAACCTACAAATTTTCTGACCTGATATAACTTTGGTTAAAAGGAACTATGAAATTGCACTAACCATTATATTGTGAAATGATTTATTGAAATATTAACCCCTCATATTATTTTTTGATGATACAGGATATTTTGCTGATGCCACTAATGAAGGGTAATGAAAAGGGGGGAATTTGATTTAACAATGTATCCAACAGATGATGATTAAGAGCGTGATGATTACTCATGATGATTCTGTTTTGATAATGTCTGGCTTACCCTAGAAAGAGGGTTGTATTTTTCTTATGGGTCGAGGTTCTCTGAGTATTGCTCGAGAACTCCCGGCCGTAATAAACAACATTTGAAGGACGATAACTCAGGTCTGTGTGTTATTTTCTGCTGCAGCAGGGTGAGTTAGAAAACAAGTTTGTTTAGGGAACTCAGCCAGTGTCGACTAGAGACGCAGAAGCTAGAGTATAAAGGTTGTTAAGTGTCGACGAGAGACGCTATATATTGAGTGTCGACTAGAGACGCCATAGATTAAGTGTCGACGAGAGATGCTTGGGTGATGACTGGGCACCCCGAACAAATTTAAGAACACTAGAGATCTTACTTCCAATCCAAAGCGATAGTGTTCAATAATTAGATTCCAGTTACGCAGTTAGGTTTAGGGAAAAATCCACAACAAAGTTTTGGTTCCTTGCCACTGTTGCCTTTGTCGCCATTGGCTTTTGGCTTGCTTGGTTGGGGACATTTAATTTCATATTTAACAATATTATTACAACATTATTTTCCTCTTATCTCTGTAAAGCTGCTTTGAAACAATCTGTATTTTAAAAAGTCCAGTACGTCCATCTTGAAGTATTACTAACAAAGACCTGAGTAAATATAATTCTCTCCTGTTCTCTCTCCACTAGTGTTTCTATTGCCAAGGCCACTTACTAAATCATGCTACACACAAAATCAGCAACCCCTCAGACACCTGTCCTACATTTACATTTAGCTGACGATTTTAACCAAAGCGACTTACAATTGCTATATTTCAGAGGTCGCACAACTTGCACAACTTGCTAAGGGACACATTGGTGTCTCACAGTGGATTCGAACCCGGGTCTCTCACACCAAAGGCATGTGTCTTATCCACTGCGCTATTACCACCCCACGTGTACTGTCCAAAAAGCCTCTTCTTCCTATTCTTTCAATAACTCATAAAATGTTTTTTAAAGTGTTAAATCAGCTGCTCAATCTGCATTTCTTCCACAGAACAACCTACTCAATGATAACCAGTCTGGCTCCACGAAGACCAATCTGCTGACCATTGCTGGAACTTTATGGCTAGCTCATCTGTCCTTATTCTACTAGACCTGTGTGTATATATATATATATATATATATATATATATATACACACACACAGGTCATGTACTCACACACACACACAGACACACACACACACACACACACACACACACACACACACACACACACACACACATTTATATATAAATATATGTATTTGTATATATATATATATATATATATATATATATATATAACATATATGTAAATGTATATAAATTTTTTTTATGCACACTCCACCACAGTTCATTGTCCGGTCTCGTTCGTATTATGAGGACTACTCTCCCTGTCTCCAGCCAGATCATCCATTGCACCATTACTTACTTTCTGCTCAGTTGTTGTCACAATACATTTCCTGTTACCTTCATCTCCTTCTTGAGTCTGATTCCGTTACACACTTGATCATTGGGTGTAGGTCATCAGTAAATGAGTGTGGCGTGTAGAGAACTGTGTTTAGAGTTAGAGTGTAAAGCGTATAATGTGCTTGTAGTTTTGCAGACTTGGTCTGAAGATTAGGTAGCTACATGAGTGAATGGTTTCACTGAGTGGGCCTCAAGTTCCACTTAATAAAAAATAAAAGTTTTAGTGTGTAAGCAATTTGAAACTTATTTTTTTTTTTACTTTGTTATAAGTTATGACAGATTGGCTCATGAGAATGTGAACAGACATCCCTCTGACACTAGGTGGCACTATAATAAAGGATTCAAACATTTTGGTCAACCTAAAGGATTAGAATTCAAAATTCAAAAATCAATCCTTCTGAATCCAGGGTTAGGTTAATTATTACAGGTTGATTGTTACACATTGAAATCAGGACATTCAGTTTAAAAAATAAACATGAAATTAATATGAAATCAAAGCAAACTTGCATTCAGGCCGATTCCTTGACAATTCCTGATGTGTCTGCCCTTATTTCAAGATGTAATCAATCAGTCATCTACATCTGCTCTTAATTAGTTAATTAATGAATGTATTGATTCACTCATAGTCATGGCAACAGTAAATAAGGAGTTCACAGTACCATATTTGAGTTCAGTTACTGTTAACTGCTTTCAAACAAGACTTATAACTTAATTTCAGTGTGTTTCCAAATGGGTACGTGTGGGAGCAGCGTGTCCCCTGGGGGAGTGCACTGAGCAAGAATTTTTGCAATGGCAGAATGCAATCATCAGTTCAAGCTCAAACTTACTATGCTACTCATCTCATGATATGAAAAACATCTGTCATCAAACAGAGGCATCTATTTTCATAATTGGTGAGATGGTGGTTCATTTGCCTATAGCTTAGCATGCTGAGTAAAGCAGAAAAATAGTTGGAATGAGAACCATTTAAAATTGCCTATTACTCAGTGTTTTTTAACTTTATGCAAGGCCCATTCATATCACTAAAATAAATAAAATAAAATAATAATTAGTCTAAATATGTTATCTTTAGTGCAAATGCGACCTCTAAGGTTCCAATATCTGCTGGTTGATTTGGCTTGGCAGACTCGCTTGCGATACTAGGCGTCATGCCGTAGGGATAAAAATGATGATCGACGTTAGGCCTATGTCACCGCTTACACAAACTGCATTCCAGTTGGTGGATTGAGTGAGTTCTGCTGATTGAGTAGCACTCAAAGGTCACCACTACATTAACCTCGTCTTACAGAGATTATCAGGAGTTTGTACCAGAGGGGGCAGATCCTGTCAATGCAATGTACTTTCAAAATTATGCAGCTTGATTCATTTAATTTAAGTGTTTATTTAGTTTAAAACATATTTAAAATAAAAAATATTAAAGTAAAAAAACCAAAAAAACTCATCAACTAACTGACTAGTATCTTGACCTTCCCTAAATTTTGTGTTATTTTCTCTGTGGTAATCTGTCACAATTCATAATGTACTTGGCCCTTCAAAACTTAATGTGCATGTACTGTACATTACTACCCACTTTTGTATGAAAATATTCATGCTTTCTGAAACATATTTAAATCATGACAACTCTCTGAATAGTTCTAGCATGTTTTTGAATATGCCAATGTTAATGTATTTGGTCTTAGCGGACTTGATCTGCTACACTGCTGCTGTAGATTATTGCTGCCGCTGCTGCAGCGCAAGTATGGACTTGCTACTGCTAAAAGATACACAGACACACTGCTGTGAGCTTTTAAGATATGTTGCTGCTGCTGCTGCATAAATAGACACATATCAATCCTGTAGCAGAGCTGGGGAGGTGGAGCTGGGGAGGTGGAGGGTTTTAGAGGAACTCTGATTGCAAACACCTACAACAAACACTGAAGCAGACTGTTTAAATGTTGAGCAAGCAATCTCATTGGCTGCTGGATCAGCAGAGGCCAATCAGCCTGTGCCATGCGGTAATGGTGTGATTGCTTGCAGATTGCATGTAAAGGACCTACAGTATCAGTCTGTGCTCTCTAGAGTTTCATGACTGAACTATATTTAATTGTGTCCCCACTGAATATGCATGTAGCACATTTTCACATGTGTATGTTCTGATACAGCATTCATGTTATGTAAGAGCATATTATACATGTGCTCCTAACGACAGACTCTGACCATACTCGGGGGTCTTTTATTAGAGGACGAGAAATTCCACCTTGAACATGTGCCTGTGCCTGCTTAGCTGCAGGGCGACACACACACAAAGTAGGCAGTGGGAAACTAAAACGCTTTAGAGTCTCTGCCATTAATCCTCAGGGTTTCAAGTTCTTGAAACTACACACCTTTTATTATTAAAAATGTTTCAGTATGGCCAAAACTTTGACAGCTCTATTGTCTTTGCATTGCTGATACCAGCATCAGAATAACAACTGCTAGTGGCAAATTAACTTAATTTAAGATGTAAGGAATGCTGAATCTGCGCAGATCATGTCTCGGATTGTTTGTACATTATGGATTTGTTTCAACCATTGAAACACTGACAATTAAAGGTGTATCAAAAGCAGTTGAGGTTGTAGCACTTATGTAATTTTGAATGTTAATGGTGTTACAACCTTTTTCTGGGACCTAATCTTTTTAACCTATACAAATCTAACTATTTACTCCTACAGTAATAACCAATTAAAGGTGCTCTAAGCGATGTCGGGTGACATCACTTCTTGTTGACGTTTAAAGTATTGTCAAACAAAACGAAGGCTATCTAGACCCTCCCTCCTCCTCATCCGCACCCCCAAACCCTTCTTATCGGTTATTGGCTGGAACAGTTTGTTATGTTTCGTAGTGCGGGTAAGCCCAGTTTGTTTTGGTTGCCGTTTGTGGAGCCTGGGGTGTCTGCAGAGACCGTGTTTTTTTACAGTGTGTTCAGGGGACAGGCAGCTAGCGGATAGTGAGGAGATGTTTGTTGTATGTGACAAAAAAAATTTTGGCCTAAAAAACGCGTGACATCGCTTTGAGCACCTTTAACAATTCCTTTTCTACAAGCTAATTAAACAATAATCATTTTGTTAATTACAGTAAAATTAATCAAAAACTCACTATTTGTATATAGCCTATTAATTTTTTAACAATGAAGAGACTACAATATATAATCTTTGAATAAGCTATAATTTGTAAGTACTTTATTACTGTATACTTATTATTAAGTATTACCTATATTTTTTATATTTTCTTTAAAATTATTTTATTATATAGATTATATATTATTTAAATTATATATTATTAATTTAGTTTCATTTTATTTTAAATTTTATAAACATCTTATAAAAAAAGTTGATGCTTAAATTAAACATAACTGAAATCTTCAAAAAAATACCCTGAGCTTTGAAGGGGCATTTTAATATACCATGTAAATATGAACATTTATCTTTATTTAATTGTTAACTAAGATCCTTGTTGCATGAGGAAAACAAACTCCTTGGGCAATATCACCTTTTTTTTAGTTTTCTTCTATGCAGAATTTTTTTTCTCTTACATGTTTAGACTTCAAAGTAATTATTATGTGGTTTTATTATTAATATTGTGAACCAATAATGTGTTATCTCAGCCTCGTGCCTCATGTAACATAAAAGTGTGCACTCCATTGAACAAATGTTTCCATTTTGCAGCAGTATTCATGCAAGTATGCTCTGTGAAATGATTATATGCCATGTGATATGTATTGCTGCAGTTCATTACATCAACTAATATAATGTAACGATTACATATTCTAAAAATAATTTGAGTGATTCTTTCCTGTGCAAAATGAGGTGCTACAAAGTGTTAGGGGTTTTTAGTGTCAAGATCCCTGCCTGTATTCCCGTCTTGTGTGGGGACATTTGTGTTACTTCCTGTTTCTGGTGCCATGTTGTAGTCGCTTTGTAGTCTTGTTGTTTAATTGGTCCCCTTGATTGCATTCCCAGGTGTGTCTTATTACCTTTTTACCTTGTTAGCGTCTCTATGTATAAATAGCCCAGTGTTTTTCAGTTGTTGTCTCTATGAGGGTGTAGCGTATGTTTTGCCTTGTTTTCCTTGTGTTTCTTGTTTTATTAAAATACTGCTTGTATTTGTATCCAGCCTCTCCTCTTCATTGCATCGACCACGTTACAGTTAGCATGACGCTATTGATTTGCCAGGGTGTTATGGTTCCCAGCAAACCCAGAACGTTGGCACAATGCACCCAACCTTCAAACAACGTTTTAACAACAAGGCCAAAAGGTTGCTATAACTACGTTGTGTGGTGAAGGCTGTTACTGCGTTGTTACAATGTTGACACTGAACCACCGTTCAGGGCCATTGCTTAAGGTTGTTGTGCCTATGGTCTCTTGTCATCCACTGGACTACATATGTACTCGTCACTGCCCTGAAGCGCGAAAATCAGCCTTTTAAATTTCAATCGTCCGTTGGGTCGTCTCATTCTCATCGAGCTAGGATGCGAGAAAATTGCATTTTGCATTTGCCATGTACAAAACCTGTTTTTGTGCATTAAATGTTCTGATCTGCCTTTGCTTTTTGTTTTATTTATTATACTTAAAATAAATTTGTATATTCCTTTATTTAGTTTTTTTTCTTTTTTCACAAATGTATGACTTTGGGAAGTGCAATTTGATTACCATATTCAGTTTTAATAAAGTTGAATTAACGTAACCTTCTGTCATGTTTACTCTTCAAAGTGTACACTTGCAGGTGTTGATTATAATTAGGATAATTTAATGATAGGCCCATTAAATATCTTCTATCTATATCTATTATCTTAAAAAAAGTTAGATTAAACAGAAGGGTCATTATAGCACGTGCATATTGTTGTCCTATTGTTAGTTTAACTGCTTCTATTGTTCTCATTTGTAAGTCGCTGATTCGTGCTTGCGAAATCGGTTGCGTTCTCTTGCAGCTGACATGTTGCCTTTCCCTCGCTTTAGCTTTCCCCCTCTCCCGTCTTCAGTGAGGCCGCATTACGTAGCGACAATGAAAAACCCATTTAATTTATTGAAAAAACAAACAAAAAAAACATCAGGATTGCGAGGCCCCCTAGTGGCGTGAGGCCCTGTGAGTTTGCACAGTTCGCACAGTCTATGCAACGGCTCTGCCTCCTGCTCCTAGCGGGATACGAACCAGGGTCTCTGGCTTGAGAGGCGGGTGTGCTAACAAGGACACTAAAGACCACAGCCGCTAGCTTCAGTTGCTAGCGCACCTCTTGAGGCCAGGGGAGTGAGGTTAACAAGCACAGCTTTTACTGACCTACGTCAGTTACATCCAGAACTATATAAGGTTCTATTTAGAACGCCATTGATCCTTTATTTCGAATGCCGGGGACACACTTAACGACTAGCTGAAACAATCTAAGACTGAACTGAACGCACTTGTTTCCAATGACTGTAGCAGATTTAAAACATCGACTGTGAACATCTGAACGCAAATGTCTCTGACTCGGAGAGTTTGAGCATGATCAGTCGTAAGTATGAAATTACATTCATAATCGCCCTTAAAGTCGTTAAGTGTGTCTTTAAGAGTGTAGTAATAGTCTTGCTATTAACAGTAGCAAGAACCACTCATAAAGGTATTACATTTGACTGAAAAACATATCTATTACAGACAAAGCTAGTGATCTACACAAAACAAAAAGCTCATGTTGCCTATAGAGAGCCTTAAAGTCATAATACCAATAGTTCAACTGCTAGCAACAACAAGGCCATGGGGTCACTTCCCAGGGATGTAAAAGTATACCTTGAATGAGTGTATTTTTTCTTTCATTCTGGATGACTGCATCTGCAGAATACATTAATGTAAGGAGGGATTCATCAAAATAAGGCAATCATTGGTTATGAAGAGAAAAGTCAACCACAGGTGCATCGCTAATATATCTTGAGCAATAGGGAGTTACACTTTATTTTGATATAGTCCACTTTAGACATTTTATTAACTATAAGCAACTTTGCAACTACATGTAAACTAAATCTCATTTATTTGAAACTACATGTCAGCTAACTCATTAGAAGATTAGTAGACTGGTAACTTAGGGTTTGGGTTAGCAAACTGGGTAGTAAGTGATTACATAATCAGGTTCCAAAAATTAAGTGCTTGTAATAAGACTACAGTTACTTTTCTACTGATTAAATGATTACTTATTATTCTCACAATGGCTGTACATTATTCGTTGATTTTACTTCTTTGTTATATTACAACCCCAAATCAGAAAAAGTTGGGACATTTTGTAAAATGCATTAAAATCAAGAATCGGTAATTTGTTAATTCTATTTAAACTTTTTTTAAATGACAAGTACAAGTACAAAGAAAAGTTTTCCAATGTTTTCACTGACCAACATAATTGTATTTTGTAAATATGAACAAATTTTTATTTTGATGGCTGCAACACACCCCAGAAAAGTTGGGACAGAGACCAAATAAAAGTGAAAAGATTATCCAAATTACATCATCCAACTCTTTTGAAACAGTCCACAATGAACAGGTGAATTGGTAATAGTTGAGGGTATCATGTTTGGATGTAAAAGTGCTTCTCAGTCTTTTTAAGCAAAGATGGGTCATGGCTCATCACTTTGTGCCAAATATCATGAGAAAATTGTCAAACAATTAAAAAAATCACATTTCTCAATGCAAGATTGCAAAGAATTTATGTCTTTTATCATCTTCCATACATAATATTGTCACAAGATTCAGGGAATCCAGAGAAATCTCAGTCTGTGTTGGGTAGACCTCTGTTGAATGTGCGTGACCTTTGAGCCCTCAGATGTTATTGCACAAGATACCATCATGCTAATCTGTTAAATACAGACACATGTGCTCAGGAGTAATTTGGAAAACCGTTTTCACTGAACACATTCTGACGCTGCATCAAGAAATGCCACTTGAATCTTTGTTACGCAAGGAGAAAGCTTTACATCAGTTCTATGTGGAGATGCCGGCAAGTTATCTGGGCCTGAGCTCATCTCAGATGGTCTAGAAGACAGTGGACATGTGTGCTGTCGTCAGATGAGTCCATGTTTCAGCTTGTTTTTGGGAGAAAATGGACACCTAGTTCTCAGTCCCAAAGACGAAAGGGACCAACCAGACTGTCACCAGTGACAGGTGCAAAAGCAAACATCTGTGCTGGTATTGAGGTGCATCATTGCAAACGGTATGGGTAACTTGCATTATTGTGAAGGTACCATTGACATGGATGCATGTATTTGGATCGTACAGAGACATAAACTGCCATCAAGATGACATCTTTCCTGGGAAGCAAGACAATGCCAGGCCTCATTCTGCACATGCTAAAACTGAGTGGTTTCTAGACACTCTGCACCATAGAAGGGATGTGCCTGCCTGTTTACTGCAGTCCAGATATGTCTCTTATGGAAAATGTATGACCCATCATGAAAAGGAGAATCAGGCAATGATGACCACAGACTGTTGAGCGGCCGTCTTGTATCAGACAAGATTGGGCAAATATTCCACTAGCAAAACTCCAACAATTAGTATCCTCAACTCCCAAATGATTAAAAAGTGTAATTAAAAGGAAAGGTGATGTGACACAGTGGTAAACATGTCACTGTCCCAACGTTTTTGGGCTGTGTTGCAGCCATCAAAATCAAAATTTGTACATATTTACTAAATACAATTATGTTTGTCAGTGAAAACATTGGAAAACATTTCTTTGTACTTTTGTCATCATCATCATCATCATCATCATCATCATCATCATCATCATCATCATCATCAACAACTTTTATTTCCAGATTTTTGGTCCATTCAGAAGGCACAGATATGACATACAACATACATAAACCGGATACATATACAAAGAGATAAAAAGATACAAAAATGTAAAGATAAAAAAAATACAATACAGCATTTCTATAAAAAACACTTATACCAGGCTTTACATAGTGATGATTTGTATTGTATGACACTAAACCTAGGATTTACTAGCAAGCATAACAATGCTGTTTTGGGAGTCATTCAGGTGACAAATGAATTTGTAGATGAGTCTCCTCAGTAATGCCTGAAAGGTGCTGACCCCTGCATTACAAAACAGGTCACTTGCACTAGAGCACCTTGTTGAGCAGTATCCTCATACAGTCATTATAAGCAATCTTAAGCTTCTGCATACTAGTCTTTTTAAACTTAGTCCATAAAGGAGCAGTATACAAAGCAGTGCAATATGCTTCAAACACGCCAATTTTGACGTCATCCGTGCACCTGTGAAATTTTCTTACCAGCATGTTAGCTTGGGCATATAATATGTGACGCTGCATGTATAAATCCTCATCATCAGATAAATGATCTGTAATGTAATGACCCAGGTATTTCATTTTGTTACAAACACTCATCAGTTTTCCTGACAGATAAAAGTCTGGAAAACAAAGATATTTGTCCACTTTTGTCCTGCATATCAATACAGCACTCTTTTGGGCATTATACAGCACATCAAATTTCACCCCATATTCAGAGCAGATATTCAGTTGCTGCGGAAAACCAGCACTGCTGGGAGAGAAAATGGCCAAATCATCAGCATACATAAAATGATTATCCAAAGGCGTTACCAATCACACAACCCGCTTTGCATCTTGATAATTGGATGGATAGCTTATAATGATTGACTCTTTCAGTTAAAAAAAGTTTAAATAGAATTAACAAATCACAGATTCTTGATTTTAATGCATTTTACAAAATGTCCCAACTTTTTCTGATTTGGGGTTGTACATGTTTCTTTTCTATAAAAGTCTACTGCTTGTATACATTCAGAAGGACTTCCAGGTTTGTGGAATTGCACACACAGACCAGCCACTAGTCATGTGCCTGCAACATTGCATATCTTATCAGTCAGAGCACATTACCTAAAAACAGTAATCAGATTACAGTATTAACTACAATTTGTGTCATGTCATTTGGAATCAGTAACTGACTACAATTTGTAAGTAATCTACCCCGCATTCCTTGTTACTTATAGTTAGCAGAACGTCTAAAGTGGACTATCAGAATAAAGTGTTACCCAACAGGGCTCCCTGGTACAGGATCAGAGAGCCAGAGGGTTTGGATGTGGCAGGACATTAATTATTAGGTGGAGAAAAGAAGAAGGAGAGCAAAGGATGGGAGGGGAAAGCAGTGAGTAAAGGAATTCACTTTAAAAGAATGAATGGTTCGATTTTAATTCTGTGATCGAATTACCTACTACATCTAATAAGTTTGAACTTAAACGTTTGAAACTAAAATACAGTAATCGAGGAAAACAGTCAATCTTGCAACACAATGAGCTAAAAGTAAAAGTAAAAATTTGGATTTGAAACATCAGTTTGCATTGTATTCAATTAATTACAGTAATATCAATACAGTAGATGGACTGCCCTGTCTTTATCATTTTGTATAAGAACCTTGTTTAACTTGGCACAATAAATTCTATCATTTTTACTGGTTAGGGATAAATTTCCCAGTTAATTTCAATTTAGTGAGTATTATATGGTAGCACATTATTCAAATGCACTTGAGAGCATTTACATATTAAAAGCAATGCAAAAGTAATTGCACATGGAGGTGAACATATCATGCAAAGCTGTGGAATAGTGCATGAGATCTGCTTCTTGTCAGGCAGGTTATGTCACAGGCTTATGTCCTCTGGGCCTCTGAGTTTCTGTCAGTAACTTTGGTGGGATAATTGATTCATGTCATGACTTAACTTGACAGACTAATAAAGTTATTAGACAAAAACTAAGGTTGTGCAAAAAGTTATTTTGCGGTATGATTTCTGTGTGCAGTACCTATAACATCAGTTTCACATTTATGCAGACACTTTTATTCAAAATGACATACATTGCATTCAATAGCTATACATTTTACCAGTTCATGCATTCCTTGGGAAAAGAAACTTGGCAATTTCCAGTTTTAAGGCCTGTTCAAACCAATAACGATAACTAAAAAAAGAACCAGTGGTGGGGAAAGTTACTTTTAAAGTAATGGATTACAATATTGAGTAACTCCCACTAACTGCGTTACTTAGTTAATTTTGTGAAAAGTAATGCATCAGTGTTACTTTTTCTCACCTGAATGGGCTTGTGCAAATTCATGTCTTTACAGTAGAGGGATACATCTATGCAAAGGATACATCTAGCTACATCTAGATACATCTAGCAAAGGAGATCTATGCTGCCTTCAAAAATCGATCAGATGAAGGTATCTCAAGAGACAGGAAGTAAAGCTAACATTGGATTAGGACCTTGATGCCTTCCAAGTGAGATGAATAAATACGTGATCATGCTTTGCAAATACATGCTCTGTTAGTATAGAACTACAATAAACATCATGTTTACACAGCACACACAACACCTCTGGACTTACTCACGATTTCTCTCAACATGGGGACAGGAGAGCTGTCAGTCAATAAATGGACAAACAAAGTAACCTGCGTTAGACTACTTATTTGAAAAAGAAACTCCGTTATGTTGTTGTAAATTTAAAAGTAATGTGTTACTTGAAAAAAGTAATCTGATTACTAACTTGCGTTATTTGTAACCCCAAAACTGACAATAACTATATAATAAGCTTATATATAACTATATAAGCGTCCACACCAAGTTCAGTTTATTATAAGCATACTGTTTTGTAATCTGCCGCTTTAAATCCTGAAGCTCTTTAAAGCAGGAAAGATTCTGATTGGCTGTCAATGTCATAATCGTTTATTCTGCTGGAAAAATTACTGTGAAAGTGATTCCAACAATATCGTTCCTCTGTGTCATTAGTTGTGGTGTGGACTCAGCGATTTGGTTTTTTACAATTAGAACCACTTTACATCTTTATCATATAGTTTTTATCCTTGTTGTGAGCAGGCCTTATCGCTCCACTGTTTGAACTACAGGAACAACAAAATAAAACAAAATAGCTCCCATTATTTTTGATGTTGCTATGCATCCAGTGTGTTATTGTTCGTAATGGGAGCTACTGTAGTTTTGCTGTTTTGCACTGCTTGGGTGTGATTTAGTCAGATCTTCTGCATTCCGTCATCTATAACAAGAGTCACTTTGTTCACAGCACACCTTTCAAACCATTTTCACATGCTCTGTTGCTACACCATCTGCACACAGGCCAGATGACTCCTCTAACCTGTAAAGACAGATCACATACTACAAAACAACTATTTATTTTTATTTTCATTTTTTACATTTCATTTTTAGTTTAATATTTACTTTAAATACTTTATAAATCAATAAATGTTTATATATATATTATATATATATATAATTCAACAACTTAATTTAGTTTTTAAGCATTTTTTGGATGGCAATTTTGTCTCAAGCATTCAGACACTAAATCATTCACTCTACTGTTAAAAATAAGTTTACATCCATATTTAAATGTGTTTGTTCACATGTGTTTCTAGTTTTCTGAAAATCTTTAAAGTGGGAGAAAAACACTAACAGAACAATGAAAACACCTGTAAATCATATAAAACAAATGCTATCAGAATATTGTTTCTGTCACGTTTGTGTCTGTTTAGATCTTCAGTTTGTTTACATTCTCAGTCACATGTCTTGTGTTCCCACCATTCTTCAGTTACCATGTTAACCATTCATTAGTTCATCTTAATCACCTGTGTCTTGTTAATTATCATCATCTGTATCACCTGTTTCAGTTCATCAGTGTTTGTATTTAGTTCCTTCAGTTCAGTCAGTCCTTTGTCTGTAGTTAGTCTTATTTGGATTATGTGTTCGTCCTGCCTGTCTGTCACTACCTGTGTGAATTATATTTAGTAAATCGTGAATTGGAACTCAGAGCCTTGTCATTCTTCTTCTGTCCGCACCACACCCGTGACTAGTGTTGGGCAGATCGAGGCTTCGTGAAACACTGAAACAGTTGAATCAAATGTGCCATATTGTGCTGAGGCTTCGAAACAATCTGACACCCATCTCCAGTGACCCCTAGTGGTCAGAACAGTGTAAATGCAACATAAACCCGGGTTAAACATGCATAAAAACACCTTTTACAATCCATTGCAAATTTTGTACTGAGAGTAAAATCTTTCAAATGCAATTATCTAAACATCTAATAAGATTATCATGTGTAAACGTGTTCTTTTATCAATTGTTAGGGTTTGTTCTGTTTGTCCTATGAATTTCTCAGCTAAACAGGCCAATAAGATTATTAACTGCCTCATTTTAATTATATAATTATAATATTTAATTTAAATGTCTACAAATGTATAAAACTGATCATAGATCAGGTAAAACCCACGGACAATTGTTCATCGGTTCTCAGTGACTCCTTATGATTCATGGGTTGACAGAGGTCATCGCCTCCAGCGGTGAACCATTTAAGTGTTTCGAAACAGTTGTGACGTAATGAAGCCTCGTTTACTGAAATCACATGACTCTGGCAGTTTGGTACACATTGCGAAGCCTTGATTTCGGAAAAAAAGATTCGTAAAGGCTTCAAAGCTTCACGAAGCAGTGTTTTGAAATTGCCATCACTACCTGTGACAGAACTACAGACCGCCCTAAGATGGACGATGGAGTAAGAATTATCGTCCTGGCTCAGGAGAGCCAAAAATTTTGTCCGTATTGCGGTCGTCAGCGATGAGAATTATGAGCGTTTATGCATCATGTTCCTGATCGGGGCCACCTTTAACCACCTTATCGACCTCCCAGACACCACCGGTCTAGGCTGGAGAGACACCATCATCCGGTGTCTGGAGAGCGTCGTGTCCCGATCCGGAGCATACTCTCGTCCCTTTGAGACAGCCCATCCAGTGTCTCGTCCTGCTGAGACCACCCCTTTAGAGGATCTTCACATTCTGGACCAGCCCATTCTCCACACCCTGCCTGAACCCTTGTCTCCAGCCAAGCCTCACATCAGTCCTGCAGGGCCTTCAGCGCTGGTCCTGTCCAGCACAGAGCCTTCACCGCTGGTCGCGTCCAGCACAGAGCCTTCACTGCTGGTCCTGTCCAGCGCAGAGCCTTCACCACTGGTCTCGTCCAGCACAGAGCCTTCACCGCTGGTCCCGTCCAGCACAGAGCCTTCACAGCTGGTCCCGTCCGGCACAGAGCCTTCACAACTGGTCCCGTCCAGCACAGAGCCTTCACCACTGGTCCCGTCTAGCACAGAGCCTTCACCACTGGTCCCGTCCAGCACAGAGCCTTCACCACTGGTCCCGTTGTAGGGTATGGACCAATCAGACACATACTAATAATTCATTATATACAAAGGTTTATGAAACTCCTCACACAGCCCAAATGAACAAACACAAGGGCAGAAACAGTGTCATGTTACAGGGCATGATAAGGAGATTTTACGACCTCCGAGGAATGTGGCCACATACTCAAGAGAGAGACTATGAAACAGAAACCCTCTTTAAAACAGACTTTGCTGCATTAATCACAGACTAACTGATCTATAAATGAACATGCATAAAACTGTGAAAGAAACAGTGTAAATGGTTTACTGTCTCGTGTACTATTAGGTATATATTATGGTATGTATCCTGGTATACAACCAACTAACGATCAATGTAACCTCAATAATGCCTCCTACCTAATTAATCCTCATTTAATGACTCACACTTTGATGTACATCACCTTCTTCTAGAATGCAGTGTGGATGTGTTATAGCTATTTTAGCATTAATGAAGGTATAATCATGCTAGGGACAAAGATCTGTAAATCAACTAAGAGCCACTTTCCCTCTCAGACATGTCCCCTTTCTGATTGGTCGAGTTCAACCCTTAGGGGAGGATCTTCTCCAGGCCTTATTAGAGACAGTCCACATGTGACCTCTCTCTCTTAGTTCTTTCATCCAGCCGCAACACTGTTCTGGTGATTCTGGGGAACCCCCTCCCCCTCCACGGGGGCCCCAGGGCCCAGCAGGCCTCGATTCCAACCAGATATGGGCTCAGGCAGGAGAGAGATGACTCTCTCACAAAGAACCAAGGACAATCTCAAGAGTTTTGGAACAAGAACTCCAACCAACAACGACTCCAATCACCCATCCTTCCGACTTCCTCACTTCTCCTGGGTGCTCGGCGTGGCCTCAACAGAGTCCCAGGCCTTGACCAAACCAGCCATGCGTTCCTGGAGAAAGAGAACGCTCAACCAACTTCCACTTGAAACTGCCGGAACCATCAACGACTTCAATTTTCAACAACTTCAAGAATTGTTCCCATTACAAATGCAAGTATTCAATTCAATGAAATGTGAAAATGAAATTCTGATGGTTCTTCTCATAGACCCTCTGCCGGTTTCCAATTTCATTCTATCACTAACCTATTTATGTATTCATGTGTGTATGTTGTTTAGTTTATTTATATTCATATAAATATCTATATTTAGTTAATAAAACTTGTACATAATATGTATTTGGGTCTGTATTGTTTGCAATACAATAAATAATTATTCTTCGGTGGCCATGGAAGATATCCTTTTCTTAGAATAAATGAATAATCAAAAGAGTTCGTTGGAAGAACTGATTAATTGATTGTAATATTAATTCAGCCACATCAAGTTAATCCAATTAACTGACCCAAATATTTATAATTAATAATAACAAGATATTATTGATTAATAATATTTCCAAAAGCTGAGTTCCTTACACCGTCCAGCACAGAGCCTTCACCGCTGGTCCCGTCCAGCACAGAGCCTTCACCGCTGGTCCCGTCCAGCACAGAGCCTTCACAGCTGGTCCCGTCCGGCGCAGAGCCTTCACCGCTGGTCCCGTTCAGCACAGAGCTTTCACCGCTGCTGGTTCCATACAGCCCAGAGCCTTCACCGCTGGTCCCGTCCAGCACAGAGCCTTCACCACCGCTGATTCCATCCAGCACAGAGCCTTCACCACTGGTCCCGTCCAGCACAGAGCCTTCACCACTGGTCCCGTCCAGCACAGAGCCTTCACAGCTGGTCCCGTCCGGCGCAGAGCCTTCACCGCTGGTCCCATCCAGCACAGAGCCTTCACCGCTGCTGGTTCCGTCCAGCGCAGAGCCTTCACCACTGCTGATTCCGTCCAGCCCAGAGCCTTCACCACCGCTGGTTCCGTCCAGCCCAGAGCCTTCACCACCGCTGGTTCCGTCCAGCCCAGAGCCTTCACCACCGCTGGTTCCGTCCAGCTCAGAGCCTTCACAGCTGGTCCCGTCCGGCGCAGAGCCTTCACCGCTGGTCCCATCCAGCACAGAGCCTTCACCGCTGCTGGTTCCATCCAGCGCAGAGCCTTCACCACCGCTGATTCCGTCCAGCCCAGAGCCTTCACCACCGCTGGTTCCGTCCAGCCCAGAGCCTTCACCACCGCTGGTTCCGTCCAGCTCAGAGCCTTCACCACCGCTGGTTCCGTCCAGCCCAGAGCCTTCACCACCGCTGATTCCGTCCAGCCCAGAGCCTTCACCACCGCTGATTCCGTCCAGGCCAGAGCCTTCACCACCGCTGGTTTCGTACAGCCCTGCCGAGCCCGAGCTCCTCGTCAGCCCTGCCGAGCCGGTGATTCACGTCATGCTCCCCGAACCTGTGACTTTTGTTCTCAAGCCTGTTCTCCCACCTAACCTCCCTCTCCCTAAAGATTCGTAAAGGCTTCAAAGCTTCACGAAGCAGTATTTTGAAATTGCCATCACTACCTGTGACAGAACTACAGACCGCCCTAAGATGGACGATGGAGTAAGAATTATCGTCCTGGCTCAGGAGAGCCAAAAATTTTGTCCGTATTGCGGTCGTCAGCGATGAGAATTATGAGCGTTTATGCACCTCTTTCCGGATCGGGGCCACCTTTAACCACCTTATCGACCTCCCAGACACCACCGGTCTAGGCTGGAGAGACACCGTCATCCGGTGTCTGGAGAGCGTCGTGTCCCGATCTGGAGCATACTCTCGTCCCTTTGAGACCGCCCATCCAGTGTCTCGTCCTGCTGAGACCACCGCTTTAGAGGATCTTCACATTCTGGACCAGCCCATTCTCCACACCCTGCCTGCACCCTTGTCTCCAGCCAAGCCTCACATCAGTCCTGCAGGGCCTTCAGCGCTGGTCCTGTCCAGCACAGAGCCTTCACCGCTGGTCCCGTCCAGCACAGAGCCTCCACTGCTGGTCCCGTCCGGCGCAGAGCCTTCACCACTGGTCTCGTCCAGCACAGAGCCTTCACCGCTGGTCCCGTCCAGCACAGAGCCTTCACAGCTGGTCCCGTCCGGCCCAGAGCCTTCACCACTGGTCCCGTCCAGCACAGAGCCTTCACCACTGGTCCCGTCTAGCACAGAGCCTTCACCACTGGTCCCGTCCAGCACAGAGCCTTCACCACTGGTCCCGTCCAGCACAGAGCCTTCACCGCTGGTCCCGTCCAGCACAGAGCCTTCACCGCTGGTCCCGTCCAGCACAGAGCCTTCACAGCTGGTCCCGTCCGGCGCAGAGCCTTCACCGCTGGTCCCGTCCAGCACAGAGCTTTCACCGCTGCTGGTTCCATCCAGCCCAGAGCCCTCACCGCTGGTCCCGTCCAGCACAGAGCCTTCACCACCGCTGATTCCATCCAGCACAGAGCCTTCACTACTGGTCCCGTCCAGCACAGAGCCTTCACCACTGGTCCCGTCCAGCACAGAGCCTTCACCGCTGGTCCCGTCCAGCACAGAGCCTTCACAGCTGGTCCCGTCCGGCGCAGAGCCTTCACCGCTGGTCCCGTCCAACACAGAGCCTTCACCGCTGCTGGTTCCGTCCAGCGCAGAGCCTTCACCACTGCTGATTCCGTCCAGTCCAGAGCCTTCACCACCGCTGATTCCGTCCAGTCCAGAGCCTTCAACACCGCTGGTTCCGTCCAGCCCAGAGCCTTCACCACCGCTGGTTCCGTCCAGCCCAGAGCCTTCACCACCGCTGGTTCCGTACAGCCCTGCCGAGCCTGAGCTCCTCGTCAGCTCTGCAGAGCCGGTGTTTCACGTCATGCTCCCCGAACCTGTGACTTCTGTTCTCAAGCCTGATCTCCTACCCAACCTCCCTCTCCCACCTCCTCCCATCTGCCACCTCTCTACCCTTCTCCCATCACTGCCTGCCAGCACCTCTGCTCCAGCCTGGTCGGTGGATCCCCGGTCTCCGCCTCCTACCTCCACAACCAGGACTCTACCTCTACCCCTTCCTCCCATCTGCTCCACCTTGGCTCATACCTCCCTCAGCTCCACCATGGCCCTTCAGTTCCCTAGTTCCGCCAGGCTCCCTCGTCCCCCCGGATCCACTTTGGTCATTCATCAACCTTCCCTCACCTCTGGACTTCTCTCTTCTGGCTTTGCCTCATCCCTTCGTCCCCCCGGCTCTGTTGGACTCCTCACTCCCTTCAGTACCCCTTTGGTCCTCACTCCCTCTGTCTCCACTGTGCCCTTCAGTGTCCCCGCCTGCACTTCAGTCACCAGAGCCTGCGGCGTCGCAATGTCCCTTCGGTCCCTTAGCATTGCCCTGTCCAGTCGGCTCTACGGCTCCACCCTGGTTTCAACCTCCTGCTGCGCCTCCGTCAGTCGGCCCCCTGGTTTCGTCAGCCCCGCCTCCGCCTTTTTCTCCTTCCTCTGTCTGCTCCACTATGGGTTCTCCCTCCGTCTGCTCCGCTCTGGTCCCTCTTCGGCGCGAGGTTGCGCCTTACGGAGGGGGAAGTCTGTTACGTTTGTGTCTGTTTAGATCTTCAGTTTGTTGACATCCTCAGTCACATGTCTTGTTTTCCCGCCATTCTTCAGTTACCATGTTTACCATTCATTAGTTCATCTTAATCACCTGTGTCTTGTTAATTATCATCATCTGTATCACCTGTTTCAGTTCATCAGTGTTTGTATTTAGTTTCTTCAGTTCAGTCAGTCCTTTGTCTGTAGTTAGTCTTATTTGGAGTGTGTGTTCGTCCTGCCTGCCTGTCACTACCTGTGTGAATTAATAAATCGTGTGAATTGAAACTCTGAGCCTTGTCCTTCTTCTTCTGTCTGCACCACACCCGTGACAGCTTCATATGTTAATAACCCTAGACACAATCCACATTTTTAAACATTAACCTTTTAACACCTCCATCTGTTTAAAGCATGCATGAATTTACTTAAAGGGATAGTTCACCCAAAAATGAAAATTCTGTCAGTATTTACTCACCCTCATGTTTTTCCAACCCCGTAAGACCTTTGTTTATCTTCGGAACACGAATTAAGATATTTTTGATGAAATCTGATAGCTGGATCACTCCTCCATACTAGTCCATAGGCTTCTTCAGGGATTGAAACTTGCCAGCCCCGAAAAGTTATTAAAGACATTGTTAAAATAGTCTAAGTGACTACAGTGGCTCAATCTTAAGTTTATCAAATGACAATAATACTTTTTTGTGCGCAAAAAACAAACAAAAATAATAGCTTTATTTCAACTATTAATTTCCTTCTCTGTGGGCCTCGAGTCAGTTCACTAGTATAATAGCGTAAACTTCTGTTGTTGTACAACACATGCATCACCCACATGACCAGCGTCGGCCAATAGTGAGCCTACGTGTGACATAGCTCTACAGAATCGCACTAAGTTAACTGACTAGAGGCCAACAGAGAAGGAAATGATTAGTTGAAATAAAGTCGTTATGTTTGTTTGTTTGTTTGTTTTTGCGCACAAAAAGTATTCTCGTCGCTTGATAAACTTAAGATTGAGCCACTGTAGTCACTTGGACTATTTTAACGATGTCTTTAACCCTCTGGGGACGGATTGGGCGGTACCGCCCAAAATGGCATACTTTTATAAATGTTTAATTATCTTAAAAACTATTAATGATAGAGAGGTGGGGTCTTTTTTGCCGTCTTCCTCAGATTCTGCTGAAAACAGTGATAACTTAGCCGGTTTGTATACACACTTCCTTGTTGCGCAATACCACTACGTCAAAGGCCAATGAAATCAATGTTGTTTGGCAGATTCACGAGCAACATCCAATGGAAAAATTGCAGATAGAGGAATATTTTTCTTACCCAATCAGAGGATGGTTACCATGACGTATTATAGCAAATCGGAGGACTCTGTAGCCTTGCAAGGGTAGTAAGGGATATGACGCAAACAGCGTTGAGTGGCAGAGTCAGAGACGACAGAAAGCGAACGGACGCGTCAAGTATAAACAAGGCTTTACGGAGCGAGAGCGCGCAGAGATATGAGAGAGAGACCAAACAATTATAATATATATATATATATATATATATATATATATATATATATATATACATACAATTATAGCATTATTTATTGTTTTAGCACTTTTATGATGGCTAGCAGTAAACGATTTACGGTGGAACAAGCTCTGGAACAATTACTGGAGAGTGACGAGGAGAAAACATTGCTTAGAAAATTCCTTAGAAAAACGCCTGGGACTATTTGTAAATAAAGTTACATTTTTCATTGTTCTTTACACATTTTATTTAACAATTACACATGTCTGTCAAGCAAAGGCTTTGACAAAGATATTTTTTGTTAAAAAACTGTTCATTATAGTTGTGTGATGTGTGATTTTCAGAAATAAATGGCAAAAATCGAATTTCCGTTTTTGAAATTCTCTAGTTTATTGTACATTTTCCACTCATACTTCCTTTATAAACACATTACATGAATGCTTATGTTAGCTTAGGGTCTTCTGAATCCACAGATACCAAACACATAGTGTTCCATCTCCATTACATATAGTTTATAAGCCTAAATGTAAAAATAGAGAAAACGGACAAAAAAGGGCTTAGTCCCCAGAGGGTTAATAACTTTTCGGGGCTGGCAAGTTTCAATCCCTGAAGAAGCCTATGGACTAGTATGGAGGAGTGATCCAGCTCTCAGATTTCATCAAAAATATCTTAATTCGTGTTCCGAAGATGAACGAAGGTCTTACGGGGTTGGAACAACATGAGGGTGAGTAAATACTGACAGAATTTTCATTTTTGGGTGAACTATCCCTTTAAATTATAAACTGCCATTATTATAAACATATTAGACTGGGGCATTCGAAATTTTTTTTTTTTTTTGTGAGGTACAAATGCATACACATCTTTCTTTCACTTCCAAATAAACAACTTGAGTAGCCACTTCTATTCAATAACTAGTTACTGCCAACTTATAAATCACTTAGACACCTGTCAAACGAAATGCAAAGAAAGTTGTAGAGAATTCATGTTTTGCACCAAACAAAATAATTTTACTAAATAAGAATGTGCCTCAAGTGAAATTTCACCAACTGAAAATAACACTTTCTGCACACCGACTACATACAGGTGCTGGTCATATAATCAGAATATCATCAAAAAGTTGATTTATTTAAGTAATTCCATTCAAAAAGTGAAATTTTGATAATATATTCAAAATCTAGATGGAAATGGATAAATATTCTAAATGTTCCGATCCAATCTGACTTGTAATGCTGCCCGAATCATGAATCATGCACTGTTCCTGCGTTGGCCAGAGGAGAACTGGCCCTCCGACTGAGTCTGGTTTCTCCCAAGGTTTTTTTCTGCATTCTGTCACCTGATGGAGTTTTGGTTCCTTGCCACTGTTGCCTTGGCTTTTGGCTTGCTTAGTTGGGGACATTTAATATTCAATAATATTATTGATCTGCCTTACTTAAGGTGGACGTTGACGCAATTTTCTTTTAGAAACAAACTTTGTTATATTATTTTCATGTTATCACTGTGAAGCTGCTTTGATACAATCTGTATTGTAAAAAGCGCTATATAAATAAAGGTGACTTGACTTGACTTGATATTCATTCATTACACACAGACTGATATATTTCAAATGTTTATTTCATTTAATTGTGATGATTAAAACTGACAACTAATTAAAATCCCAAATTCAGTATCTCCGAAAATTAGAATATTACTTAAGACCAATACAAAAAAAGGATTTTTAGAAATGTTGGCCGACTGAAAAGTATGAACATGAAAAGTATGAGCATGTTCAGCCCTCAATACTTAGTTGGGGCTCCTTTTGCCTGAATTACTGCAGCAATGCGCCATGGCATGGAGTCGATCAGTCTTTGGCCCTGCTCAGGTATTATGAGAGCCCAGGTTGCTCTGATAGTGGCCTTCAGCTCTTCTGCATTGTTGGGTCTGGCGTATCGCATCTTCCTCTTCACAATACCCCATAGATTTTCTATAGGGTTAAAGTCAGGCGAGTTTGCTGGCCAATTAAGAACAGGGACACCATGGTCCTTAAACCAGGTACTGGTAGCTTTGGCACTGTGTGCAGGTGCCAAGTCCTGTTGGAAAATGAAATCTGTATTTCCATAAAGTTGGTCAGCAGCAGGAAGCATGAAGTGCTCTAAAACTTCCTGGTAGACGGCTGCGTTGACCTTGGACTTCAGAAAACACAGTGGACCAACACCAGTAGATGACATGGCACCCCAAACCATCACTGACTGTGGAAACATTACACTGGACTTCAAGCAACGTGGATACTGTTCCTCTCCTCTCTTCCTCCAGACTCTGGGACCTTGGTTTCCAAAGGAAATGCAAAATTTACTTTCACCAGAGAACAGAGCTTTGGACCACTCAGTAGCAGGCCAGACCTTTTTGTCTTTAGATGCTTCTGACGCTGTGTCTTGTTCAAGAGTGGCTTGACACAAGGAATGCGACAGCTGAAACCCATGTCTTGCATTCGTCTGTGCGTGGTGGTTCTTGAAGCACTGACTCCAGCTGTAGTCCACTCTTTTTGAATCTCCCCCACATTTTTGAATGGGTTTTGTTACACAATCCTCTCCAGTGTGCGGTTATCCCTATTGCTTGTACACTTCTTTCTACCACATCTTTTCCTTCCCTTCGCCTCTCTATTAATGTGCT
Source organism: Siphateles boraxobius (assembly GCF_051911475.1). Taxonomy (NCBI): domain Eukaryota; kingdom Metazoa; phylum Chordata; class Actinopteri; order Cypriniformes; family Leuciscidae; genus Siphateles; species Siphateles boraxobius. The sequence continues at coordinate 3,675,221 of NW_027509195.1, forward strand.
TGGACACAGAGCTCTGTGAAGCAATGACCTTATTGTCAGTTTTTTCAGTGCCACAGACTGATCGACTCCATGCCACGCCGCATTGCTGCAGTAATTCAGGCAAAAGGAGCCACAACTAAGTATTGAGTGCTGTACATGCTCATACTTTTCATGTTCATACTTTTCAGTTGGCCAACATTTCTAAAATTCCTTTTTTTTGTATTGGTCTTAAGTAATATTCTAATTTTCGGAGATACTGAATTCGGGATTTTCATTAGTTGTCAGTTTTAATCATCACAATTAAATGAAATAAACATTTAAAATATATCAGTCTGTGTGTAATGAATGAATATAATATCCACATTTCACTTTTTGAATGGAATTACTGAAATAAATCAACTTTTTGATGATATTCTAATTATATGACCAGCACCTGTATTTCACAGATAGGTTTGAGAACAACATGAGGCACAAATGGCCCTTTACACCAGCAAAAATAAATTGTCATTTCTCTTCCTAAGTGATGTCTTCAAGGTTTAAAGATCCAGAAAATCCTGGTTCAAAAAAATAGAAAAGTTTTTGCTTAGCTTTGCATGACTGATTCTCCAGTTATCGTGACCAGAATATTAACCAGATGCATGCATAAACAAAGCAAAAATATAATTTTCATCATTTTAGGTGACAATAAACTGAGCTGGTTTGACATAGCAAAGTATGTGGTCCTTCGTGTCAGCTTGGATGCACAACCTTGAAATGCCTTGAAATTGGAAATGTGGAACCTTTTAGAGCTCATTGTAGCCTCAGTGCCACAGGCTTTTTTATTATATAGTGATAGTGACATTATATTTCGGGAGAAAAATGCTTTAAATAATTAAATTTTCCACTAATTTACTCTTTTCTATATGCTCTTGCCTGATCTCATTTGTGATGTATTTGTAGGTTTTCATACGAAGTATTTACACATGCATTTGGATATATACTGGAACAATATGAATATATTAACAGCATCTATGGGAGTATTAACATAATGCACAGCTTTAGAAATATAAAAATATATATGATTTGAACTTATATATTATGTTGTAAAAAAATATTGGTAAACTTACATTTTATACAAGTTATAAAGTTACATTTTGTACAGTTACCATTTTATAGTGTGTTTGCAATTTCATTGTAGCTTCAGGCGTCTTATGGCAAACAAAATAAGAATTATATGGCTAAGCAATGATTAGCAATTATTTTTTTATTTTTTTACATTTTTAAGTAATGGAAACATTCTTTTTTTTAACAATAAATATAATAAAATGTGATATACAATCAGATAAAATCTAATACACTGTAAAATCAGCCTATTGAAGTCAATATTCCAATAAAGTCAATATTCCATGAAGCAAAAAGGAATCTGTAAACATTTATACCAAGTTCTGTCATGGAACTCTTCAGTGTTGCTGATTTGGCTGTCACTTCTCCAGTTCTTCAGCCAATAGATCGCTTATTCCTATCTACGCTTGTCTTTATTTTTTCTGGTCCAACTAGATAGAGCTCAGTCTGCACACTATGTCTATACCCTTCCTCCTCCCCAGCCCCACCTTTCAAAATCTGTTATGGTGATCTGCTCCTTAGTCTTTAACACAGCACGTTTTACTATTATAGATGTTTACTATCACAGTTGTTCATATGTCAAATGCTGGTGTTTTAGATGCTGTTGTTAATAATGTACATTTCAGTATCTATGGAAAAGCACGAAAAGGTGGATGTGTACCTCATTTTGTGTACAAATGCCTTCAATCACCAGTGAAATTATGTGTGCATCGCAGAAGCACTTATGTAACTGTAGGAAAAGTAGCACTTATGTAATGATCCAGCAGTTGCACAGGCTCAGTCATGCACACCACGCTCATAACCAGAAGATGAAACTCAAAAGATATTTGACTGTATTGACAAAACAATGTTTGTACTGAAGATTCTTTAACAGAGTAATATGACTAATGTGAGATGCACAAAGAACACAAATATACCAGATGTTAGTTTTAGATTTATGTTGTATTACTGCAGTGTATGTGGTATTTGGAGTTCATACATGTCTGTTGAACATCTTCCTGTTACCCTTCTTTTCTCTTTTTAGAAAATGTACCTTTCAAGACCATCAAGAGTTACAGGTTTGAATGCTTTCTGAATCCTGAAACCAACACAAAACAGATATGGGCCACCACGCCTTGAAGGCGTCGCCTTCATGGTCAATATGACCCAAGGGTTTACAAAGATTCAGATGTCCATTCGCAGTATAGCCCAGAGGACATAATAATGAAGAATCAGAACAATGTGAAAGATCCTCCTGAAGACGCCTTTTGATAAGTGCTACGGGTTTAAAACAGGCCCATTTACACCACTAATGCTAATTGATTCACACATTCTCTGCTTTTGTTTAAATCTAAGAGGCTACTTTATTGTATGGCACTTTTCACAATACATGTTTTATTCTTTACAGAAACTAATGCTTTAATATGTGTAGTGAACAACCCAAAAACTATATTGGACCAGAGAGTGATCAAGAATGCCCTGTTGCGACATTGTCAAGATCCACAAGATGGTCTACTGTGACATTAGCACAAACATCCTTACTATTGGACTAAAACTCTTTCTGTGAATTAAATATTCTAGTAGATTCTCTTACACTTACAGTAAAAGAGGCAACATGTTCACACAGCGCACCGACAGCAAATGCCATAGTGATAGAGGTGTGTCCAACACGTCATCCTGAATCATTGTAGTACTATGAGCCTTCTGCTTAAAGCCCTGCAGAATAGAAAGCGTTTCACAGTCAAAGGTGCAAAAGATAGCAGTTTTAAGACATGATACTATGAACTTGAACTAAACTAAACGCTATAATATAGTTGAATGTCAACTTTGGATATAACACAATAGCTCACATGCACTTAGAAAACATTTTAATGCTAAAAGTGATTTACTTCGTAACGAGTTTCACTCATAAACTGAAGTGTAGTGAAGTAGAATTTTTGAAGTAGAACCCATTTGACCTTTTAGATTCCATCCATTCAATTTTCCAAACTGGTTAGATTGTTGGGAAGCTGAATTGCAACTATTAACAAGATTGATAATAATAAATATTAGTTTGACATATTAATAAATGTTGTAAAAATATATTTTGTTCATGATACCTAAAGTATAAACCTTGTCAATTCACTAACTAAATAAATGAACTATAGGCAACTAAACAGCAAATTCAACAAAATAAATAGAATTTGTTTAATTTTAACAATTATTTTATGTAAAAGCTACATGCATTTTGTGAATTCGGTCATGACATCAGTGACACTCGCTACACCAATAGCTAGAAACGACAACAGGTTTTACAATCAAAATAGATCATAAAACAAAAAATTACTTTATGACTCGGTGAGGGCAAGTCTCAACTGTGAGCTAATAGACACTCTCTCTCTCTGTGGATGCTTTGTGAGTCTTATGGTGCTCTGGCCAAATGTGTGATTCAATGTGTGAAAAGAGCCCTCCCATTGTCAGTTTTGCATTTTTCACTACAAGCTGGATCATGCCAGTTTGATCTGGTCTCAAGAGGTAAAAGGCATTGTTGGGTCCCTGCCCCTTAAAAAAACTGGTTATGGCAATTATAAAAGGCAAGTTTGATATATGACAGGAACTGTAAATAACTCATTATCAGGGCCGCATCAACAATAGGCCTGGGCGGGGCTGAAGCCCCAAGGCCTGAGCGATAATCTTTAACTTTAAAATATGATATGATACAATAATTAAGTACCTTGCAATTTAATGCAGAATTAATATAGTTAAATACATTATTTATACACATTTAAAATCAATCCTATATGTAACTGGCAGCCAGTGTAAAGACCTGAGGACTGGTGTGATGTGTTCATATTTTCTGGTTCTGCTCAGAATCCTGGCAGCAGCGTTCTGTATGAGCTGCAACTGTCTTATGGTCTTTTTGGGAAGGCCAGTGAGGAGTCCATTACAATAATCCACCCTGCTGGTGATGAAAGCATGCACAAGTTTCTCTAAGTCTTGACTGGAAACAAAAAATCTAATTCTTGCAATATTTTTCAGGTGATAGTATGCTGATTTAGTTATTGCTTTGACATGATTACTGAAACTAAGGTCTGACTCCAGAGACACACCCAGATTCCTGACTTGATTTTTAGTCGTTTCCCTACCAAGTATGACCTGAACCATTTTAGGACTATCCCAGAAAGCCTGACCCAGTTTTCCAGCCTGTCAAGAAGTATGTTGTGATCGACAGTGTCAAATGCAACACTGAGGTCGAGTAGTACCAGCACTGATAATTGGCCTGTATCAGTATTTAAGCGAATATTGTTTATTATCTTTATGAACGCTGTCTCTGTGCTGTGATGCGGTCGGAAACCAGATTAAAAAAAATTGTCAAAGTATCCATTCGAGCTTAAGAATTGGTTCAGCTGATTGAAGACAACTTTTTCAATGATCTTGCCTATGAAAGGAAGATTTGAGATCGGTCAATAGTTGTTTAATATGGTCTTATCCAGATTGCTCTTTTTGGAAAACTCCCAGAGAGAAGTGAGGCATTTACCACTTCTAGGAGATCTGCTTCTAAGCTGTGTAACACATTTTTGAAAAAAGATGTGGGAAGTGCGTCAAGGGCGCAGGTTGATGTTTTAAGGTGCTGTACGGTTTCTTCCAAAATTTTGCCAGCAATTTTCTTCGAAATCAGACATAGTGACTACTTTCTCAGGCTGTTGTCTGATCTGCCTGATCCCAGCGCAACTCAAGGTTGAGCTGATCACCTTTCTGATATTATTGATTTTCTCAGAGAAGAATGAAGCACTCACTGCACTTTCTCACTGAGAGCATTTCACTGGGAATCTGGCTTGGGGGGTTTGTCAGTCTCTCTACAGTAGCAAAAAGAGTGTGCGTGTTGTTTATATTGTTGTTTATAATATTTGAGAAGAAAGTCTGTCTAGCTTTGACTAGTTCCTTATTGAGAGCATGGATGCTGTCTTTGTAGATGTTATAATGGACTACAAGTTTTGTCTTCCGCCACATGCGCTCTGCTTTTCTGCATTGTCTTTTCATATTTTTCACTGCTGTTGAGTTTCTCCAAGGTGCTTTTTGTCTGCCACTCTTCTTCCTGACTTTCACAGGAGCAATATCATCAATTACACTCTTAACTTTTGAGTTAAAAGAATCAAGGAGAAAATCAACAGAGTCAGCAGATATGCTTGGTGTTAAAGATATAGCCTTCATAAATAGTACACTAGTGTTCTCATTTAAGCATCTCTTCTTGACAGACACAGATCTAGCTTCAATGGCAGGAGAGATCAATAAATCAAAGAAACACAAAAATGATCAGACAGTGCTAAATCCTTAATAACAATCGATGAAATGTTTAGACCCTTACTGATAAGTAAATCTAGAGTGTGTCAACGATTATGTGTGGGTCCATGTACTTGCTGAGTCAGATCTAAAGTATTTAAAACAGTTATGATTTATTTTGCCATATTGGTTTCTGCATTATCTATGTGAATGTTAAAATCTCCAGCAATGGCAAAGCAGTCAAACTCTGAGGAAATTGTTGATAACAGTTCTGTAAAGTCCTCAGCAAAGGCTGGAGAGTATTTTGGAGGCCTGTAAACAATGATAAGTAAAATGCGTGGAGCACCTTTTAACACAATACCCAGATATTCGAAAGACGGGTAATTCCCAAATGATATTTGCTTACATTGATAGACATCTTTAAAAAGAGCAGCTAAACCTCCACCTCTTCTAACAGCTCTGCAGACACTCATAAAAGTAAAGTTAGGAGGGGCTGTTTCATTGAGGACTGTTGCACTGCAGCTGTCTTCTAGCCAAGTTTCATTTAGAAACATAAAATTCCAGGTTGTATGTGGTTATTAAGTCGTTGACTAGAAGTGATTTATTTTTTTAAGTGAGCGGATGTTTAAAAGTGCTAACTTAACAGTCTTACTTTTTGTCCCCACAGCAATCTTAGTTTGTCGTGTATTAGGCACCAGATTAGATGGGTTTGCTGTACGGCTTTTGAAGGCCTTAGACTTTCTATCATGTAATCGAAAAAGCAATAGAGAAAGATACAGGCACACTGGGTTCCCGCTTGTTCCGTAAACATTTGAGAAATTTATTGTTATCATAGCGGGGACCCGACACATATCACTGAGAGCTGGTATCAGTTGTTTGTGGTTCACTACGAGCCACTGGAGAAGGGTGTGGGCCCTGGCGCTGTATAGGAAAACATGTGGGCCGGATGGGCTGAATTTTAGCCCCAGTCCAACTCTGAGGATTCTTCTCTTCTAGGGCCTGAAAGAAGACATTCTAATGATGAAACTATTTAAAGGAAACTTTACAGGCAGTTGTATGTGCAAAAGTTGTTGTTGTTCCTGGAAATCTGTTTGCTTACCTCATATTTGGGGTTAATGCATTTATGCTGTTACTGTAGTCTGGACTATTTTCATATTTTACATAGAGATACAATACATTGTATATCTGTGTTAAAGATATGACTTTTTAAAATACTAATTATTTCTGCGGTAGAAAACTCCAAGATGAAGGGGGCCCTTGGGTTTGCTATAGCCCCAGGGCCCTATGTGTTCTTGATGCGGGCCTGCTCATTATAATGTGGGGCGATGTTGCAGTGCTACATTTTGAAACCTTTGTTTTATTAGTCTAATATAGTGAAGACCTACGGAGCCCCTAAAGGGACATGGTGGTTGAAAAAAAAAATCAGATGGCAGTTTCTCCCCCGAGAAACTTTGTCTTAGTTTGCAAAACCTTTGCCTTCCATTTAAAAAAAATTGTGTTCTTTGCAAGCAAAGGCAAAGTTTCTCGAGGGAATGCAAACAAATTGCGAGAGAATGCAAAAGCATTAGAAAATAATATTTCCTCCCCACTAATATATTTTTTTTCCCTTTACCGTGTCCCTTTAGGGTCTCCGTAAAGACATGCCATAATACACAGAAAAATATATAAACAATAAACATAATTCATTTATAACAATAATTTTGTTACTACTAGTGTTATTTTAGTATTATTTATATACCATTATTGTTTTTATTAATATTTTTAATAATGTTATATTCTCAGTAAAAATCTTTGGAGTTTTTTGGTGTGCTTTAATCATTTTTTATTTTACTGTTTAAGTGTAATTTATTTTTTTATTTCAGCTTTAGTTTTAAAACTGTCTTTTTGTTTTTTTAATTAGGTCATATACTTTTCTAAAGAAATTAGATCATCCATGTTATCCATCGAGAAACCCCATGCAGGACTTTGTTCATGAACAGACAACATGTTTTGCCTGATGTGTTAAATGATGTGTTAGCTCACGCTGTAAGAATACAGACTGTTGTATCCAGAGGTTGTGGGTTCAAGTCCCAGCTGAGTCGGTGTGTTCAGAGCTACTGTTCCTGAGACCATGGACAGGTGGTTTATATCACACCATATACAATGACGGTGTCTAAATGAATGAAGGAAGAGATAGATGTGTCCTTCATCAGATGACTCCTGACATGTTTCCCATTACTTTTTTTTAAAAATTCCTCTATTGTGCTATTTTGAAGGCTATTTTTCCATAATATACGCTGCACATCACCTCATTTCTCAAAGAGTCAAAGTTTGTGCTGAAAAAAAGAGTTTGAAGATTCAGTCACTCTAAACCCCTCCTTTTCACTTGCAAACTCTGCTCTGATTGGTCAGATCGCCAGTCTGTTGTGATTGGTCTACTCTGCTCTGATTGGTCAGATGGCTCAGTGTGTTGTGATTGGTCTACTCTTGTCAACTCTTTTCTGAATTGTCAGGCGGACCAGTCTGCTGTGATTGATCAGACTCTTCTCTGATTGGTCAGATGGTCCAGTCTGTTGTGATTGGTCTGCTTTGCTCTGATTGGTCAGATGGCCCAGTCTGTTGTGATTGGTCTACTCTGTCTGATTGGTCAGATGGCTCAGTCTGTTGTGATTGGTCTACTCTACTCTGATTGGTCAGATGGCTCAGTCTCTTATGATTGGTCTACTCTAGTCTGATTGGTCAGATGGCCAGTCTGTTGTGATTGGTGAACTCTACTCTAATTGGTCAGATGGCCAGTCTGTTGTGATTGGTCTACTCGGCTCTGAGTGATCAGATGGCCTAGTCTGTTGTGATTGTTCTACCTGGCTCTGATTGGTCAGATGGCCCAATCTGTTGTGAAGACATCATATTGTGCTTTAAGATTTGGCGGTTATAAGAAAGAGTGAAAGAGTGAATTGTCTTCATTTAACGTTCATTTGAAATGGTGAATAATGTAAAAGTTTACAAGTAATTGTTTTACATAGTTCAACTATTCATTCCAAAGAAGCACTACGGTGAAGTTTAGAAGATATGTGAATGATGTGGAGTATCTAATTGAAGATACACCAGAGAGAGGGATAACTGGAAGGCCTAATCGTACTGGCAGATCTGTCAGTACACTAAACCAATCATGCACAGCAACAGATCAACAGATCACCCTTTTTTGTGGAAAATTAGTCAACTATTAACTGCAAGATATGTCCAAATTTTTAGGTAGTAATTAAGAGTATTTCACAATATCTTGGAAACTGGTGTTGACAAATGCAGTGTCTATTTCAAACAAAAAATGTATTCTTCAAAGCAGAATGTATGTTGTATTCCGATTTATTCAGTATACAGATAACCTAAATGATTGTTAAGCATGTGAAAGTGTGAGTTTAAGTTTTTTTTAAATAAATTTGAATTGAATTGAATTGAATTGAATTAAGTGGAATTAGCGCTTCCTGCATGTTATTAACTGTGGGCTTTTGAAATGGCTAAATCTGTGAATATCACTCAACATGATACAGAAGTCAAGTGAAACCCAAGCAACTGTAGACTTTGACAAATCATTTACTTCATATAAACCAATTCCCATGTGATATCACATTTATTGTAGACGCCCATCACCACACCTGGTCCAGGATAAGTCGGGCTTATGACTTGAAAAGGGGCCTCAATCTCACACCTTTTCTCAGAGCTTGTCGGCCCAGCCCTTTGACTCAGCCAGGAGACTCTGAGACAGAACAGGACGTTTCAGTTTTCATCTGAATAATTATAGGCACTCCCATGGGAAAAGTCTTAGCAAAGAGTTGCACTTGGGGGCTCTTTCTTTCCAAAGATGAGCCGCATGCTTCACCACATGCAAACTTATGCTAAAGCCCACTTAGTTTGGTTTTCTTACATGGGGAAATATAAAAAATGTTTCTCACTATACAGAAATGTAAAAGAATGGTGTTACGATGCCATGTGCTTTGTAAGGATTATAGGAGACACCTAAAGCATTCCTCGGCCTGTGCTGACAGGCATCAGAATGTTTCTGCAAAGTTTATGTATGAGAAGCTGGAAGGCAAAGCCAGCAACAATTATAAGTCAGGCAGAAGATTAATGATTCAAATGTTAAGCGTAACTGTCATTTTCATTTTTTCAATATTAAAATACTCTTGTATATAATTGCAGAGAGAACTAATATATATATATATATATATATATATATATATATATATATATATATATATATATATATATATATATATATATATATATATATATATATATATAAACCATTAATATTGATTTTTAACATCAAGATCCATATATAAACGAATAAGAAAAATCATGTATTTTTTCACCATTTTCAACCCCTTTGTGCCTTCACTTGTTAAATGTAAGACAATATATCTATAGCATATCTGTTACTGGTCAAGTGGTTCTTTAATTGTTCATGCTTTCACGCCTCATGCATTTTTTTGCAGGATGGAGCCCAATTTAGTGGACAAAGTTTTCTAGTATTTTAGACATAATTGGAAGATATAAAATGGGTCTGTAATTTGCCAATTATTTTAAATCTAGTGGTGGTTTCTTAATGAGAGGAACAGGAACAGGATACTCTATAGAATGGACTATGCACTTCTATCAATTAAATGGGTAAAACAACAAAGGCCATGATTTGAGTTTTTACTTGCACAAAGTTTTGTTTTCTGGTGCCTTTTGACAGAACAAATATTTCTAGCAGCTAATTCATGTATACGGTTCTCAAAGCAATGAAACTTGAATAAGTGCATACCAATATCTTCTTCCTTTCATTCTTATCTCCTTTCATTCTCTGTTCTTTTAAAATGCATCTGAATAATTGAAGGCACACCTAGGAAAACTGATTATTTAGCAAAGATGAATGAAGCAAACAGCCCCACACACTGATCTACACAAAACAGTTGATTTGCGCACAGTTAATTATTCTTATAAAATTGATATTATTTTACAGGTGTGCACAAGTAAAAGTGTACACAAGGTGTGCGTTTTTTTTTTTTTTTATACACAGGACATTTTCTTGACCTGACTCCTCCCAGTAGTAAATGTTATTTTATTTCATGAAGACAGTTATTTCATGAGTTCATAAGGCCATGGTTTCCTGACTGGTTGTAACCATATTTGGAATTTAATCTCTAAGGCTTGGGTGTGGACAAGAAAAGGGTGTGGTTTAAGGGGCGTGGTCTGGAGGGGTGGGACCCACCTACTCTCTAGTGATTGGTGGGCTTTCATGAAAAGGAAGCCCTCCCCTGTTTCAACATGACAAATATTTCTAAGCAAGCATGCAACAGATTTCAACTCAAGAGCTGCTCTGACTTTCTATGCCATCATAAATTATAGAAGACCCTGGAAATAAAGGAGACATTATAGTAAAAGCTAAAAATGTGGTTTCCATTTTTCATTGTAGCCCAGTTTCACTTTCTTTTGTGAGATGCACACATAGTTAATATCATTGTATACTGTAGCAATGGTGTAAGCAAGCAGTTTGCAGCAATGTTCACATAGCTCAGGAAATACAACAAAAAACGTCTTTAATCAATAAATTCAACTGAACAGGAAATCTCAGGAGATATAATACACAACCACGTTAAACGCAAACGACACTGACCAGACAGAATTTAGGGTTTAAATACACAGTGTAATAAACAGATGTTATAAACAGATGTAGAGCTAGTGTAACAAGTAAGCTATGTAATAAATTATTGACAAATTATCATGTAAAAGTATGAAGTATCAAGTTCAATGGTGGAAGTTACAAGCCAGTGTACGAGACAGTGAATACTTGCAAAAATCTTGATCTGGACAAATTCCAAGCATTGCGTTATTGGCACTTTTGGGCCCCACCTAATGTGTACAAAAAAATTACAGCTTTCATGTCCAGACAATGCAAAACACACTCGGTATGACTAACCAATCAACGATTCACTTTTCTTTGTTGTTCAGTCTGGTGATGCCACACAAAGCCTGAATTAAGTCAAGTGCACACTGCACGATTTTTATGGTTCTTCATGACTGTTGCGTGCCGGACTGTATGATACTATTCAAGTGAGATCTTAGGTAAAACCAAAGGCACATGAATTTGTGGCTTTAACACAAAAGTGTTTTAGTGAAGGCAAAGCATTTAGAGTTTTTTAGGGAATGCTCTTTAGAGAAATGTCCTGAGATAAATATGTGCACAAAACAATGTTTATTGAAGGAAGGTATTCACAGACATTAGAGGAAGGAAGACTGAAGGCAAGAAATTGGAGTGGTCTGATATTATTAAGGTCTTACTAAGGCTATGGTCACACTGTCAGTCCAAATAAAAATTTTGTGCATATCTGATTGAAATCCGATTAGAAGTGAACGGAAGTCTATATAGAGTGTTTTTTTTCTGTAAGAAATACAGATGGAAATGTTCTTCAAATGTGCCTCCAGCAATCATAATTTAGAGTCAGTTTTATAATATCACTTGTCTTGTTTGATGTTTTTGGCTTTTAATGCAAATGTTACACAAGGTCCTGCCTGAGACGTTGTTGCTGCACCATTTTAATTGTTTTGCCTTTTTTTATCCTCTTGTGATAGACTGCTATACTATTTTCTCTAAATAAATAACAAAAAAAACAGTAAAAACTAAAATTAATAATTTCAAATTCTATCAAGTGAATTTAGGCATCATAAAATTATAATGTTCAGTATGAAAAATGGATATTTATTCAGATATTTACTAAATATTACATTCAACGTATTTTTAGTATTTTTAAATTTTTAAAGTGACTGAAAATAGAGGAAATGAACATTCACAATTAAATATCTGATTGATATATATATATATATATATATGAAACTCCACTAAAACTAACTCAACATCTGACAAAGACTTGACAGTATCACTGTTCAGATCAATAGATTTACCATGGGCTGTGCCATTTAAAAAAATGCACTGGAGGCCAAAATTCCATGTAATAAAATGTCAATTATAGCGACTCCTCCTGAATTTTTACAAAGAAATATACATGTTTTCCCCTCTGTAACAAGTGGCTATGCTTATAGAGGCCTCTGCTAATGTATTAGCACTCTCTTGTCATGACATTCTTTCTTCCTGCTCTACTTTGTCTGATAAATATTTACATGGTTTCTACATTAATCTCTCAGACCTGTCCACTTCAGCAGCAAGTCTGCAGTTCTAAACCATTCAAATATGATAAGGGTGATACTGACATGCTGACAAAAGCAGCACACTTTTCTAAATAATGTCACCTAAGGACAGCTACAAAAATAACCACACTGCTCTTGCAGTCACCATATACTTTTGTGAGTTCTGACAGTTACCTGTAACTATCAATATGAAAACAATGCTGTATACATTCCCATTAAAGTTTGCACCATGTGTTTTATTACGAGGTAACATAAAAATCTACTTTGCATGCAACTGCATCAGCCCTCTGGGAACCACAGAACAAGGTGGTGAAGTAGTGTTCGTGACAGAGCCATTGAGGTGAGAGAACAGTAGCTTGATTGTTTGACTGGAAAGAGGACCCTGCAGGTCACAATGGCTTTCAGGACGAGCGCCAAGCTTCAACATTCAAGCTCTTCATCAAATATTCCCCTATTTAATACTCCTGCATGCTGCTTAAAGGAAACAGAGAGCCATGTCCCTCCCAAATTCATGAAAGATGCATGGAATTTGTATAGTTTGCCATGCGTTAATTTATAGAATGCCATCTGGCCTATATTGTGTTTTGGATTACAGAGCACTAGTAAAATACAAAAGTTTTGTAGTAGATGCAAAAAGAGGCTGTGTAGAATTTCAGAAAGTTTGGACCTTGTTTTTCTACTCTATGTTCCTCCTTAATCTCTTCACTTTATGTGAGAGTGTGTGTGCATGTAAGGTAGGGTGTGGCCCTCTCTGCTGAAAGTACTCCCATTCCAGCCTAGCAAGATGGGTGTATGTATCACTTGGAGAGGGGTGAAAGGACAGGAGCCTGAGGCTGAAAGAGGAGTTGCCAGATGAGCCCCTCCCATGGCACAAGAGGTATAAAAGCTCCAGCACTCATTGAAGAAGGCACTTAGAGGGATTTAACTTTCCTCTTAGTGAGCTCACCCGGATCTCTCTGTCTCCTCCTGCTCTTTTTCTGTCCGATCCTCACCCCCTCATAGACGACAGAAGTCATGACTTCGATCAAAACTTCCTACAGTTCCAGTGGTGGAAGCATGAGCGGTGGCGGCGGCTTTGGTGGAGGTGTTAGGAAGAGCTTCTCTAGCATGTCTGCCAGCGCAGCACCCATGGGCAGCAGGATGAGCTCTGTGTCATTCCGTCGTTCCGGCGGTGGTGGTGGCGGCGGAGGTTTTGGAGGAGGATCTGGACAAAGCTACAGCTACAGCATTGGCGGCGGCGGCGGTGGCTTTGGAGGAGGTCAAGGAGGTGGATTCGGCGGTGGTTCTGGATTCGGCGGCGGTGGTTCTGGATTCGGCGGTGGTGGTTCAGGATTCGGCGGTGGTGGATTCGGTGGTGGTGGATTCGGCGGTGGTGCTGGTGGATTTGGTGGAGGATTCGGTCAAGGCGGTATGGCACCCATCACAGCTGTCACATTCAACCAGAGCCTCCTAGCTCCATTGAACCTAGAAATCGACCCCAACATCCAAGTTGTTCGCACCCAGGAGAAAGAGCAGATCAAGAACCTCAACAACCGTTTTGCTTCCTTCATTGACAAGGTTAGTTTTCTCTTTGCAAACATACACAGCGGCACAACAATCTGATCTTGCACATCTAACATTTTGACTATTCATTTGAATGTTGGGTTTACATGCGCACATTTCAATGGCCTTCATATGATCTGGGTTCTGCTCATTAAATATTTCACAGCCAGTCACTTGCACCCAGAAATCCTGCTAGTGTCAGATTCAGTGTAACAGTAAGCACACACAGTAGGAGTTTGCATATGCCACCTCTACATCATTGTCACTCAACTTCAGTCAAGCAGTCAAAGTTTATATCTTAGCACAGACTTGAGTTGCTTTCCTTGTATACAATTGTTCTTGTTCTTTGAGGGAGAGTTTGGAAACCCAAGCCAGATGAGATCCAATGACTGATCCAGCAGAGTGTGTGTGTGTGTGTGTGTGTGTGTGTGTGTGTGTGTGTGTGTGTGTGTGTGTGTGTGTGTGTGTGTGTGTGTGTGTGTGTGTGTGTGTGTGTGTGTTTGTGCGCGTGCGCGTGCGTACGTGCGTGCATGCGTGCGTGTGTGTGTGTGTGTGTGTGTGTTTGTGCGCGTGCGCGTGCGTACGTGCGTGCATGCGTGCGTGTGTGTGTGTGTGTGTGTGCGCGCGTGCAAAACGAGTATCATCTTTTACTCTTTCTCAAAGTAATACCTGGCATAAAAAGGTCCTAAAAGTCTCATTGCTGTAACTTCATGTAGGCCTTAATAATCATTTTTAATTTTTTTTTTTCTTAAACAAACCTAGTTTCCTATTTTTATTCTCTGAGACCTTTGGGACGTTCACTATGTAACCACACCTTGTAAATTTCACCCCCACTGTAGATGCTACGCCCATTAGTATGATTCTGACAAGAGATATGATCAGCAATCATGTAGCTCAAATAACTACTGATGTCATCAATGCTTTGTTTTTTTCATGTGAACCCTGCAAGTTTAAAGTAATTGTGAGCTTTTCACATTATTTATTACATTCCATGAATATGCAGAACGGTGGGTACAGTTAGCACCTGAGGGTAAAGGCGTGCCATATCATCTCTGTTAAGGCTTGCCATTTGGCACAGGTCTCCTAGGAGCCATGCCTTTATGCCTGGAGGGAAACATTGTTTTAATAGCACCGAGAGTCTAAACATGTTGTAGTGTCATATTTTTGATCTAAAAGGGGAGTGTTCATATTAACAGGACAGTTACTCCAAGAAGTTGTGATGGCCAACACGGCATGTCACATATGCTTCTTTTTTTTTTAAGTTGCCAAAGGTGTGTCAATACAAGTCTGGATATGCAATAAGAGATGTGCTTGATAATTACTGTAGAAGACACATCCTGTGGCATAAGTAATGGCATATAAAAAGGTCCTGATGCCTTCTTTTCCTAATAAAGCCATTTATTCAAATCCTTTATTGGTTTATTTCAAATACAGGTGCGCTTCCTAGAGCAGCAGAACAAAGTGCTTGAGACAAAATGGAGTTTACTGCAGGACCAGACTACCACCCGCTCCAACATCGACGCCATGTTCGAGGCCTACATCTCCAACCTGCGCAGACAGCTTGATGGACTTGGTAATGAGAAGATGAAGCTAGAAGGAGAGATGAAGAACATGCAGAATTTGGTGGAGGACTTCAAGAACAAGTAAGTACTGTAGCTGTGCAAGAACATGTTCAGGGTTCTATGAACCACATTTTGTGTGAATGGTATAATTTCACAATAAACTTGCTAAAATGGAAAACTTTTCTTTGCAGATATGAAGATGAAATCAACAAGCGTGCCGCAGTGGAAAACGAATTTGTCCTGCTCAAGAAGGTAATACCTTTGGCTGCTTTCTTGGCCCCCTGGTTATATTTTTACAATTATTTTGATTGTAGAGTCCACCCATTATATTGAGCTTTTTACATTTCTTCATAGGATGTTGACGCTGCTTACATGAACAAGGTTGAGCTTGAGGCCAAGGTTGATTCCCTTCAAGATGAAATCAACTTCCTTAGAGCCATCTTTGAGGAGGTGAGCGTTTGATGGAACTATATGATGACTGCAATGCTAGTTTTTTAAATGTTAGATTTATCTCAGTGCCTTATACCTTATCCTTGCAATTTTAGGAGCTGCGCGAACTCCAGGGACAGATCAAAGACACATCAGTCATTGTGGAAATGGACAATAGTCGCAACCTGGACATGGATTCCATCGTTGCAGAGGTCCGTGCTCAGTATGAGGACATTGCCAACCGCAGCCGCGCTGAGGCTGAGTCGTGGTACAAACAGAAGGTGAGAAAAAGACTTTCAAGCATCAAACAAACCCTATTTTTAAGCAATCAACTGACAGGTCCTAATGACAATGTCTCTCTTTTCACCTTCTAGTTTGAGGAGATGCAGTCATCTGCCGGCAAATATGGAGATGACCTTCGCAACACCAAGGCTGAAATTGCTGAGCTGAACCGCATGATCAGCAGACTTCAGAATGAAATTGAAGCTGTCAAGGGACAAGTAAGTAGTCTTTTAGTCTTTAGTGTTAGTCTTTGGATGAGGTATTGGAACAAGAGGACAGGAATAATGTAAAAGTGCTCCTGAAGACTAAAGTTGTAATGTCTTCTTTGAATTGCTCAGCGTGCCAACCTGGAATCTCAAATCGCTGAGGCTGAGGAACGTGGAGAACTGGCAGTGAAGGATGCCAAGCTCCGCATTAAGGAACTGGAGGAGGCCCTGCAAAGAGCAAAGCAGGATATGGCGCGCCAGGTGCGTGAGTACCAGGAGCTCATGAATGTCAAACTGGCCTTGGACATTGAGATCGCAACCTACAGGAAGCTTCTGGAAGGAGAGGAGACCAGGTCAGTCACTTTTCTAATTTGAAAGCTTAAGTATGTTTTTTTTCTCATGAAATTCGTCTTTATCTAGACATTGACATTTATTTTATTTTCATTTCGTCAGGATTCTTTCTGGTGGCAGTTCTGCAACCATCCACATTCAGGAGTCAAGCAGCAGTAAGCTTATTATATTTTTTATCTTTACCTTAGATAAAAAGACATTATCAGCACATAATTTGCTGTAATAAACTGCATTGGTGTTCAGTATAACTAATGTCTTTGTTTGTTTGTTCACAGGTGGTGGTGGTGGTGGCGGCGGCGGCTACGGTTTCGGTGGTGGCAGCAGCTTCGGTGGTGGCGGCGGCGGCGGCTTCGGTGGTGGCAGCGGCTTCAGTGGCGGCAGCGGCTTCGGTGGTGGCAGCGGCTTCAGCGGCGGCAGTGGCTTTGGATATGGTGGTGGCTCCAGCCTGAGCATGATTGGCGGTGGCGGCGGTGGTCAAATGTCAATGTCCCGCTCCTCTGTGGTGCAGTCCAGCCAGAAGCGCCGCTTCTAAACTCGTCCACCCAGTTCCCCCTCCATAATATCATCTACCACCTGGTCAACAAGATGTTTTCACTCCACATTTCAATGTTCATACATTTTTTTTATGTGTTTAACACCCAAAATCCACAGTGACCCAAAGAGACTCTAATGTCAAAGTGTTATATACTGTACCTGCAGAATGGCTTTTCACATTCCCTGTGCTGTTTTTGATTCTAGTTGTTTCTTCTTGGCACCGCTCCTAACCAGAGTACAAATTGTCCTTTAGGGGATGCACAATCGGAAAAGTGCTAATAAGAGAGACAAAGCATGGAGCTGAAGTATTTTTTCAGGCTGAATAGCTTTTGTTGCTCTGTCATAAGTAGTAAGCATTAAATGCACATAAAATAAATGGCTTTTCAACTGACTTAAAATTCCTTGTCACTACAAACAGCATGTATAATGCTTCTGCTTCATTATAGTGCAACAAAAGCTGCTCATTCGAGATTTTACTTCCCACAGAGAGGAGTAACTTTTACTTTTTTCTTTCCCTGATTTTGGATGATGGGCTGATGAGCTGCTCTGTCAAAATTGTTATTTTGATCCAACCATGTACCACATTGAAACATCAATAAATCAGGGTTATATACAATCACTTGTCTTCAGTTTTTGTTTCATCGACTTTTCTCTCTAACACAACATAGGGTGAAAAAATTGACCTTAAATTGATCATTTAATCATCATTGCTATAGAGGTATACGAGTCAATGACATAGTGTCCATTATCAAGAAAAATAAATACAAAAACAAAGTAGTCTATGGTTTCAAACACCTTTTATACCATTTTCATAAAAAGTTTAAATCTAAAAATACTATCAGGTAAAAAAGTGATAACAAATGTAACTTAAATATTAAATACATGTGAATGTACACATATCAATCACTACTTTAAAAAAGATTTAAAAGAAATAAATAATAATAATATATATATATATATATATTGTTATGAATCACGCGAGTCTGGGGGATTCAAATGTAGCGTGTTTATTAGAAAGCAGAGTCGAAAAGATCAATATCACAGGCAAACAGCAGTATCAGAGGAAATCCAGGGATAGTCAGCAGGCGATGGTCGAGGCAGGCGGCGAGCAGATGGGAGTCGGTATCCAGGCAGAGGTAGGCTAAGTAACACAGGAAACAGGCAGACGAGAACAGAGGTCAGAACAATTGAAAGCCGGGGCAATGCAATACTTCGCAGAGAAGTGGTGTGGAGAAGTGGCTTTTGTGTGTGTGTAAATGAAGTACAAGTGTGTGTGCAATCAGTGCAGTGCAGTGCAGGTGTATGGTGTTTGGTGTAATCAGTCCAGGGAGGTGTATGATGGGAAACGTAGTCCAAGTAAACCCAGGAAGTGCGTGGCTAATCGTGACATATATATATATATTTTTTTTTTTTTTTTTTTTTTTAGGTATTTATTTACCTAAATAGGTAACACCTGAATTTATTTATAGGTATTTTTAAAATATTACAAATGAATTAATAATTGTTATTAAGTTTTTGGTGAGCTGCCTGCAACACAAAAATTTAAATACATTTTATTTAGAATAATGTTTTTTTTTCTTCAAAAATGTTATTCTTTTAATTAGCTGTTTTGTCTTAATTATTATAACAGGACAGTTGTATCACCCTGAAATTTATTACCCATATTTTAAATTCATTCTTGCAAACATAATATTCAGATTGTAGATAAACAGCATAAAAAAATAAATAAATAAAAATTCATGGATCAATAACAAAATGTACCAAAACAACAAGGGTACCATAGTAATACCACAGTATTCTTTTAGATACCTTGAGGACTATGTTTTTTTAAGGGACAAAGCTGCAAAACCAGCAATTATAAATAAAATAATAAACAATCAGCACAAAATAATATTAAAACCCAAAATACAGGAAGGTTTGGGACATTTTGTAAAATGCAATAAAATCAATATTCTATGATTTGTTAATAATCTTTATTTAACTGACAAACATTTAAAAAAAAAATAGATTTTCGAAGTATTCATTGACAAGTATTGCGTATTTTGTAGAAATAAACACATTTTGTTTTTGATGGCTGCAACACACTCCAAAAAAGTTTGGACAGAGGCTAAATAAAAGTGAAAAGCTTACTATCCAAATTAAACACTTATGAAACAGTCCAATAAGTGTAATAAGTAGGTGAATTGGTAATAGGTGAAGGTGTTATAATCATATTAATTTGTTAACCAACAAGTATTCATTACTTCAATGAGCTCATTGTTTCTGCATTAAATTATTACATTGTTTAAATTAATACAATTTAGATAACTGTGATTTTGTATATTTCTGAAATACATAACTTAGACAGTTACCTCTGATAACAAATCACTCTAAATTGTAATGTGGACTCATGCACTTTCTATAAAGCTGCTTTTAAATTACGTGTATTGTGAAAAGCGCTATACAAATAACGTGAATGTAACGATGGTTCCTTGTGTGGGATGAAAGAAGACAAGGGTCGGCGTAACGGGGACTCGTACAATTTATTAATAACAAAAACAAAACAAAGAAAAGGTGCGCCACATGCGCGTTCACCGTAGTAAAACTACAGCACAATACAAAGACACTCTTTCCCACTGGACTCAGCTCTCAGTTCACTTTTATCAAACTCTTCCCGATGTGTAAACTCAGTCCATTCATAAAAACTCTTTCCGATGTGTAACTCAGTCCTACGAGTCATACGAGTCCCCCAGTCCTTCTCTCTCTCGCTCACTTGCACCAGCCAGCTTATATGCGGTCTCCCCACGCCAATTACTGCAATCAAAGACAGGTGTTCGTCATTTTGCACTTGACCCACTTACTTACCGCTCGGCTCCTCCCTCACTCTCTCGCTGCAGACTCCGCAAAACCACGCCCCCCTCATCACATACCCCCACCGCTCGACTCAGGCCGGAGCCCCCCCCCCCCCCCCCTCCTTCTCCTGGAGAGGAAGTCAGCCACAGCCATCTGCGCCCCCGGCCTGTGGATCACCTGAAACTTAAAAGGTTGTAACGCCAGATACCAACGGGTGATCCGCGCGTTGGTATCTTTCATGCGGTGGAGCCATTGGAGGGGAGCATGGTCCGAACAGAGCGTGAATTCCCGTCCCAAGAGATAATAGCGGAGGGTGAGAACGGCCCATCTGATGGCAAGACATTCTTTCTCAATGGTGCTGTACTTAGTCTCTCTCTTAGAAAGCTTACGACTAATGTACAGCACCGGCCGCTGGGTACAGCACCTTTTATCTGGGTAAAGGCCTGCTGACACCGCTCCGTCCACTGGAAGGTATCTGGTGCATCCTTTTTAGTTAGATCACTCAGCGGGCTAGCGAGGTCTGAATAATTAGGCACAAACCTTCTGTAGTATCCCGCTAGCCCCAGGAACTGTCTAACCTCCTTTTTGGTCTTAGGTCTCGGACAGGTCGCAACTGCTGCAGTCTTATCAATTTGGGGACGCACCTGTCCATGACCCAAGTGGAAGCCCAGATACCTAAACTCCACACGCCCAATCGCACATTTCTTTGGGTTGGCCGTGAGCCCAGCTCCTCGCAACGCCCCTAGGAAAGCCCGCAAATGCTGCATATGACGCTGCCAATCATTACTATAGATGATAATATCATCCAAGTACGCAGCGGCATATGCAGCATGCGGCCGGAGAATTCTGTCCATCAGGCGCTGAAAGGTTGCCGGAGCCCCGAACAAGCCGAAAGGAAGAGTGACAAATTGGTGTAATCCAAAGGGCGTTGTGAAGGCAGTTTTTTCTTTAGACATTGGAGTTAAGGGGATCTCCCAATATCCCTTCGTTAAATCCAGTGTCGAATAAAATCGAGCGGTGCCGAGCCGATCAAGCAACTCGTCAACCCGAGGCATTGGATATGCGTCGAATTTTCGACACAGCATTCACCTTGCGATAATCCACACAGAACCGGACCGAGCCGTCAGATTATGGTACCAAAACTATCGGGCTTGCCCAGTCACTGTTGGATTCTTCTATTACCCCCATGTCCAGCATAGCCTTCAATTCTTCCTGAACTACTTTCTTTTTATGTTCAGGTAAGCGATATGGCCGGCTGCGCACTACTACACCCGGCTCTGTCTCAACGTGGTGCTGAATGAGATCGGTTCGGCCGGGCAGGGGCGAGAACACATCAGCAAACTCCGTTTGTAAATTACGCATATCAGCGATTTGGAATGGCGAGAGGTGGTCTCCACCAGTGGCCAGAGCGAGTGATTGAGACTTTGAATTCGCCTCTGGACCAAGATCCTCCTCCACACTCACTACCGTTGCCAACATCACTGACTCCGCCTCGCTCCATTTTTTAAGGAGATTGAGGTGGTAAACCTGATGTGTCCCTCCCCTATCTGTACGAACGACCTCATAGTTGAGATCCCCAACTCGCCGTGTGACCTCAAAGGGTCCTTGCCACTTTGCGAGTAATTTCGAACTGGACGTGGGGAGAAATACAAGTACTTTATCTCCCGGTGCAAATTCGCGTAGTCTAGCCCCCCTGTTGTACAGCCGACTTTGTTTGTCCTGGGCCTGTAACAAATTCTCCATAGAAAGCCGCCCCAAAGTGTGGAGTTTTGTTCTCAGGTCCATGACATATTGAATTTCATTTTTGCTATTCGAAGGTCCGTCCTCCCAAGTTTCTCTAAGCACGTCCAGCACCCCGCGGGGCTGACGCCCATAAAGAAGCTCGAAGGGGGAAAACCCCGTGGAGGCTTGGGGGACCTCGCGTACAGCGAACAAGAGGGGTTCTAGCCACTTATCCCAATTTTTGCCGTCTTCCTGTACGAACTTCCGAATCATTGACTTAAACGTGCGATTAAAGCGTTCGACCAGTCTGTCTGTTTGTGGGTGACAGACGCTGGTGCGAACCGATTTAATGCCCAATAATTTGTAAAGTTCGCGAATAGTACGTGACATAAACGCCGTGCCTTGGTCGTGAGAATCTCCTTTGGGATTCCCACCCGGGAGATTAATTGAAACAGTGCGCTTGCTACGCTCTTGGCGGAAATATTGCGAAGCGGCACTGCTTCTGGGTATCGCGTTGCATAATCCACTAGGACTAATGCAAAGCGATGCCCTCGTGCGGATCATTCTAATGTCCCCGATGAGGTCCATGCCAATTCTCTTGAAGGGGACCTCCACTAAGGGAGGGGGGCACAATGGTGCTTTTGGGTTGGCCGGTGGGTTTACCAACTGACATTCGCGACAAGACGCGCACCACTTGCGCACGTTCTCGTGAATGCCCGGCCAAAAAAAACGGGTCATTAGACGATTTAGTGTTGCTGTCTGCCCTAAATGCCCAGCCATCGGATTACAATGAGCTGCCTGGAAAAGCATTTCCCGACGGCTCTTCGGAACTAATAACTGCGTTGTATCTTGTTTTGTCTGGGTGTCCTGGGTCACCCGATACAACTTATCTTTTATAATTGCGAAATAAGGATATGAAAGTGGCCGGTCGGGGTGGAGAGGCTGCCCGTTGATCGTGCGGACCTGATCAAAGGCATTTTTAAGCGTTTCATCTCGGGACTGCTCCAGAGGAAAGTCATCACGCTCAGAAAGATCTTGTCTTTCAATAGCGTTCCGATCCTCTGGTGCAGGTTCCGATGGTCCCGGTACAGCCTTTCCCACCTGAGCGACCGCTCTCTTCCCCTGCTTCCTTTTAAGCCCAGAAACACCAGCACATAAATGTCCCAATAAAACTTTAAACCCCGGCCAATCGGTCCCCAAAATTAGCGGGTGTCGGAGGTGCTGACTTACGGCTGCCTCCACCCTATGCTTTTGGCCCCTGAATTGGATCGTGACCGGCATTATGGGATAATCCACCACTTCCCCGTGCACACACCTCACCTTAACCATGCGGCTATTATCCAATGCCCCAGGTTGAAACAGATTTTGATGGATGGAGGTTTGGTTACAGCCTGAATCCACCAAAGCCTGAAAAGTACCCCCCTTTATCCTCACCGGTATTTGGTACAACCCAGCTCAATCGGGGGCGGCCTGCGGTGTGTCAGGGACCCTGATCAGAGTCCCCACCTCCATCACTGGACACTGATCGATAAAATGACTAGGGTCCCCGCAACACCAACAGGCCGGCCCAGTCCTTCCCGCCACTCCACTGGCAGCTGTTGTGCGGCGATCTGTGCCTCTCCGGACAACAGCGGGATCAACCGCACTGGCCAGTCCCCGGACGACCAGCCCCAGGCCTCGGCCGTCCTCTCAAAAAGGTCGAGGCAGGCTTCCGGGTCATCCTGCGGACCCATTTTGTGCAGGGGGATGGTCTGGGCCAAGGCTGAAGCTGGCGTTGATGGTCTGGCCCGTTCCTCCCGGTCCATCCAGCTCCGGAACAGCTCGCGGTCCTCCTGCTGGGCTCGGAGGAGCGCCTCGAACCGGCGCTCCTGTTCCCCCTTCACAGCCAGCAGGGCACGATGTTGTTCTTGGTGTAGACCCGCGAGCGCGTGGATGACATCCGCAAACGGGGACGGAGGCTGTCTGGTGGCGGCTTCTTCTTCCATCCCGGGTTTCGGCACCAGTGTAACGATGGTTCTTTGTTTGGGATGAAAGAAGACAAGGGTCGGCGTAACGGGGACTCGTACAATTTATTAATAACAAAAACAAAACAAAGAAAAGGTGCGCCACATGCGCGTTCACCGTAGTAAAACTACAGCACAATACAAAGACACTCTTTCCCACTGGACTCAGCTCTCAGCTCTCAGTTCACTTTTATCAAACGAGATGCAACACTCTCCTTTTACTGTGCTCTATATGAGGAGCTATACAGCTGGGGCTGCTCAGCCCCCAGCAGCCCCAGGGGGTTGGACACGGCGAGGGAGACATTTTTTAAAAGCCTCTGACTATTTTTTGGCCTCCTGAAATCTCTCGACGACCGAATTCACCGCGTCACCCAAGAGACCAGAAGGCTCAATAGGTGCATCCAGCAGAAACGCACGATCTTTATCTTTAATTTCTGCTAAATTCAGCCAGAGATGCCTCTCAGTGGCTACAAGGGCTGCCATAGACCGCCCAATTGCTCTGGCGGTCTCCTTAGTAGCCCTGAGAGACAAATCTGTCTCCCTCACTCCTGTCAAAATCCCCCAGCAGATTAGCCTGATAAGCCTGAAGCAGTGCCATGGTGTGTAAGCACACTCCAGCCTGACCTGCTGCCATATAAGTTTTGCCCACTAAATTAGATGTAGTTTTTAATGGCTTAGTGGGCAAAGCTGAGGTCTTCAGAGACGATGCTGAACCGGGTGACAGATAGCTCGCGAGCGTCTGTTCAGCCCGGGGCATCGACTCGTAACCATACTCTCTCATACCTTTTATATTAGAATAAATATGTACTTGGGTATAACAAATATTAGATGTTAAAAAACGCTTGTCTAATTTGCTTTTCGGACGAGCGCCTTTTTTCTCAGCTGGCCAATCAATATTTAATTTATCGACAGCGCGAGTTATCACCTCCACCAACTCCTCATGAGCTGGGGAAAGAGATGGCGAATCTCCTTCCCCTGTGATTGTGTCACTTTCACCAATGCTCAGTACCTCTAACTCCTCGGAGCTAGAGCACTGAAGCACTGGGCTCTCTCTTCGGGCGGAAGAAGCCGCAGCGCGGGCTTCCGACACCGGAGAGAGAGCAGAGGATTCCCCAGGCAAAGGAGGAGAAAGAGCCCTCGGACCCGTCTCCAACCACCTCTCCTCTGAGAGATCCTTTTGCGATCCCCAGGAATGCATTCCGCGTGCTGCCACGGCAACAGCGGGTCCTGCACCCTGAGGAACACGAGCCTGACCACTTTCCTCAAAAAGTGACAGACGGGAACGGAGCATGCAAAGCCGTAGCCGCTCACAGTGCTGGCAATCAGCCGCCTCGAAGGCTGATACCGCATGCTCCACTCCCAGACACATTACACAAAGCTAGTGTGTGTCCCCACCCGTTAAATAACGCGGGCAGGGAGGCGCACACTGCTTGAATAATTGTTTCGCCATTTTATTGATATATATATATTGAACAGACAACAGTAAATAGTGACAGACAGATACACAGATCGCTTGCTGAGGCAACAGAAGCTAATGTCGGTTTGCACCGGATGCCATTTTATCATTTCCTGGTCATGACGTCACCCGCCCGTGACGATCATCCCTTCCATTGGACTAGTTGACATAGATGCTTCAGACGCATTCACGCTGGGGACATTCCCAAAGCGTTATCGACGCATCGCGAGTTCCCTCGAAAGGGAACTGAATGTGCGTGACCTTTGAGCCCTCAGATGGCATTGCATGAGAAACCATCATGCTACTCTGTTAATTTAATCAGTGTTTGGGGTCCAGCTGACCCCACTGGACTTTTCCTTCATTTTTAACAGTGTTACCTTCATCTCAGGGGCATGAGACTCTGTGACTTTCCCTAAATCTGAAAAATTTCCATACATAAATGCACAACTCTAGGTCCTTTTTTTATAACACAACTATAGGTCCAGTTTATTGTTCTGTATACCCTTCACTCCTGTTCATTACAGTTTATTGGTGCTGTTGTTTTGTTTTATATTGGTTTTATTTACTTTTTCATTCATCTCTTTTTCTAAACAAAATAAATAATTTGTGATAAAATGTATTTTAGAATGTTTAAATATATATTCACAAAATATTCACAAATTCTGTTGTTGTTTAAGTGGATAAACCTGATAGTACATGTCCTTTGAGAGATAACTACTGTACCCTCTGTTAAAAGCCGTTGATTGATCATAAAGTTGTGAGGAGAGGTGGAAGCATCAAGAAAAGTGAATGCATCTTTTGTAGTAGATGCAATAAGAGGCTGTGTAGAATTTCAGGAAGTTTTGACATGTTCCTCCTTAATCTCTTCACTTCATGTGAGAGTGTGTGTGCATGTAAGGTAGGGTGTGGCCCTCTCTGCTGAAAGTACTCCCATTCCAGCCTAGCAAGATGGATGTATGTATCACTTGGAGAGGGGTGAAAGGACAGAAACCTGAGGCTGAAAGAGGAGTGGCCAGATGAGCCCCTCCCATGGCACAAGAGGTATAAAAGCTCCAGCACTCATTGAAGAAGGCACTTAGAGGGATTTAACTTTCCTCTTAGTGAGCTCACCTGCTCTGGATCTCTCTGTCTCCTCCTGCTCTTTTTCTGTCCGATCCTCACCCCCTCATAGACGACAGAAGTCATGACTTCGATCAAAACTTCCTTCAGTTCCAGTGGTGGAAGCATGAGCGGCGGCGGCGGCTTTGGTGGAGGTGTTAGGAAGAGCTTCTCTAGCATGTCTGCCAGCGCAGCACCCATGGGCAGCAGGATGAGCTCTGTGTCATTCCGTCGTTCCGGCGGTGGTGGTGGCGGCGGAGGTTTTGGAGGAGGATCTGGACAAAGCTACAGCTACAGCATTGGCGGCGGCAGCGGTGGCTTTGGAGGAGGTCAAGGAGGTGGATTCGGCGGTGGTTCTGGATTCGGCGGCGGTGGTTCTGGATTCGGCGGTGGTGGTTCAGGATTCGGCGGTGGTGGATTCGGTGGTGGTGGATTCGGCGGTGGTGCTGGTGGATTTGGTGGAGGATTCGGTCAAGGCGGTATGGCACCCATCACAGCTGTCACATTCAACCAGAGCCTCCTAGCTCCATTGAACCTAGACATCGACCCCAACATCCAAGCTGTTCGCACCCAGGAGAAAGAGCAGATCAAGAACCTCAACAACCGTTTTGCTTCCTTCATTGACAAGGTTAGTCTTCTCTTTGCAAACATACACAGCTGCACAACACAACAATCTGATCTTGCACATCTGACATTTTGACTATTCATTTGAATGTTTGGTTTACATGCGCACATTTCAAGGGTCTTCATATGATCTGGGTTTGGCTCATTAACTATTTCACAGCCAGTCACTTGCACCCAGAAATCCTGCTAGTGTCAGATTCAGTGTAACAGTAAGCACACACAGTAGGAGACAGGGTGCCATTGCATATGCCACCTCTACATCATTGTCACTCAACTTCAGTCAAGCAGTCAAAGTTTATATCTTAGCACAGACTTGAGTTGCTTTCCTTGTATACAATTGTCTGTGTGTGTGTGTGTGTGTGTGTGTGTGTGTGTGTGTGTGTGTGTGTGTGTGTGTGTGTGTGTGTGTGTGTGTGTGTGTGTGTGTGTGTGTGTGTGTGTGTGTGCGCAAAACGATTATCATCTTTAACTCTTACTCAAAGTAATACCTGGCATAAAAAGGTCCTAAAAGTCTAATTGCTGTAACTTCATGTATGCCTTAATAATCATTTTTTAGTTTTTCTTAAACAAACCTAGTTTCCTATTTTGATTCTCTGAGACCTTTGGGACGTTCACTATGTAACCACACCTTGTAAATTTCACCCCCACTGAAGATGCTACGCCCATTAGTATGATTCTGACAAGAGATATGATCAGCAATCATGTAGCTCAAATAACTACTGATGTCATCAATGCTTTGTTTTTTTCATGTGAACCCTGCAAGTTTAAAGTAATTGTGAGCTTGTACACATTATTTATTACATTCCATGAATATGCAGAACGGTGGGTACAGTTAGCACCCGAGGGTAAAGGCGTGCCATATCATCTCTGTTAAGGCTTGCCATTTGGGACAGGAGCCATGCCTAGGAGCCATGCCTTTATGCCTGGAGGGAAACATTGTTTTAATAGCGCCGAGAGTCTAAACATGTTGTAGTGTCATATTTTTGATCTAAAAGGGGAGTGTTCATATTAACAGGACAGTTACTCCAAGAAGTTGTGTTGGCCAACACGGCATGTCACATATGCTTTTGTTTTTTTAAAGTTGCCAAAGGTGTGTCAATACAAGTCTGGATATGCAATAAGAGGTGTGCTTGATAATTACTGTAGAAGACACATCCTGTGGCTTAAGTAATGGCATATAAAAAAGGTCCTGATGCCTTCTTTTCCTAATAAAGCCATTTATTCAAATCCTTTATTGGGTTATTTCAAATACAGGTGCGCTTCCTAGAGCAGCAGAACAAAGTACTTGAGACAAAATGGAGTTTACTGCAGGACCAGACTACCACCCGCTCCAACATCGACGCCATGTTCGAGGCCTACATCTCCAACCTGCGCAGACAGCTTGATGGACTTGGTAATGAGAAGATGAAGTTAGAAGGAGAGATGAAGAACATGCAGAATTTGGTGGAGGACTTCAAGAACAAGTAAGTACTGTAGCTGTGCAAGAACATGTTCAGGGTTCTATGAACCACATTTTGTGTGAATGGTATAAT
The DNA here is from genome assembly GCF_051911475.1 of Siphateles boraxobius. Lineage (NCBI taxonomy): Eukaryota > Metazoa > Chordata > Actinopteri > Cypriniformes > Leuciscidae > Siphateles > Siphateles boraxobius. Next base: position 3,703,877 of record NW_027509195.1, read on the forward strand.
TTCACAATAAACTTGCTAAAATGGAAAACTTTTCTTTGCAGATATGAAGATGAAATCAACAAGCGTGCCGCAGTCGAAAACGAATTTGTCCTGCTCAAGAAGGTAATACCTTTGGCTGCTTTCTTGGCCCCCTGGTTATATTTTTTCAATTATTTTGATTGTAGAGTCCACCCATTATATTGAGATTTTTACATTTCTTCATAGGATGTTGACGCTGCTTACATGAACAAGGTTGAGCTTGAGGCCAAGGTTGATTCCCTTCAAGATGAAATCAACTTCCTTAGAGCCATCTTTGAGGAGGTGAGCATTTGATGGAACTATATGATGACTGCAATGCTAGTTTTTTAAATGTTAGATTTATCTCAGTGCCTTATACCTTATCCTTGCAATTTTAGGAGCTGCGCGAACTCCAGGGACAGATCAAAGACACATCAGTCATTGTGGAAATGGACAATAGTCGCAACCTGGACATGGATTCCATCATTGCAGAGGTCCGTGCTCAGTATGAGGACATTGCCAACCGCAGCCGCGCTGAGGCTGAGTCGTGGTACAAACAGAAGGTGAGAAAAAGACTTTCAAGCATCAAACAAACACTATTTTTAAGCAACCAGCTGACAGATCCTAATGACAATGTCTCTCTTTTCACCTTCTAGTTCGAGGAGATGCAGTCATCTGCCGGCAAATATGGAGATGACCTTCGCAACACCAAGGCTGAAATTGCTGAGCTGAACCGCATGATCAGCAGACTTCAGAATGAAATTGAAGCTGTCAAGGGACAAGTAAGTAGTCTTTTAGTCTTTAGTGTTAGTCTTTGGATGAGGTATTGGAACAAGAGGACAGGAATAATGTAAAAGTTCTCCTGAAGACTAAAGTTGTAATGTCTTCTTTGAATTGCTCAGCGTGCCAACCTGGAATCTCAAATCGCTGAGGCTGAGGAACGTGGAGAACTGGCAGTGAAGGATGCCAAGCTCCGCATTAAGGAACTGGAGGAGGCCCTGCAAAGAGCAAAGCAGGATATGGCACGCCAGGTGCGTGAGTACCAGGAGCTCATGAATGTCAAACTGGCCTTGGACATTGAGATCGCAACCTACAGGAAGCTTCTGGAAGGAGAGGAGACCAGGTCA
>NW_027509195.1:3710000-3810000 GCF_051911475.1 Siphateles boraxobius
TTTTGAGCTAAAACTTCACATACACACTCTGGGGACATCAGAGACTTATTTTACATCTTGTGAAAAGGGGCATAAAATGGGAGCTTTAAGGTATTTTTCAAATATTACAAATTAATTCAGAATTGTTATTAAGTTTTTGGTGAGCTGCAACACAAAAATTGATGAATTGATTCACACTATGTTTTTTTAAGGGACAAAGCTGCAAAACCAGCAATTATAAATAAAATAATAACAAAATAATATTACAACCCAAAATCCAGAAAGGTTTGGGACATTTTGTAAAATCTAATAAAATCAATAATCTATGATTTAGTAATTCTCTTTAATCTTTATTTAACTGAAACAATTTTTAATAATAATAATATTAAAGATTTTCAAAGTATTCATTGACCAACTTAAGCGTATTTTGTAAATATAAACACATGGCTGCAACACACTCCAAACAGAGGCCTTGAGACAGAGGCTAAATAAAAGTGAAAAACTTATAGAATATCCAAATGAAACACTTATGAAACAGTCCAATAAATATAAAAAGTAGGTGAATTGGTAATACAGTGCTTAGCATAAGTGAACACACCCATGCTAACGTTGACTAAAAAGAGGAATTAAAAATCATCTTTTGGAACCAGTGTTTGGGGTCCAGCTGACCACACTGGACTTTTCCTCCATTTTTAAAAAGTGTTACCTTCATCTCAGGGGCATGAGACTCTGTGACTTTTCCTAAATAATCTATCTAAACACGCACAAAAAATCTGGGCTTGATTTGGTTGTACTAAATTTGTGTAATTATTTTTTAGCGTTTAAGGTGTTTGGGGTCAGATTGACCCCACATTGAAAATGAATGGGAAAATGAAAAAAATATATACTTTTTTTCATTTTGTTGGTTAAAAAAAAATTCCAGTATAAGGGCCTGTTCACACCGGGACGAATTTTGCGCGCGATATTCACCGACGTTTAACGCCTCATGATTAAACAAAGGGCGGCAATGTGAGTGTGCACACCGACGCGAAAGATGCCACGCGTAAAAGCGTCATTTTTTAAAAACGCCTCGGGTTCGTTTTTTTGGTTTGACGCACTGCGTAAAAAACTATCCGACCAATGAGATTGGCGCTTTTGCTCACATGTCTGGAGCTTCTGAAGTTACTGTAAAACACAACTTGGGAGCGCTCAAACACAAAACGGTCTTGCCGAGCACACATACGTAACGGCGAAGAAGATATACGCCAAGAAGCGTCTACACACTGCCGGGAAGAAGACGAGGAAGATGCAAGCCAAGATAAATGTAGAGCTGCTGGTCTTGTTGGTGTCGGAACATAAGGAACTGTATGACAAACGTGACAGCGATTACAAAAATATTGATAAAAGAGAACTGTTATGGAGTGGTATTGCAGAGCAAATGGGCCTTGATTGTGAGTTTAATTGTCTTTCATGTACATAGGCTTGTTACTTTTTCCAACATTTTCTTATATTTCAGGGGTATTTCTGTGCACAAAAAACACAGAAATACACGTTGAAAAACTTGCGAATAACGCGCGCCGACATCCGTCCCGGTATGTACGGACCTAGCCGGACACACTAGGACGAATATCGGCGCGCTTTATTCGCCAGCGTTTTTCAATGCGTTTTTTGTGTTCACACCCAAGCGATTTTCACTGACGATGAGCTGGGTGAACATGCAAATTCATTCCCTGACATTAGATGGCGCTTAATGTAAAACAGAAATACCCCTGAAAGACAATTAAGTGAAATGAAACTCACCATCAAGGCCCATTTGCTCTGTAATACCACTCCACTACAACAGTTCTCTTTTATCAATATTTTTGTAGTCGCTGTCACGTTTGTCATACAGTTCCTTATGTTCCGTAGGGATGGCTGACGCGAAACAGTCGTTCCGAAGCTTTGCGAGATCCCGAAGCGCAGATGTTTCGAAACACTGATCCGAAGCGTGATTCAAAACACCCATGTCACGTGACTACGGCTAAATGAAGCTTCTGAGTGTTTTCGACAGGTGGCGTGCTCCACCGATTACGCGTTTGATTAACAGGGTCGTGAACAGACCACACAATCGTACATCTGTATAAAAAGTGAAGTCAACTCATCATTTAGACCTCTTGGGTTTTTGTGAGAGGATTTTTTCAAAGACTGGAGAAATTATCTGTTAAAAAAAAGTAGGCTAAGTCCTTCCAAAGAAGAGAAATTAATATTTTTCATAAGAATCTCTAAAAAAGTGAGACATGTGGCTTTATGTATTTCATTACTATTCATTTTTCAGGACCAAAATAACTGAATAAGATTTAGATCAACACCTGCAAGTGACCACTAGGTGTCACCGTTGAGACGGGTGTCGGATTGATTCGAAGCCTCGACACAATATGGCACATTTGGTTCAACTGTTTCATTGCTTCACGAAGCCTCGATCTGCCAACCACTAATGTTCCGAAACCAACAAGACCAGCAGCTCTACATTTATCTTGTCTTATGTGTGCTCGGCAAGACAGTTCTCTTTTATCAATATTTTTGTAATCGCTGTCACGTTTGTCATACAGTTCCTTATGTTCCGAAACCAACAAGACCAGCAGCTCTACATTTATCTTGGCTTGCATCTTCCTCGTCTTCTTCCCGGCAGTGTGTAGACGCTACTTGGCGTATATCTTCTTCGCCGTTACGTATGTGTGCTCGGCAAGACCGTTTTGTGTTTGAGCGCTCCCAAGTTGTGTTTTATAGTAACTTCAGAAGCTCCAGACACGTGAGCAAAAGCACCAATCTCATTGGTCGGATAGTTTTTGACGCAGCGCGTCAAACCAAAAAAACGAACCCGAGGCGTTTTTTAAAAATTGACGCTTTTACGCGTGGCGTTTTTCGTGTCGGTGTGCACCAAGCGTGCCGCACAAGACCTGAAAAGTGAAGCCAAAGCGTCTCCATCGCCCCCTGGTGACCGGTCCTAGTATAGCTCATAAACCCCGCCTCCCCATGTTATTCAACGGGACGTGAGACCAACTAAACAATTAAATTACACTTCACATATCTTTTTTCCAAAGATAGTTTCTGTCATTTACTGTAGTTTTTATCACGCTGATGTAATTTCAAGTGTTTGTTTTTAAAATAAGTTTGTTTTTAGTTAGTTATTTGATGCTATAAAAACGGCGCTGTGACGTACATGATTGACAGCTGTGATTGACATGTTCTCTAAGGAAAGTAGTCACTGAAGCAACAACGTAATTATGTGGTAAAAAAAATCGTGTATGTTAATAAGTGTACAATGAATATACATCATTATCTCTTAAATGTCACTCTTAATAGTCTTGTTTGAACTTGTTCGTTCGTCTTTGGCTCAAAGCCACTTGCTGCGAACTTTTCTTCGTGGAAGCTTCAAGTTTATTTCAAGTGAGTGAGATAAAATATTTCAACTCAAAACAACATTTTGTGGCCAATTATTTCCCAGACGTAGTTTTGGTATTGAGGTCAAAGTTAACTTGCCTTGCGTTCGCTACAACAGTGTGTGATGGTCACACGACGACTCGGCAGATTTTAAGTGTTTACGCTATCGCAGAGACGTTTTTTGTTCATGTTCTGCAGACAGGGTAACCATCCTCGATTAAGTTTCCCTCAGAATTTTTGTAAAAGCCAAAATATGACCACACCTCAGATTTGGTCCTCTTATAGTTATAAGGCTGAAAAATAAAGAAATCTTCCGAACACAGTCATTTCCTTACCATTCCTTCTCAAATAAAAAACCCAACATTGCGCGCCTGCGTCAGATTGTTGGCTGGACAAGATTTATAGTGAGTTATTAAAATCGCGATAATCAAACACGGTTTTAATGATAATTGAATTTTAAATGATAATACTAACCGTCAGTACATTTTCTCGTGGTTTAGGCCTATACTGAAACCGGTAATCGTCCCATCCCTAATAGAAACTGGCAAATAAAATCAACAAAACTGGCATATATCTGAAAAATGTCCATACATAAATGCACACCTCTAGGTCCTTTTTTTATAACACAACTCGAGGTCCAATTTATTGTTCTGTACAATATGCCCCAACATTTCTAGGTTTGAGGTTGTAGCCTACAAACAAGGACATTTATTGTATTCTAGATCCATAGATGTGACCTGTTAGAGACTGTGGGGAACATATGTAAAAGGTTTCAAACTGAATATCTAAAAACTCATATTGATCCATAACTGTTCTGATTCTGAATATTGACTAGGTTAGGACATGACGCTGGTGCAATAGGGAAAAATGACACACCCCATGTCGTCACCTCAAGAGTGGAAAGGGCAATAGCCGATACTCAGAAAACATGCGGGTTACAAAGTCATAACACTTCAGAGAGTTAAATATCGCTGTTAAATGTACACAACACATTAAACATGTGTTGGCTAAACAGATAAACTCTACCCAAACAACAATTCAAACACGTTCCCATAGGACCTAAATCCACAGACCATGCAGAGCCAAGATATCTGGTTACAACAGGCAAACTAAGCTTCCATTCAGGGTTTAACTGGCTGTTCAGTTAGTATTACTCGTACGACAATTCTGTTGTTGTTTAAGTGGATAAACCTGATAGTACGTTTCCTTTGAGATATAACTACTGTACCATCTGTGTACTGTGTACCCTCTGTTAAAAGCCGTTGATTGATTTATCAGAGTGAAGACCTCGCGAGCAGGTCAAATAACACCAATACAAACAAACCTGATAGCCTACAGCTTTTGACACACTATCATCCCGCGGATCCAAAATCAAATATAGCTACATCTTGAACGGTGCAGGAAATATCAAAGCAGATCGGAATTGTTCAATGGAAACTTGAAACTTAAAATTACTAACTTTACTTACTACCTAATAGCGCCCCCTAACGGGTACTTGACAATTTTACTACGTTTAATTAACGCCCGACTGTTTATCAAAGAAAGTATGGGTTAATTTAACCCCTTACCAGTCGCCCCCCTTTTGGCAATCGAGTGCAAAATCACATACCCATAATAAAATGGTTGTTGCTAAGGAGTCCTTCTGACTACACACAAAACCAAGGTATCATTTAAAAGCTAACACTTGACAGTTTACTGTGAAATACTCAGAAGTGCTCTAGCAATTACTAATAGAGAGATAAAGCAGCTCAAAAACAATGCACAATTTTTTTTAATGTAAAATTCGGGATCACCATTGATCCCTGCGGCTCAAGGGGTTGGGGTTCATTGAAAAGTTCATGGAAAATATATTTATTTAAAAAAACCTGTAAAAATAAATAAAACAAGTAAAAAGACAGCAAACACATGAGTAAATAAATTAAAATTAGGTTAGGAGTAGCTAGAAAAGGAAACACAGCTAAACATTTAATTTAAAATAAACTAAATATTTTTCTAATAGGCTAATATTTTATATGATATTAATAATACCTCAGTATAAATTGGGTCTCAATAGCTACAAGAACCTATAGATAGATACATTTTAAATTAAATTTTTGTATGATGATCCTCACATGAGGATAAACAGTTAATATTCAATGTCGACATAATTTACACTTTATTTTAAGGTGCCAGTATGAGTATTAAAAATTAAGTACAATTACTTTTCTATAGGGCCAGGATTAGGGTTAATTGCATGTAATTATGCATAATTTATAGTTATTACTACAGTAACTACATGTAAAATCTATAACCGCCACTGTAAAATAAAAAGTTACCTCAATATAATATTAAAAGTCAATATAATATAATTTTAAATTACATAATATAAAGACAGATAGCACAAAGACATCCACAAAAAAATCATTTATTTTTTACACTTTTATCTTTCCTCATTTCACTATCTTAAAATACTTGAGTACATTCTTTAAAAATTGGTTTACACACTTGATGTAGTCAATATGTTTGAAGATAGCCAGTTAAGTGTTTGATAAGGATTTATAGCTAGATATCTAGTGAACTGTGCTTGATAACAACAGGTGTTAAAGATATTTAATGGTGTTTGATGAAAGAAGCAAACAATAGTTCATCAGTGTCTGTAATTCTTTAGAGTGCTGTTCTGGTGATGTAAAGATTAGGTATTATGTTGCAGTCACTCTGGGGTTGTCTGGGTCAAATGTCATGATCTCCATGTGGATAAGACCTGTGAGACATAAAAAAGGCAGAGTAGCTTTAAATATAAATATACCTCAAGACCAACATGAGAATTTAGAACTGTATTTAAAGCAGGTTCAACAGAGTGCCAGAGTACAGAAGACATTTTAAATGTTAAATAAGACAAGAGTTTTATGTGTGCATGTATCTCACTCTTCCATTCGCTGACGGCCAGATCCAGACTCTCAAAAGAATCATCGTATGCAGGAGACACAGGCTCGTTTTCAGGGTCATGGAACTCAGACAGATATGGATGTGAAAGGCCGTTTTTTGCTGTAAGTCTGACCTCCGGGTCCAAAACCAGCATGCCTTCCAACAGATCGATGGCTGTAGATGGAACACGCGTTAAATCAAAGCTGAATTACAGTTAAAGATGCAACAGATGGGACAAGCTTTTATACTGGCTTTACGAAGCCAAAATAATAACAGGTATCATAGCAATATAGTAGCTAATGTAGTAGTGTAACACTAGAGGACGACTTTTACCCATTCAAAACAATGCAATATCACACACATAAAGCTGTAGTTAATAATTACTGGGTGCTATTGGTTTTAGGTTTAAAATGTTTATAAAAGTGAAATCAATATGCAAGTTGTGAACATACCAGTAGGATCCATATGAGAAAAGACTTCTTTGAAAGCCTTTTTCTTTTGGACTGGAAGTGAGCGGACATATGACTGAGCCTGCCAACACATCAATTCAATATTGACAATCAGACTCTTAAAATATTCCTAAAATAGACAGTAACAGATGTCAGATGGTATATGCCTACATCTTTGCTTTGCATTTTCGTAACAAGCGTTGAGTTTGGTGTGCCTGTCAGGCTGAGGATCTTCTGCAGCTGGTCAATACCTAAACAATAACGTTAAGGAATAGGCACTCTTTTGATTGAGAGACATATTTAAAAAGCGAGGAAAGAGAAAGGATACTGTCACTGCCTGGGAAAAGCACCTCTCCTGTTATCATCTCGGCCAGGATGCAGCCAGCAGACCAAACATCAACTGAACAAACAACAGTAAAATTGTGACAAAAGACTACAGTAACTTAGAACTCTTTAAATCGCCCTTTACACAATGTGTTGGGCGGGTCAATAATTAAAGGGTCAAAGGTCACCTGTTTGAGTATAATGCATCCAGTTGAAAATGACTTCGGGGGCTCTGTACCAGCGTGTCACCACATAGCCCGTCATCTCAGTTTCCGCGTGTCTTGCCAGTCCAAAGTCCAGAATCTAACAAATAGTGTAAGAAACAGGCCACATAAGCCACTTTTCCACCATCGGACCAAAGCTTTCTTATTGCTTAAAGGGATACGCAGAGAAGGAGAAGAGCCTGTTTTTTGAATGGATGTCAATGGAGGAGAGGCTTCACCATGCTAAAAAAAAAAACTTTTGAGAGGAAATAGCTTATAATTTAAAGAATCGACAGCTTGTCCGCCAATCTCAGGCATGTTTGCTCTTCATCATTCGTTTTGGATTTGTCTATTTTTAGACCGGAAACAATAATAATGCTGTTTTATAAGAAAAGTCACTTCTCATTCATTTCTATGGTATCGCAAACAGTGATCGACTGTCGCACAACTCTGAAACCAAATTCAATGGCATGAAGGCTGTACTGTGATTGGTTATCAAGAAACACCTGATCCAAGTTAGCCGCTACGCTTTTTCCAGTGGTAGAGCCACGTATCTCCCAATAACAGTACCATCTCTGGTGTTACTGACAGACTGGGAAGAGAAGTGCTGCAACAATGTCAAACATGTGAAAAATAATGTTTTAAACATTCAAGCATGAAAACCTATTCTAGTAGAGTACGAAAACAAAATCAATACTTTGAAAAAGGGTATAATATGGCCCCTTTAAATAAATTTTAAAAAATGGTCAAGGAATGAGGAAAGGTTTTATGAGGGGAAAAAAGCAGTATTGAAACAAATGATAATTCTTGTAATGTTATTTGTAATATATTTACCATTATTTTGCTGATCATTTCTTTTATGATCATTATGTTTACCTTTAATTCACAGTTTTCATCCACTGCGAGGTTACTAGGCTTAAGATCCTGAAAAAAGATACTAGTGTCATTTCATCATGTTTTATCAGGGACTGCATTTACATGCATTTACATGTCATATTCTGATTATTTAAGTGTCATGGATATAAATGAACCTAGTATATTATTTACAATTTTACAAACATTAAAAGAAACAATGAGCTACAGTACATTTGAAATAATCTCACAACTATATTTTGCATTTAATCATGCTTTTGTGTTACTGTTACGGACACACAACACACGCACACACACACACACACCTTAGGCTCTAGTACTTTTATTCAGCAAGGATGCATTAAATTGATCAAAAGTGACAGTAAAGCCATTTATAATGTTAAAAAAGATTACAATTTCAAATAAATGTTGTTCTTTTGAACCTTCTATTCATCAAAGAACCTCATAATTTTTTTAAAAAACAGTTTACGCCAAAATATAAGGCAGCACAACTGATTTCAACATTTATATTATCAGAAATGTTTCTTAAACATCAAATCAGCATATGAGAACGATTTCTGAAGGATCATGTGACACTGAAGACTGGAGTAATGATGCTGAAAATTCAGCTTTACCATCACAGGAATAAATTACGTCTCAAAATATATTCAAATTGAAAACAGTTATTTTAATTTGTATTAATATTTCACAATATTACTGTATCAAATAAATGCAAACAAAACAATCTTACCAACCCCAAACTTTTGAACGGTAGTGTATATTTATCACTCTATGCATAAACAGGCAATATTTACTCTACATAGTACATACCCGATGAATAATCCCAGCAGAATGGATATACTAAGGAAAAACATATTATTAGCTGCAATATCATTCAATATTCATGTTTCAATGCCATCAATAAGTGGTATACAAGGAAGTTACTGTATGTCATCTATCGAAGGCATCAAGAACAGAAATACAGAAGTATGAAAGAGTTTCAATGAATAGAAATAAGGCCGACCTTGAGTCCTCGCAGTATCTGATAGAAAAGGTAAATGATGACATTGTAGGTTAATTGTTTCTTCTTCATTATCTGGCTAAGATCCTGAGCTACAAATGGCATCACCATATAGCTGGGGAAAAAACATTAGAAAATGTAAGCATTTCAGTATCACTGAAGTTTCTAATTTAGTGAAGCCGCGATTAAATTTTTTTTTTTTTTTAAATTGAAAAAAATCACACAAATCAACTTTAAAAGGCCATCAAACCACATCATCTCACTCACACACAAATACATCCACTCATATGCATGCATGCACTGCATCCCTCAGCCTGTCATGACAAGCGCAATATTTCTGCACAGGAATGCATTCTGTTCATCCCCACACTCACAAAGTATCAAATTTCTCCAGCGAGGAATGAGGGGTGAAGACATTAAGGAGGCAGATCACCTACAGGAAGAAGAATACATTCAGGAATAGTCAGTGCATTACCAGTGAATGAATTGTTAAACATCATTCATTATGATTCGAAGGACAATATAATTTATCCCAAGAATGGAAGAATAAGTATGTGTTGGTTTTCTTATTGCTTCTCGCATAATAGAAGTATATGATTTAAAGTTGTGAATAATATTAGAAGACTGATCAGGCAATGTCTAGGGGGACGTGGTGATGGAAAAAAATACGAGATCGGAGGAATTTTTTTATTTTTTAATGTTTTTGAATTCACTAGCAAAACTGTTTGCTCGCTTGAGAAACTTTGCTTTCACTCGCAAAACTTTGGTCTGTACCTGCTAAACGTTTACCTTCCCTTGAGAAACTGTGGGAGAACGCAAAAGTTTTGCATTCGCTAACAAAGTGCAATGGTGATGGAAATAATATGGTGGGATGAATAACTATATTCATTGTGTTATATCATTGCTTTTCCAAACAAATGCAAAATTTCTCAGGGGAATGCAAAAGCATTGAAATAATAGTGTTTTCCTCCAATCCAATTTGTTTTCCCATTACCATGATTACAATTTTTTGAAGGTCAACAATTTGACCAGATTAGTGTTGTTCATACTCCTTCTATAAAGTGAGTCCAATCTTCAGATCATCTTCAGACCAAGCCTCACTAAAAGAATTGGATTTAAAGAGATAGTTCACCGAAAAATTTAAATTCTGTCAATATTTATTCCCGCTCAATTTCTTCCTACTGTTGAACATAAAGGAAGATATTTAGAAGAATGTTGGTTACTAAACAGCTGCTGTTCCCCATTGACTTCCATAGTATAAAATACATTACTATTAAAGTCAATGGGGACCAGAAACTGTTTGGTTACCAACATTCTTCTAAATATCATCTTCTTTGTTAAGCAAGAAACTAATAACAGTTTTGGAACAACATGAGGGTGAGTAAATTATGACAGAATTATCATTTTTGGGTGGACTGTCCCTTTAAAAGGAATATTGATCTTCTTATCTGACTGTATTCAAAAACACTTGTCATGACCACACAAATGTATGCAGACCTGAATGTACTTTTGTGCTTGATCCCATAATTGCTGCTTGCAGATAAATGTTTATTTGCTGTTGTTTAAAAAATAAAATCATTAACTTTGCCCTTTAAAAAACTTTTAAAACAAATAACAATGAATTTGTAATTCCAGTGACTTAACTGGATTTTGAAAAGAGGATAACATATTGCATACATTATTCTTAAACCTCTTGCAACAAACCTGCATCAGCGTGAGGTCAGGCGTACTGTTTACTAAGCACAGAAACCGGTTTGAGAAGATAAAGGGGGGCTTTCACAACACTAGTATCGTTAAATCTTTTCATTCTCTTTCAATTGACAAAAGGATTATGATGCTATTACAAACTACAAACATACAAAACAAATGTTAAAGCTCTGGTCTAAATGATGGATGAAAATTCATCAATTATGAGGCTGCCATAAGGACGACAGTAAAAAATAATAACAATGTAAATAATACAGAAACATACGATATTTAATCCTATCCTAGATTTATTGTCGTCCTCTTGGGAATTTGAGACTTACATTGTCGTGTTGGATGTGACGGAGCAGCCGGAGTTCTCTGTAGGCACGTTTAGCATGGATCAGAGACTGGAATGGTCTGTAAAGCTTTTTAATGGCGACCCTTTCCTTTGTTTTCTGGTCGATTGCAGAACTGCACAGAAGTTATCATTAGAAAGCATCACATCACATATTTGACATGAAATTAATTTTCACAGACAACTGAGAGAGATGGCATGCAAGCACATCATATACAGCTAAAAAAACTCAAATATATTTTCACTATATTCAATCACGGTATAAAGAAATGTTATAGAACTTAGAGCTAAAGATGTCACTTTTCCTTGTTCACTTTCCTGTTATTATTACATATTTAATAAGAAATTATGTATCATAATATTACACTGTAAAAAAAGTTTTTTAAGTACAATCAACTTGATGTTTAAGTCATTTCAACTTAAATTACATTAAACTGACTTTAAAAAATGAGTTGAATCTTATATAACTTATTTAAAAAAATGTCTATATAATATATAGGCTATACATACATATATATATAAAGACAGTTAATATACTGTTAAAATATACAGCTAAAGGCCATGACTTGTTCTTGTGCCAAGAATTGTTCTGATAGTTTTTTAAATAGCTTATTGTATTTGTTCAGACATTTTTATATTATCACAAGGTCTGATTCCAATACCAAAACAAATGTGGTATTTAAAGCATATTTTTTACATAAAATTGTTAATTTTTATGTTTTATGGTTGTTTTAACATCTGGCCAAAGGACTACAGTTGGAGATTAGCTAATACTGGCACATAATTAATGTATATTGTTCTTATAAATTAATAAAATAACTGAAGAGAGCTATATTGATTGAGACAGTGTCAGTTTTTTAGTGGGATTTCTGTGTTATCAACAAACGTGCTGAAACCTGTCCCTCAGGTATGTGAGTCCACAGCTGTTTATTTTACCTAAGGCTCACTCACTCTCAATTCTGTCATAGACGCATATAGCAAATCATTTACATTACTGAATCTCTACATCTGCATAATGAACATAAGTTAACAGTAGTTTGTAGTGCTGAACAGTACTGTTTGTAAAAACAATGATGCATTATGCAAACTTAAGACATAGAATTATTACTACATATACTACACTATACTTTTACTGTTAAATGTACTGTTTCCTATTAGAAAAGTCGAAATTGAATAGGGCTTTGTTCATATGCTTCATATTCCAAATCAGTTCCAGAATCCGGCATTTAAGCTATCTAAATCCCCTTTATATCTATGTATAAAACACTTTAATAGGCCATAGGCTATATAAATATTTTAATATCTCTTATTTGCCCAACGGCAACGCCATATATAAATTCTGCTTATCATGTGGAGTAACCCCCCTTAACATATATAAGCTCCCTTTTTACATATATAAATCTGACTTACAGTAGCATAAGCCCCCTTTCTTACCATACAGTCCCATAGGCTCCAGTGCCAACAGGCTTGAGTGAGATGTATCGGTCAGGAGCATCCCATGTAGTTTTCTGGATCTCCAATCTGTAGAATCCCGCTTTCAGAGGTGAAGCCATGGAGACGTGCACCTTATTCTTCGTGTCCACTGCTGTCGAAGCGCACTGTTCGACCACTCGGAATGATCACAGTGACCCAGGTGAGCGCCAGTCAGAGTCGCGAGGACACGCCCACCTCCACCGTCACGTGATGAAGGTTTTGTGTTTTGATCAACCAAAATAAAAACAAAAATCATTATAACAGTTATTTGTCTTTTGCGTCGAATAAACCTGACTGTCGCCTGTCTATATTCCTCAACAACAACTTGTTGAACTTACAGGAAGTTGAGGGTTTTATTGACCACTGGGCTAGGCCTACCATAAAAAATGAAATAGACTGAACAAATATCAGGAAGAATGTGAAAGCTCTTTGAGGGAGATTCCATTTTAGAGCCATAATAACTGTACAACTATTGTGTTTTGGTAGAAACTATGATAGCTTTTTGTACTGGAAAATATAAAAATATTTGTCCTAAGTCTATAGGCCTAATATTTTCTGCACTTTCTGATATAAGACTATGTAGGTTTTAAAACATATAATATCGTATAAAAACATACAGTAGGCTATGTTTACACGACAACGATGTAGGCTAGCTACTATAAAAACAGAAACGTTTTTCCTTTGAGTTTTTCCTACGACAACGTTGTCAAGACGATCCCCGTTCACACATCCGTGACTAAAAACGCTGTATTATTTTTTTAATTATTATAATTAATGCCATGAAACAGAACAATACAATGAGACATAATCATTCAAAGTAAAAAAATAAATACAAAGACATTTTTTTTTAAAAGGACACGAACGTTTTTATAACAAACAACAGAAAAAGGGTGCTAGCCTACTTTAAACAACATCATGCCTGCTTACAATGCTATAAGCTCTGATTGCCTATTCGCGCAATTACACAAAAATGAACAATAAAGCTTGAAATCATTTTTATAGCGAAAAAAAAAGTTTTGGAGTCAGACCATTTCATTTTATGAATGTGAAACTTTCCCATTAATATTAACAATTGTATGAAGTATGCCTTATCTTTCTCAACCCCATGATCAATGAAGTGTATCATTATGTCAAATCATAGTAAAAGAAATTGACACATCGACCCCAATGATTGCAACGGAGAAGACTGAACCCCGATTATTGCACTTCCTGTCTGATGACCGAGCGACTGCGAGCATGATGTCTTTTGTCTGCGAGGCTCAAACTGAGCGTGACGACAGTCTGACAGTTGTACATCTTCTAGTAGCTGTGGCAAAACAAATCTGAATCAACTAATTCCTCAAAAACGTTGTTAAAATATTTTGTCCCGTTGTTTTTATGGACTCTATATCTATGGGCTTCTCCCTTGACTTTTATGCCTATATGTCCCCCCGATTGCCTCATAGTAGACAGTAAAAGATTGACTGCGAGCTTCTCCTCCTGTCTATACGGTAATAGGGACTTTAAGCAACGGCCTCTGGTGGAACGGCAACGGCGTTCTGGTGATCTATTGCGCATGCGCGACTTAACTGCTACTTCACGACGTTCTACTGTAACTAGTGATGGGCGATACTGCAAATTTCTGTATCGATCCGATACCAAGTAAATACAGGGCCAGTATCGCCGATATCGATACCGATACCGATACTTTTTCATTTTAAAAGCATGCATTTGAACTTGTATGCACTTACAGCAGTGTGTCATGATTTATGAGGTGAATGCATCATTAATATGCTAAATCTGAACACGTTTTCATGACTACTAGGCCTAAATATTTTGTGATCTGTGCTCTCAACTCCCCTTTAATTAGTCAGTGACTTTTACAAAACTACCCAAATTATAGTACTAGCCTACTGTTCAAAAGTTTGGGGTCTGTAAGATTTTTATTTCTCTTAGTAAAAACTGTAATATTACAATTTAACAATTTAACATAGGCTATCTGTTTTCTATGCCATAGTAAACTGTAATTTATTCATGTGATCAAAGCTAAATTTTCGCATTACTCCAGTCATGATGATAATTCATTTTAATATAATGATTTGCTGCTCAGGAAACATTTCTTATTATTATCAATGTTGAAAACAGTTTCATATTTTGTTGGAAACCATGATACATTTTATGCAGAATTATTTGATGAACAAAGTTGAAAGAACAGCATTTATATGAAGTAGATTTTTTTTACAGTGTAAAACCCTTGACTGTCACTTTTGATCAATTTAATGTATCGATCCTTGTTGAATAAAAATATTAATTTCATTAAAAAGATCTTACTGACGTCAACATTTTAAACCTTTATGTACAGTTTTGGTTTGTTTATTGCGAAATAACTCCCGATTGTTTCTCTGTCATCTAAGCAAGGCTTCGTTTCCCAAACGCACTGGGCCTGTGAGCTCAGCGAAGCACCAGCATCGAACGCTCTCTGTGATTGATTGGTTTCGTCTTGTATACAGATGACTAGGAGAAAAGGTTCTATCCTACACAATTACCCGCTAACATTCGCTTATTTTTCCACTTAGAAGCTTATTTTACGCACTGAATTGCATGCTAAATTAATAAAAAATTACTGGTAAAAAAACACACATTTGGATCGATATTTTTGTGTGAGGATCGATCCTTTTCGATACCACGTCAGTATCGAAGTATCGATACTTCAGGATCGATCCGCCCATCACTAACTGTAACAGTCTACTACGGGCTGATTTGCTGTAGTCGCTACTACCTGAAAGATTAAGAAAGTTAATGTTATGTTTTATGGTATGTGGCATTGTAATTGTTTATGTATATCATTAAAAGGCCAAAGCAACCCTCCTGCTTTTTAAAATCACTTTCTTTATTTGTATTTTGTCAAATGATTAAATTATCCCCTACGCCGTCTCTATTGTGCGACATAAAGTCGCGTGGTTATGACGCAATCGTTAGCCTGTGTTTAACAAAAACGGCTTCTACGGGGCCACAACGTAAGATACAAAGTAATGGAGCATTTTATACATTGTCAAGTTAATTTAGAAATAAATAATGGACAAATGAAGTCTTTGGACGCCTCGGATGTAAAGTTATTCGCTATCAAAGTGACACCAAAATGAATGGGAGTCAATGGTATGCTAACAGCAGGTGAAGTTCTGCTACAATGGCGGCTCCCGCGAGGCTTCAACTTCCGGCTGATAGATTATCCCCTTCTGTCAAATCCACTTAACTGCAGATCCGCTGTAGTGTATTATTCATTCAGTTGTCACTTTGTGAACATCAATACGAATGTGCATGACGTCACAGTTTCGCACGAATTCGCATGTGTAGTTTACAAAGAGAAAAACTTGCAGTTTGAACCCCGTTTTCAAACGTTTGGTCCCCTAAACGCAGTTTGTCGTGTAAATGAACGGCCAAAACGCATAACAAGTTTTCCTTTTTTGGTTGAAAACGGTGTCGTGTTAACAGGCCCCTTGTCATACTTTTTACTTATGTGTAGCCTATTTCTTTGGGTAGCTTTATGTTAAAAGTGCATCAGGGCATTATTTGTCACACTATTTTGGGGTAAGTTGTCACAATGGAACCTTTTAAGCCATATAGACTTTTGAACAAAATGCATAGTTATATGTATTTAGACTAGGCTACAATTCAACTGCATTGCAAGACTTTTTTAAAGGAAATGAATGCCTAATTCATCAAAGGTGCATTAAATTGGACAAAAGTAACAGTAAAGACTCATACATTGTAAATTATGTTTCAAATAAATGCTGTTCTTCTGAATTTTCTATTCATTAAAGATTCCCGAATATATAATATAATATAATTATTTCTGAAGGATCAAGTGACACTGAAGACCGATCCAGATCCGACTTGGTGAGCATAAGAGACTTCTTTAAAAAACATCTTACGGACCCCAAACTTTTCAACAGTATTGTCTCTTGTGTAGCCTGATCTTTGATCGTTATAAAGTCTGGTCAAGAACCTCCCAGTTAGACAGCATCAACATCTGACATGTTCTTTATACCGTAGCACTGTGGAAACAACTATATCGTATAAATAATGTTGTGGCAGCCTCAAATAAAACTTTGATTATCATTTAGAAATTAGTTGTCACTTACCTTTGCCACCTTTAATCTTCAAAAGCGATTATTTCATCTTCAAAAGCACCTGCTGTATTACTCCGACTTTGTAACTCAATTTGTTTCCAGACAGAGTGATAAAAAGGAAATCAGATCGAAACTTATTACATCAAAAAAGTGTTTTCCAGATCTGTGTGCAATATGGATCAGACTGTGTGACGTCTGAGGCTGAGACTAATGTATGACATCCAGCATGACCATAGAGCAAATGAGCAAAGGATAAGACATTGAGAGATGACATTCACTGCTGGCATAGGGTAAAGTGTGCCATGATGATGATCATCATCATCATCATCATCAGTCCCACACAGGCCTACGTTGGCATTGCTTCAGATAATATAACTCATTGTTATTAGTCAGAGAGTCATGAGGTTCCGGGAAACATTAGTCTAAGCTGCATGTACAAAAATTGGCTCATTGGTCCTTTGAAAACTGAAAATTGTAATCATTTACTCGCACTCATGTCGTTCTAAACTTGAATGACATTCGTTCTTCTGCAGAACACAAAAGAAGATCAAAACAACATTGAAAAATAAATAACATACACATTTGACAAGATTGTTGTCAGACAACTTTTGCAAAGGTTTGTCAGAAAGGTTTTATAAGGTGGGGTTTAGCGATGGGTCAATTCTGAGGTGATTCAGTTACATGTGTTTTCCACATACAGGTGTTACATCAAACAGAGGTAGTGTTTGCAGATTCCTCTTCTTCTGGCTTCAGTGTGTAAGAAAACACTGGATTTCAGAGGAATAAATAGGCTCTCTCACAGAAGGTCAAAGGTCAGTTCTTCAAGGCAGAGAAGTTTCACACATATTCAAACACGCAAAAAACATGTTCATAATATCACCACTATCAATATCATATAAAACAAATACGCAACTACATTCACTTTCCTGAATTTCTCCTCTTTTCTAGCTTGCTCCTAATCTGGTTGTCTAAAAACCTGCCTTTTCTATGTTATGAATATTGTTGGCTCATTTGAAAGTTGCTTTGGATAAAAGTGTCTGCTAAACGCATTAAATGTAAATAAGAATGTTTATGGATGATCCATAACCATTCATATTTAAATTTAATGCATTTAGCAGACACTTTTATCCAAACCGACTTTGGATAAAATTATAATAGAATTTTTCTGTGAGTTTAAAAAAATCATATTTTTGTAGTACCTGGTCAATGTTTTTTTTTCATGTGAGGTTGGGGCAGGTTGTTTAAGAAAAAAAAAAAAAGAAAAAAAAAATATATATATATATATATATATATATATATATTACATAATTACAATTGTTTAAATTAGCAAAAGTGGGCAAAAGAATGTTTGATATTTTTTTTTTAGTTTTATTTTTTTAGTTTTTTCTGCTTCAACTGTTTTGTGTTCCACACTGGTAAATGGTAAATAGTGATAACTACAATATATATGTAGTCTTTTTAGACAACGAATTTATGAATATTGTCTAAAAGTCGGCTGTGTGTAATTAGGGCCTATTCTATTATAAATTGAGTTTTTGACCAACAGTGGCCTCTTCTGGTTTTAGGCAGCATTGCAAGTTTTAGGTGAGGTTAATTTCTTTCTTTTATTTTTTATCTTTAGGCTTTTGTACAGTGTTTGTCCTTCTAATTCAGCTCAGTCAGGTAACCCTTAGTAAGTATATGCCATTTTAGGGAGGATTGTAAATATATATATATGGTAGTATATAAGTAGAAATCAATCCTGGCTTTAGGTCTCTTTGTAACGTCTGATAATGTTTGTTATGTCCATAACTGCAACACACGTATTCAAAACATACACCATTACACAGTGATTTTCAAAGCAATTAAACCAGTGTGATATGGTCAAATAAACATGATGTGTTTGTGGAAAAGAGTGAGCCCTTGATGTCGGTTTACTTTGAAGGTGTGGGGGAGACTGCCCATGATGAGGCACAGAGGTGACAAGAGATTGGTTGTGTTTTTGTGATGCCCACTGTGAGGTGAATAGGGATTGGTCGCATGACTGTGATGCTGGGCGAGAGGTGTGGCACGATTGGGTGTGTTTTCATGAATGTGTTTGTGTGTTCTTTCTTTGGTACACTGTGAACTCCCACCGCACAGACACACCCACTCAAACAAACACCTACTCAACACACCCACCATCTGTGTGACCATGAGCCCATACACTCAACATGGCTCTTCTTCTTGCTAGCTGTTCCACTCATACAAATACAGGCAAAGGAATACTATTTAAAATGATGGATAATTAAATCAGAGGTGGAACTATAACATTTCCCAAATAAATCAACTGATTTAAAGTATCCTGCAGTCATGTTTCCTACACTTTTTATTAGGCATTTCCACTCAGTTTCATTGTTTGGATTGATAGTTAGGCCAAACATGATCTTGCCCCTGTCAGTCCCTCTATAAAGCTTTCATTTCACACTGTAAGTGTTAAGAAGACCTATACCTGAGCTGATATAAGTGAATGTGAAATAAACAAGTAGATAGATAGATAGATAGATAGATAGATAGATAGATAGATAGATAGATAGATAGATAGATAGATAGATATTATTATATTAACAAACAAACAAACAAACAAACATGTTTTTGTTTAAACGTTATATTAACAAACAAACATGTTTTGTTTAAATGTTATATTAACAAAAACAAAGAAGCATGTTTTTGTTTAAATTGTATATTAAAGAAAAAATATAGGCCTGCATGTTTTTATCAAAGTTTTATATTAAAAAAACAAACAAACATGTTTTTTTTGAATGTTATAAACAGACAAACAAGTTTCTGTTTAAATGTTATATTAATAAACACACAAGTCTTTGTTTGAATGTTATATTAATAAACAAACAAATAAACATGTTTCTGTTTAAATTAGCCTCATAGACACACAAGTCTTTGTTTTATCGTTATACTGTAACAAACAACCAGCACTTTTAAAAGTGTAGAGTAGACTCTCAGAGAACATTTAGATGAATAACCACGGCTGTTTTTGTGTCTCTCGTGTATGGACTTGGACTAGGCGATGTCTGAAGCCCAGCCCTCTTCCATCAGCGGCCGCCGGGTCGCACTAGCGGACAATAACTCCTCTGTGAACTGACGCTCACCTCCCGTTATTCCTCACCGAATTCACACAGAGCACAGCCGCGAATGATAGACAAGAGACGGGCTTCCCGGAGTTTGAGCGTCTAAAATACACTGGGACTCATTTTACTCATTAGTTTTTAGGAAATCATTCATTGCGTGAGACAGACAGCGAGGGACAAACACACACACACACACGTGTGTTTAATGTTACAGGGTCGGGCACAAGCGCTCCCGATGAAGTTATAGACTGAAAGTCTCCTCGCTCGTGCGGATTAATCGGGATTCAAATCACTGCGAGTCTGTTGGAGGCGAAGCGTCGCGGTTTCTTTTTCTTCAAAAGAAGATTTCATCGCTTTAAATGCAGGTAAGAAGATAATAATACTCTGTTGATTTCAAACCTGCTGTGCATTTCACACTTTCTGTTGTTGCGTGCTAGATTTAATCTGTTATTAGTGCACTTTAACTTCTGTGGTTTTCTGCTGATGAGATGTAACATTAGACGCAGATTTTATATCAGAGTCACAAAAGTTGGCAACACCTTTTATACCTGAATATGTCTGTCTTTTGCCATATAAGAACACTTAATAGGCTATATGAACGTTTACGTGAAAACGGCGCTTAAATTTATTTATATATATATATATATATATATATATATATATATATATATATATATATATATATATATATATATATATATATTGCGCACTGAACATTTGTACATGAATTCGCAAGAATTGTCAGTGGGCTACTCCAAGTCTTTATTGTCATGCGTTGCTTTATTTAGATGGAGTAGCTCATTCAGTCTGAGGTTTCAGTTGGAAAGAGGTTGTTTTGTTTATAATGTGTACACTGGTGTATTAGATTAGCCTACCGTATATTTATGATAAGGTGGTCAGGTTTTGTGAAACCTGTAGATCATCATCGCAATGAACTTGCTGTCATGAACAGCTGCACAGTAGTGTGTGTATATTTCATTACTGATATGAGGATGGTTGTTTCAGCAGCTTCATCTGAACCATGTTAAACAAAGCCTCTCTAACCACATGACTTGACTGATAAATGCACCAGACATTTGTGACTGAAGTCGAAACCTTTGTGTACATTCCGAAACTAAATCGAATATATTTGCAATGAATAATTCAGTTCGTAAACAATAAAGTCTGGGTTTAACTACTGGACTCAGTCCTTTTTTTTTACTAAATTAAAATGTTAAAGTAATGAATGGTGCTCATTTGAAATATCATTAAAATCATGTAAACTAACATAAAATGAAGATTCTAGACTTATCAGCCTTCTAGATAAAGATGTTTGAGTCGACATGGATCAGACCATCCCTTCCTACCATGTTTGACTTAATCTGAACAGCATGCATTTGACTAAATTGCAAGTACTTCTATGTTTCTAATAATATGTTACTTAGAGCTTTCAGCCAGTAGCCTACTTTACAAGTAAGTACTACAAGCAAGTAATGGAACAAGACAAACAGTTTCGATGTAAAGCAGTTAGTAGTACTTCATACACCCAGGCCAGTAGGTGTCAGTAAAGAAAAAATGGCCGAGTGCACTTTTAACAGTAATGGACTACTTGCACAACACATTCTACTTATTAGGCCTACAACTGGGGATTCCGGTAAAAGTGCATAATTAATACGTTTTATGGCTTTCAATTAATTAAAACAATGAATCATGTTCTCTGTGATAACATGAATTATCTTGAATCTGCTGAAATGTTCCTATAAATATATTTTCTTTCTGTGAATTTTGAATAATAAATGAATATATTACCCCACTAAGCTGCAGCAGTCCAGTGCTCATCTTCTCATTAACAGTGTTTTTTCTCTTACTGATCATATTTCATACCTGTTGAGTTTACAGTTTAAATGAATTTGACTGATAAAAAGGATTACTTATGTGTGCGGGTGCTCTTATTATAGTCTATTAAAATAGTTGAATGAATGAATGTTCCTTAAATAAATAAGTTTAAAAATGTCCAGATTTTTAAATCTTCTTGCGGACAGTCATTTAAGGTGACTACAGAACATTGGAAACTATACATAACCGGAAATAAATTTCCCAAAACGGAAGTGCGTCACGAAGCTCAGTGCAAGTAGTCCATTCACTAATACTAACAGATCACATTTGAAAATGGATCCACTGCATCCCAGTGCTCAGCTGGACTAGTTGTCAAAATGTGTGTTTGCATGCACTTTCAAAGTTGATTTCAGTCAGACTAAAGCAGTAATCAGTCTTTTTAAAATGTCATGTGAACACTTTATTATGCATTTCAAAAAAGCACGGTAAGCCTAAGAAGACCGTACAGCCGTTGCCACCAGTGGTCTCTATGATCAACTTAACTCACGATGCTTTTGGGAAAGGCAGCCCTGGTTTTTGTGAAGTCAGTGAATGCGATTCAAGCTGGGCTTCATCCATATCCAGAAAGATTGAAACTGTTAATGCTTAACTACACAAAAACCCGCTGTAGAAAGGTGTGAAGTACAAGAGTTTTTAATGAGCATGTATTTTAGAAGGTCATCAATCTGCCTCCCAGCATCTGTTGCCTTGTGGTGCATTCTTCATCTGCGTGTTTCGTTGTGGCAGGAGGGCTTTAGATGCCTTTTAACCATAAGGCACTGAACTTGACATTTTAGTGATCTGGTACATCTGCACCGTTCATGCTTCAGCCAAGAAACACAAAGCAGCCTCATTTTTATTTGAAAGCGTTGTGAATATTGTCATACTGGAATGAGTTTAGATTACACAGGGGAATTTTAAATAAGTCACGAGAGATCTAGATTTATTATAATTCCTTCTGTACAGGTTAATGGTTGCATCAATTCGATAACGACAATAAGCAAGTTGGAACTAGACAACATTAGGCCTGTACCTGACTGAAATTGTACCAGTCTGGGGCCTGTTGAATAAACTGCTTAGACTAGTCTTAAAAATTAGTTACGTTTTTTTTTCTTCAAGATTGGTCCTAACTTTTTTTTTTAAAGTAAGTTACATAAAAAGATAGATTGGTGTAATTTGAATTGGAAAAGTACGACTGATTAACTGCTAGTTGGACAAACTAGTTTTTAAGACAGTCTTAACATAGTGGCTGAGCAACTGGTCCAAGTCTGGTTATGTGAAGTCAGACTAACAGATCTACACTGAAATATATATCATCATTGATGGTAAAAAAAAAAAAAACCCTCCACCTGTGATTACTACAAATTCACAGTAAAAAAATATGGTGTAATATGGACAATGTTTCAGATATAACGGGATGGCATATTAATTTGATGCCTGTATATTTTACAACAAACTTTACATTTATAACTATTTAGTGATGCAATTTAATTTAAGGTTCATAAATGTTAATTTACCTACTCGAGGTACCAAAAACTGCCTTTTACCTTAAAATGTAGTGATAATCACCATAATTATACAAGTGGTACAATATAAATCTAAAGCAGCCTGTCCATAAAACATGTCCAATATGTAGACAGCGTTCACTCAGGGTCATACAAAGACAACACATAACACTAAAATACTGCAATAAATGTTACAATTAAAACATATATATATATTATTGATAACAAAAAAAAAAAAATATATATATATATATATATATATATATAAAATGTAATAATCCTTTTACTGTTTTTTTTACCATAAATTATACAGTAATTTAAAGCTGTTACATAGAAAACGTGCATTTGACAGTATTTTACAGTAAAATTACATATAATAAAATGTTTTTCATATGGTTAGGTAACTTACAGTTAACCAATTCACAGGTTTTTACTGTAGCATTTTTACAGTTTTTTTCTGAAAAAAAGCAAACTTTTAGATATGATTGTAGCTTGGTTGTAATCTATAGCTTGACTACAGAAAAACCTGCTGTATCAAGATTCTTACTGTCCATGTACATATTTAATGTGTGGCCATAGGGGTGGGAATCTCTAGGCACCTCACGATTCGATTCGATTACGATTCAGAGGCCTGCGATTCGATTCAAAAGCGATTATCGATTATCTGAATCTTTTGTGTGTGTGTGTGTGTGTGTGAATATAAATACTTTGCTTTAAAAGTACAAAGTAATGACCCATAAAGAATTAACGTACAATTTATTTTATTAACATTGCAAAGAACCAACAGGAAAATAAATGTGTGCCTGAACTAGCAGCATACTTGTAGTAAATTAATAATATAACAACAACAGGTGTTCTGACGATTCATGCTACCCATCGAGATGTGCTACTTACTGGTGCATGTGCAGACTCATTTTTCTTCTGCTTACCACGCCCATAAATCTATGCATCCTTGCTGTGGAGACTTGTAGGAAACTTTGACAGGTCAAAGATGAATATTTGATGATAATTTTTACTTTTCACACCCGATTTAAAAATAAAAACAGTACATTATACTGTACTCTTAACTTCGAATTTTATTATAATTTTATTTCATATAATAATATCATTTTTACTTGTTATATCAAATGTGATAATTGCTAGTTCATTTAAAATATCCAAATAGGCTATGCTCCCCATACACTTACCCTGATTAAAATGAAATAACGATGTTATAATATTGTGAGATTTACACCATTATGGAAACAATAGAGAATGAATCAACATTATCTATGATCGATTCGCGTTTGGGTAGCATTTTTCGACAAGGCAGCAGAAATCGTCTGAACACCGGTACAGCCCAGAGCCATAGAGAGAAACGGCTCTGGTACAGCCGAGTGTTTTTCCTCTGGGTGGAAACGTGTCATATGGCTTCTCATATTTGTCGTGTTGCCGAAATATTTTAGTTTTATTCTACAAAGCTTACAACTAGTGTGGCTCTTGTCCAGCTCCTTTCCCCCTTCAACTTCATAGAAGCCAAAATATTTCCACACGTCAGCTTTTAACGAGGAGGGTGTTTGGATTTCGCGCTCAGCCATCGCGTCTCTGTTATGTGCGCACGCCACAGACAGACGGTCCGGGCACTGCACTTCCGCGCTTCAGAGTTCCGTCTTTTGCGTTCCGTCAATATTACGTCATTATACATAGGCTACATATCTAAAAAAAAAAAAAAAATTTTTTTTTTGAAATTCGATTTTTTACATTTGTGAATCGATTCAGAATCGTCCACGTCCGCATCGCGATGCATCTAAGAATCGATTTTTTCCCCCACCCCTAGTGGCCAGTGTGATATCCCCACCTCCCACTCTTTGGAAAAAAGAAGGAAGTTCAAATACTCCCACATATGCCAGATCTCACAGAGGGATACGTGGTGGGAACAACTGTGATGGACTTTCACTGACTGTTCATTGCTCTTTTCTTACTCTGTAAAAGCTTCATCTTTATCTGTGTTTGGCCAACAAAGTAAACTTTTTTTTTTTTCAGGTCAAAATGATAAAAGTCAGCATATTGTTAAATAATATCTCATTAATTTGACCCGTCCCTTATTGGTTTTTCCACATCCACCCATAGAGGAACACTTCAAGGTTCAGTTTACTCCGCCTGTGCATTTGCGCTGTTTTATATCTTCATTATCTGCGCAAAGACGTGAACGTTGAGCCAAAAATGTTGCAGTTTAAGTCAAAAAAGGCTTCTCCTGTTTCCATCTCTGGCTTTCGTGATTTAGCAGAAACCTTGCTCAAAGATGGCCATCTGCTCGCTGCTTTGTAGTTTCCTTCAGCACAATATCAGATTAACCCCTCACCTCATGTTCTATGGGAGTGTGGTGTGGAGCAGAACGGGATGGTTGTAGCGTGAAACCACTGGTCTGGAGGGTGTTGGCCTGGGTTAACAGGTGGTAGCAGACATAGATCCTGAAGGGTTGGCCCTCTCATGCAAAGGCTTCGCCTAAAACACTGGTCTCGTGATTTAAACTTGTGGTCTGATATTGATTTTGTCGGACTCGGCCGATTCGATCAGTACTGTGTCATCAACTTATATGTGTCACTGAGTGAAAACTGAAAGATCGTATAGTGCACTGCATTCTAGTTTTTGTTCTGTTGCTTTAGCTTTTTTTAATGCTTGGTTAAATTATGCTCAGAAAGGAAGGTGTGAGGTACAAGAGTTTTTAATGAGCATGTAGGCTATTTTAGGAGGTCATGAATCTGCTTTCCAGCATTTTTTTAGTTGTGCCAGGAAGGCTTCAGATGACTTTTAACCACAAGGCACTAAACTTGAGATTTTAGTGAACTGGTACATCGACACGGTTTCATGCTTCACCCAAGAAACACAAAGCAACCTCATATTTGTTGTACAATGTTGTGATAATATAATATTTTCAACTAGAATGAGTTTAGATTATGCAATGGAATTTTCACAAGTCATCTAGATTTATTCTAATTCAGTACATGTTAAAGGTTGGGTCAGTTTTGTTTGTAAAAGTTGATCTATTTGAACTAGATGATGTTACACGCACAAGCTTGTGTTTCCGTACAAATAACAGGGATCATAAAACATTAACATATCAGGGAATTTAAAATTGAATTGATGTTTCTAGGCAAGGAAAAGGTAAAGTCAGTGAATATGAATTTGACTAGTTATGTTCATGGTAACACTTTACACTAAGGTTTATTTTTTTTAAACATTAGTTAACTACTTTAGTTAAAGGGTTAGTTCACCAAAAAATTCTGTCAGTATTTACTCACCCTCATGTTGTTCCAACCCCGTAAGACCTTTGTTCATCTTCGGAACACGAATTAAGATATTTTTGATGAAATCTGAGAGCTGGATCACTCCTCCATACTTGTCCATAGGCTTCTTGAGGGATTGAAACTTTGAATTGAAAAGTCATTAAAGACATAGTTAAAATAGTCAAAGTGACTACAGTGGCTCAATCTTTAAGTTTATCAAACAAAACAAACAAAAATAACGACTTTATTTCAACTATTCATTTCCTTCTCTCTGGGCCTTGAATCAGTTAACTAGTATAATAGAGTAAGCTTCTGTTGTTGTACGTAGCTCTACGTAATTACACTAAGTTAACTTGAGTAGAGGCCAACAGAGAAGGAAATGAATAGTTGAAATAAAGTTGTTATTTTTGTTTGTTTTTGCGCACAAAAGTATTCTCGTCGCTTGATGAACTTAAGATTGAGCCGCTGTAGTCACTTGGACTATTTTAACGATGTATTTAATGACTTTTCAGGGCTGGCAAGTTTCAGTCCCTGAAGAGGAGTATGGAGGAGTGATCCAGCTCTCAGATTTCATCAAAAATATCTTAATTTTTGTTCCGAAGATGAACGAAGGACTTACGGGGTTGGAACAACATGAGGGTGAGTAAATACTGACAGAATTTTCATTTTTGGGTGAACTATCCCTTTAACATGAACTAACAATGAACAACTAAGGTTAACAAATTAGACCTTTTTGTAAATATTTTTTCATCTCAAATATAAAAAGTATGGACATTAATTGGTAAATGATGTGTAAAAATAAGCAGACATTCTCCTGTTCTTGTTTATTTCATTACATTTTTTAACATTTTTGGTCCCTGGTCTTTCTGTCATTGTTTTCTTAACCCGAGTAATGCTTTCCAAGCCCACACATAGAAGGTTACTGGAAAATGGGAAGTAGAAAAATCCTATTTAGTGTTTATTTACAAAGGATGTGTGTGTGGGAATGTGGAAAAAGCCTCGAGGTACAAAAAAAATGAAAGAACATGATAAATCTTTCTGGATTCTAATGTTATGCCCGTGCTGCCATGGCAAGGTCAGTTTTCTCAAATCTGTTGGACATACAGCAAGTAACATGAGGATTGGTTAGAAGATCAGATGCTCACTAATAATAAGTCTGGCAAACAGATGAAAGCTTGCAAAGAGATTTGAAATTGGCCTGCTCTTTTGATTGTTGTAGTTCAGGTCAGTTCGACCCAGTGTATTCCAGGACGGAGCACCTCCTGAACCCTTTAACTCACTATTTGCATGTTATTGAAATTAATGCAAGTGGGATAAAAGTTAATAAGTTGTGTATTACTATTGATCATACTTATGGTTAGATCAGGATTAGAGACCAGAATCTTGCAAGTCATCAAATTAAACATCCCAGTAACCACCCAAAAAACCCTAGTAATGACATAGCAACTCGTTTAAAAAGACCCACACAAAATACCCAAGCATTTTGCATAGGAAAATGTAGAATTAGCTAATTCACTACCTATCCCACATTTCCCACTGTAGAATTGTATATTAAAATCATGTTGTTGCCTTGTTGACTTCTCATCATTTCTGGTCAATTGTTTAAAGGCCTTGCATACCTCTTCTTTCTTCCTGTTGGGTAAACTTTTACACTAACGACCCTCAGATTAGCTTATATACACCAGCTTTCTAGCATTTCCACTACTTCACAGCCTATAAAACCACACTAGTTGTAATGATTACTATACTTGTAACTTTTTTTAATTCTTTCTTTAAGAGACACAATCTTCTGAGAATAAATGATTTTATAAACCTTTTTTCTCAATGCCCTGCTGAGAAACTAACCCTCAAATGCTAGGCTAGTCTGCCAACATCCATCCTAGCTGTGCCCTGTCCATAAATAACCCTTTTCATGGGCACACGGTTTAAGTGTTTACTTTACCAGAGTGAGCTTTTCCTGTATTTTTAATCTAGACTGTGGTTTGACAGAGGCCCTTACAGGGCCAGATATTAGGAAGCATGTGGAGGTGTTGCCTGTGCTAAGAGGCGAGGACAGTTGTGGCTAGCATGATCTCTTCAGGGTGGGTGATTGCTTATTCTCGGTTTATTTGAGTGGGTGTCGAATGTGTGAAGACTTTTACTGTCTCCCACTCACACTTGTCAGTTTCTCTCCCACTGCCCTACCCACACACACTCAGGTTCCTCTGCATGATATATTATGCAAGTGTGGCAAGTTGTTGAGCTAAAAATATTCAGTGTTGCATATGTGCGGAGACATAAGTGTGTTTTCCTGTGGAGGCCATGTATGGAGTTTTTACGTGAGGATTTGGTGAATCTGGAGAACGTAGCTCATAAAATCTGAAATGTTTTCTCTGATCTGACACCAGACTAAACTAAAATTTTGTTTATACTCTTTTTCTCGTGTCCACTCTTGTTTTCCAGTTTCTTCGCCTGTAATATTGGCTACAGTTCATTTCTTGTTTTATTTATTTTCCTGTGACATTGAACTGTAAAGGAGCAGTTCATCCAACAGCCATATTTTCTCTTCGTCATGCTGTTCCAACCCCCTTTTTTTCTTCATGTAAAAATTATTTGACATTTTGAAGAATCCTTTGAGTTGGAGAGTTTAGCTGTGTTTTATACAGTGTGAGCAAATAAATGAATTGCCATATCATTCTGTTCATTAAAAATAACTTTCAAAGAATCAAAAGATCAATTCTGTTCTCTGGTTTAACTCACTGACTCATTCACAGCTCACTTTCATGTTAGTTTTGGGTGTCGTATTTGGAGCCGAACTGTCATTGAATGGAAAAAAAGCTGCATGAAGATTTTTGCAGAAAAACAAAATCACATTGTGTAGGATCAAACAAGATAAGCGTAAGCAAAATAATGACAGAATTCTCATTTTTGGATGAACTCATATTTCCCCACTTGCCTTTGCCCCCCTCAGAGCTATATCAGCCATAAGAAATATGGCTCCATGTAAGTACAGTAAGCGGGGTCTGTGTCACAGACATGACAGCTGCCTCTGCTCTCATTTTGCCTAATCCATTAGCTGAAATGTTACAAGCCACTGGAGGGGGTTTGACCTGGGGTCCTTTTGACAATATATTGGCTTTATCTGTGGACATCCGCACAGTGACTCACATATTTGTTTGGGTGATAGGATATTAACTTTGACTACTGAAGCAAAGCAATTGTACCAGAGTTGGCCAGTGACCTTTCGGTGGGCAGCTGCTTAAAAGGGGGAAAAAAAGGCAGTTTTTGAGACAGGATTTTAGTCGCATTATAATCTTAATTGCATTCTTTTTTTTAAATATATAAATATTATTATTATGTACTCAAAATATAATATGTATGTATGTATTGCATGTATGTGACATATAATATAATGTGTTGTTAGAGTATAGTTTATACATTTGCGTATGTGAGTTAAAATGCCTAAAGAAAGTTGTTGTTATGATTAAGATTTCACCGGGTGTCATGGATCAGTGGTATAGTTCATTATCTGTTTACCTCAGCTAGTTAGTTAATTGCTCACAGACCTCAGTGCAGATGGTAACAGCTAGTCCATCTGTGCAGCTAGCTTCACCCCATTATTGTAATTGCATGTCTTACTGAAAGTAAAGCATCTAAATTGTGTGGAAGTGTGACATGAATAAATCAAGACAAATGACAATACTATAGTATTAAGTAGGCTATATCAATTTTATTTGAGTTTTCAAAAATGTGGTTGAATATACGGCATATATATACATAAATACAGTATAGGCTACATACTGTGTGTGTGTATACTGTATATATATATATATATATATATATATATTTATTTATTATAAATAGGCCTCATACTGTTTTGAAATAGGAATGCTGTCATATTTTATCAGTGCTTTGTGTGGGTTTCCCAAACGCTTACTTCTCTGCCATTGTTCAGTCAAACACATGCCACAGGTTGAACCAGTTGTTGACATGTCAGACTGCTCAAATATACATCGAAGCTGAAAGTAGGGATCCACTGATATAAATATTTTGGTCGATACGATAACCGATAATTCTTTAAATTTGATAAACCGATATATTGGCCGATAA
The DNA here is from genome assembly GCF_051911475.1 of Siphateles boraxobius. Taxonomy (NCBI): domain Eukaryota; kingdom Metazoa; phylum Chordata; class Actinopteri; order Cypriniformes; family Leuciscidae; genus Siphateles; species Siphateles boraxobius. The sequence goes on from NW_027509195.1 coordinate 3,740,573, forward strand.
ATCTAAATCCAATTTTTTACATAATTTTTGAAAGCCTGATTACAAAAACAAAAGTCTCACGCAATTCAAAACCATCATGGCGAACATATGCAATTGTGTATCTGAAGTGTCTCAGATAAAGGAATCATCTGCTTTAAAATTTATCGGCTTTAAAGGTGAAATAGTTTGCTTCTTTTCACAAGATGTAATATAAATCTATGGTGTCCCCTGAATGTGTCTGAAATTTCAGCTCAAAATACCCCACAGATAATTTATTATAGCTTGTCAAATTTGACCCCTTTTGGGTGTCTGTCCCTTTAAATGCAAATGAGCTGCTGCTCCCCGCCCCAGTTCAGAAGACGGCCAATCCTTTACACGAACTTCGGATACTATACAGTTGTGCTCAGAATTAATGGCACCCCTGGTAAATATTATCAAAAATGGCTGTAAAAAATAAAATCTACTTTGTTTATCCTTTTGATCTTTCATTCAAAAAATTTGCAAAATCTAACCATTTCATTGAAGTATAATAATTGAAAGTGGGGGGAAATCACATTATGAAATAAATGTTTTTCTCAAACACGTTGGCCAAAATTATTGGAACCCTTTTATTAAATGTTTTTTTGCAATCTTTTGCCAAGATAACAGCTCTGAGTTTTCTCCTATAATGCCTGATGAGTTTGGAGAACACCTGACAGGAGATCAGAGACCATTCCTCCATACAGAATCTCTCCAGATCCTGTAGATTTCCAGATCCATGTTGGTGCTTCTCCTCTTCAGTTCACTCCACTCATCAGGTCAGGGAACTGGGACGGTCATGGCAGAAGCTTCATTTTGTGCTCTAACACATTTTTGTGTTGAGTTTGTTTTGGATCATTTTCCTGATGGAAGATCCAACCACGGCCTGTTATAAGATTTCTAGCAGAGGTTGTCAGGTTTTGATTTTCTATTTGTTGATATTTGATAGAATCCACGATGCCATGTATCTGAACAAGATGTCCAGGACCTCCAGCAGAAAAATATGCCCACAACATTAAATTATGTTTTATTATCAAAGTTCGGGAGGAGCACGCTCAGATAATTAACACGAGTGGAGAGCACTCAGCATTCAACGATAAGAGGTGTATATATATTCAGCAGTCTCACCTCAGTTCGTTTAGCAGCACCCCACCACCACCCCCTTTTGCTGCACATCAGAACTATATCCTCTGGTTTTACTCATTGTGATGGATGATTAAGGGAATTTGGCCTTTGTGTTTCCTCATATTTAAACTCCTGTGAAACAAGAAGTCATAGCTAGTAGGGATGCAGCGATTACCGGATTTCACAATTAACCGCGCTTTAAAACGTCACGGTTAATTAATCGTAAAGACTATGCTACACCGAGTGTTCTGCACGGAACGGAACTTTTGCACCAAACGAAAACAAGGTTACACCAGCGGTGCACCAGCTTAATGCCGTGCTCGTCAACCACTATGGCAGGGGGACTAGCAGCGACGCTCTATTTCCACCGAAAAAACGCCTTAAGGGCCTGTTCACAGATCGCGTCTTTTGCGCGCTCAAGTTCGTTATTTCAAATGTAAGCGTGCGGCATGCGCGCTCATAAGGGAAGCGGCGCGCTCGTTTTTTCCAAAAGCGTGCGCGCCGCATCGAGATATAAACATCTCTACTTTTCAAAATGCCACAAGCGCACCTTAGGTCAAGTGACAAGAACCAACACAGCAACGACAGACGCCTCCGGAGCGCAACCGCCCTAGCGCTTTGGAAAAAGGAGAACGTGCCGTGCAACTTTCAGCTTTCAGTGCAACGTAAAAAAACAACAACCAAAAAACAGCGGAATGTTTTGGTTACCCAAGTCTGTGGAAAACAGAATGTGACGTGCTCTCAAGAGTTTCAGTCAGTGAACATTTAACTTAATATCCTATTGCTTTCTCCTGTAAAAGTTAGGCTTTGTAGTTTTAATATGCCCGGTGTAAAACACTAACATAAGATCAGGGCCGTGTAGACTTCTAGGACTACCAATTAACTGCATTTCATTTATTAATAACACTACATGAGAGATGTTCTCAGTTTCTTTCTATAATTTTTACTTAAAACTTCAAACAAACAAACCAAAATAATGAGATTATAATAGATGATTTTCTAAAGGCACATGTAAAATTTGGATTAATAATTTAAAAAAGAGTATTAAAATAAGTACAATAATATTGGAGTGGATAACATGTGGACTATATTTGTTTTCTTTTAAAAGAAATACATAGTTAATATTTAGCTTACATTTAATTCAATAGAGCCAAATACTTTGGTATTCTTATTTTCATTGGGATTTATTATCCCTTTATTTGTTTTTAAGTCAAATACCAACAAGATATTGTTTTCATGTTATCAAGTTTTCTACCTCAGGTTGAAAATAAATTTAGAACAAACTAAACACTTAATCATTTTGTGATCTATTTCAATCAAAGAGCCCTGCAGCCATTGACTTAATTTGTTATTTTAAAAGAAAAATGCTGGATGTTTACAAAGCACTTCTCTTTAATTCCAAAGGAAGAGATTGATTATCGTTTGTCATTTTATAATTTTGTACTGTGTTGTGGCAAATAACACATGAAAATCTAGTGTTGAGTGTTCATGGGATATTATACATATAGTGTTGTGAAATTAATTGATGCATAATAATCGTGATAATCGTTAAATCGTGATTATTTCTCAGACAATAATCGTACTTACAAAATCTTTAATCGTTGCATCCCTAATAGCTAGTAGGGCTGTGCAATTAATCGAATTTTGATTTCAATTTCGATTTTTTCATGTTATTTTGTCTTGTGTTCTGAATGACTCGCGCACGCCCACATCCGCCCACTCTCAGCCTATACAGTCATAAACTGCAAGCACAATAAACTTCACAATAACAATTGGCTAATTTATTTATAGACTGGAGTGAGACCATAGACGTCTCTCGAGCTGTCGCGATCTCTTTCTACTCGATCACTTTAGCGCCTCAGTTCAAGCGAACAGCAGCGAGCGCACGTGACCTGATCATCTATTCCGTTTTACAGCACAAAACAAATCGAAAATGAACACAGGGAGCGACATTAAAACGTGTCTGCTTGTACGGGAGAAGGGGATTTTTAAGTTTCAAGTGAAAGAGAGTTTTACTTGCCCGACCGATCGAAACGCGATATGATTTTGATCTTGTACAGTCAGTGTAAACAAAGATTGGTAATGGATAGTTTCTGGAAGCTGCGCTGCCTTTGTGAGAGAGACATTATTAGTGGACAAATCAAAACAAATGAGCCTAACAGCTCACACAAAAACTTACAGAAGAAACATACTGAGGTAGAAATGTTGAGTTTTTATTTATTTATAATAGGCTATATGATAGTTAAGTAACATAACACGACTAAGGGCTGTTCTATAATATCACGATTGCAAATGTTACACTGAATTTATAGTTTTGTTAACAAGTAGCCTAGTTTATATGTAGTAACTTGCATTTTAGACGCAATATTGACTGGTTTTGCTCCATTTCACCGACGAAAATAGTTACAAAAGAAAAGCATCACTAAGCACTGTGTTTTGTTACTGTATGATTCATTTGAACAAATCGTTTTAATGAATGACTCAATGATTCATTTATTAAGACTGTCACTTGTCGCCACCTATTGATTTATTGTTTAAAGGCAAAGGCATCATTGATTTTATTTTTTATTTTATTATTTGTTTAAACATTAATCTCATAATATTTTTACAGTTGTGATTTTGCAGTGTAAATTAATTTAATGGATAACAGCCCTTTTTATTAAAACTGAATTTGATCAAATGTAAGAATTTGACATGAAACATATTTAGTAAGGCTTAATAAATTGTCCTTTATAAAGGCAAATAACGCCCTGGTGACCTACAACAAATTACTTTGTAAACATGTCACCTTTTTCACCACTCGTGAGTTTGCAGGTCTGTTTAATATTTCAAAAATTACAATAAATGTTCAAATTTAGATTTTTTTAAGAATTGTTGAAAGGTGTCTTTTAATAAATGCAACACGTTCCCAAAGTAATGTGAAATGATCGTGTTACATAATCGTGATTTCAATACTGACCAAAATAATCGTGATTATGATTTTTTCCATAATCGAGCAGCCCTAATAGCTACTATTTCATGTTCCTAGTCACCCTGGTGTGCTAAAAAAATGTAAATATTTATGGGAATATACTTCAGAGATATTTTGCCCGTACAACATTCTAGAGGGTGCCGATAATTGGGGTCAACGTGTTTTGGAGAAAAACATTTGTTTCATAATGTGATTTCGATCCAAAATCCAAATTGCTCCTCTCTAGTGTTAATTTACTAGTTGACTAACAAGTTTATGGACACTGAAGGGCTTTCCTGATGTAACATAGTTGTACCTTGTTTACAAGCTGTATTAACGTCTTTCTAAAGTGGTTGAAATACTGGTTGAGCGATTACATTAGACATGATACATTTCAGTAAGTTCAGTTGTACTGTTTCTTTCAACAAGCCATCTGATGTTCATTTGTTTATTTTGTGCTATAAGTAAAGAGAAAGAGATGATTGGTTTTTGTGTGTTTGATCCATGATGCTGCTTAAACTAAAGCAGCTACACTGGCCTGTCACGCCACATTAAAGAACACTAAATCCACAGTTATTGTTTGTTTTTCATTTTAAAATTGACAGACTTTGAAGTAACAAAGCACAAAGCTTATTGCGATTTTAAATAAGAAGTGCTACAAATCACGTTTAGTGTAGTTTTGTTCATGCATCAACTGAATACTAGCCTGGTTAAAACCAGACCCTTCTCAGTCGTAACTGAGTTAGGGTCTGGGGAAGGTTCATTCACAGCTCATTTCCAAAGGGGCGTCACCAACGGACGTCGCTCTAATGCCTCTGTAAGCAATTGCATAGACCTTAAAACTAGTGATCGACCGATGTATCGGTTTACCGATATTTTCCCCGATAATTAAGCAATTTCCCATAATCGGGTATCGGTTTTGTAATCGGCGATAAACGGCGCCATCTTGTGGCCGCTTTGAGAATTCCGCCATTGCAGCCGCGTCTGAGGAGATCAGTCAACAACAACTCTGTGCACAGGTAAAGTACATATTCCACTTGCTGTGCTTTAATTATTCAACTTTATTTAATATAGCAGACATGCAGAAATGAGATTTGAGACATAAATGCCTGATATAGTTTAGGCCTATTTATGCAGCTTGTTTCTAAAAAATTGAGATGAACTCATGGCGTCACGTAGCGTAATCCGTCATGTCCTGCCCCAATAAAGACGTAACTTCACATGAATTAAATAAAACAGACATGAATGAGTGCATGTTGAAAATAAAAGCGCTGAATTTAATTCTCTATCTGTTGTATTTTCTCACCATTAGTCTCGAAAAAAAAGTTCGTTCATATTGCTGAGCACTCACTGGGTTGATGATCAGGAATGCTCAAGCACGGCCACTGAATGAAACTTTTGACAAGATTATCTTGTTTAAACACCCTAGATTATATTATCATTTACTAGCAATTATTTCGCTAATATACATCTAAATATAGCCTACCGCATTGTGGAAATTAATTATTTATTATCTGCACGTAAGTTATAGTTCTGTGTAAATGCATAGATAAACATCAGAAAGCATTTCATGATCTAGAGACCGACAAAATATTATTAATAACATATTAGTTTGAAAATGCAATGATGTATATGCTGTTTTGTTTGTTACTTTCCTGACAATGTTAAATTCCAGCTATATTCTTCAGTGAATTATTATTACCCAGTGAATTATTCCTCACTCTTAGTTAAAACCTATTAAACGGCACATAAACCTTCTAAACTAAAACTGTTTAAAATGAATTACATTTCTGCAAAGGTGATATGACTCCCCTGTCAATTATTTTCTCCATATGAAAACATTAGACTTTCAACATTTATTTTGCCTATTGTTAACATTGTTGCTGCTGATGCTTATAAATTATATGTATAATTTAGATATAAATTATATAATGTAATAATATAAATGTTTTTATTGTAATTTGAAGATTTAATTTAACATGAAATACTGCTAACTTTCAACACTTTTGTTTTGTTTTTTAAGATGACTGAAAGGAGGGAAAATCAAAGTGAAGTATGGACTTACCTAGTTCTGCTTAACTGGGAGTATTAAGTTACACACTACTAAAATAGCTATGCAAAAAAAAATCTCCCCCCCCCCCCCCCCAATATGTTAGAATAATTTTGGTGCTTTATTTTTTACCTCATCAAAGCTTTTATTTTTAAACAAAGACACTTAGTAACAGTGCACTTTTTTTTGGACTATTATTTGTGTATAAATATAAAGGGGTTTTTTTGTATGCAAGGAGGGAGTGATTGTTATAAATAAAATGGTTTGTTCAGTTCATTTGTGTTGTGTAATTGTGTCAAAAACAGAAGTATAACAGTAAATAAATATCGGTTCTGCATATCGGTTGTAGGGCACATAAACATGCAAATAATCGATATCGGTATCGGTTATAAAAAAATCAATATCGGTCGATCACTACTTAAAACCAATCAGATCGATCGTCATCTTGTAAAGCCCGCCTCAACGTTTGTGATTGGTGCCTCGATTTGGAGAGATTAGAAATGAGTTTGAATGGGCTCTTCGCCAGACTAACTTGCAGAGCAAATCTAAATTTGCCGGAAGTTCGTCTGGGTTTTCCCAGGCTAACTGAATACAGCACAATTTAAAAGATCTCAGTTCATCAAAACGAACACCCATTAAATACGAGAAATCTATTTTGTCAACCCAGCCCTAGCATCCACACAACCTGTTGTAGCTTATCCATGTTTTGTGCTCGAAATAGACACTGACACAGAGAAACGCTAGTTAAATGTCAGTTTCAGTAAAAAAAAAATGTTTAACCCTTTATTTTTGCTTGCTGAAATTTCAATGCATCACTAATGTACATTGTATGAAAAGCACTTTAAATAAATTATTAGACCTAAACCAAAGTAAAAAAAAGGTCTTCATGTAATTGATCCTTAAACACTTTCAAAATTGGACTTAACCAATGGAGGTGGAAAAAGATCTGTTTGTTCGTCCAATTGGCTTTGGGAAACCTAATGGTTCACACTTAATCTTGCCATGCATGAACCATAGCCCTGGAAATGCATGCAAAAGTGCAAATTGTCATTATTCCGCATGCATTAGTGTATTACTCATAAGGCAATAGTGGTGCTATTTAACACAGTCTTCCACGCGTATGATGGCTTTAAATGTGGTTAGTTTGCACTCAGTTCCACTTGCAGGCACCGCTGTACAGTAATACAAGCTGGCTGAGTTAACCTTATTTGGCAGGAAGCTGTAAAAGATGCCATGGCTAAAATCAATGAGGCCAAACCATTGCATGGGTAACAAGCCCCTTTCAAGTGTCGATCCCAAGCATCTGCCTCTTACTTCAATCACACCCTCAGAGAGAAAGGGGGATTACAACTCTCAATGCAGAATCACCCCCCTTCCTTCCCCAAATCTCAAATGATCGGGATAATAGAGAGAGAGAGAGAGAGAGAGAGAGAGAGAGAGAGAGATGGGATGGGATGGGATGCTGGACTGACTCAACACACCCTCCTCTCCAGTTTTGCCTGCTCTATAATCCCTTAATCCCATTGGCTCTGGCAACAATTCTGCTTGATCAATTTATAACTAGCACTTCAGCCGTGCTACACATAGCTGAGTACAGAGTATTAAAGGCATGCGGAGACTGCTGTAGCTCATGAATAGTGACAGACACAGTTGAATAGCGCAGAGACAACTTAATGATATCTCCAATTAATGTATAGTTGAAAATGTTTAGAATGGTTTACACTTTTTTTAAAACCATGGGAAAAAAATTAAATACAAAGATTGTTACTCTTAATTTAAACTAGTAATGTATTCTGCTAAACAAAATTTTTATGGATTATGGACACTCTTTATTATTTGTTATTGACGCTTTCACTTTTCTGAGTCTCTGCACATTGAATGGATAAAAGATCAAATATTACATATAGATATTACAAAAACATTAAATTAGCATCATATAAATCATATAACCATATAAATAATCACCTTTAAAAAGAAATACACACTGGACTTGATCATGGCAATAGGTTGCATTTATGTAACAACTTACAGTTAGCATACATCTGAATTTACTGCTGAATAAAGGGAATGTTTGGAGTTGGTTCAAAGACATTCTTGCTGTGAGGATGTTCCAGCGCTTGTCTTATCTATAATGCTGTGCTCAAATCAGGGCTAAAATACTTTTAAAAAGCTCACAGTATTCTGATTTGATTCTGTTGTCGTTGAAAGATTCTTAGGCTAAGCTCTGAGACCAGCTCTTTGGCTCCTTCTGAGTCTCAGCCAAAGTAAAAATTCGGCTGCTTGTAAAACAAGACATTTGTTTCATGTTTGTTCATGACCCTCAAGATAAAAGAACATAAAATGAGGATGTAGATAAATGAATGTCTTGCTACTATCATGTTGGTTTGTGTCAGCCTTGGATAAAGATTCATTCCGTGTCTTGAGGGAGTTCCAGTTTCAGTTTTATTGCAGAATTAGTTGTATTACACACAGACGGGTGAAAAAGTTAATGGATTTCCTGACAAGAAATTAAACCAAACATACTCATAAATGAAGAAATGATGCGTTCCTATGCCAGGCCTGTGCCTTCAGGGCAAGAGACGTAAAGCGCTTTTGAAAGCCTTTCCCATGGTCTCCATGAATCTGCTGCGTGTCTTTATTATGGGATAGTGACAGCATATTATGGGATAGTGACAGCAGTGTTCTGCTGATAGAATCAGAATGAATTTCTGTGGTCTGTCATCATGGCTATATACTCTTTCATTTGATTTTGTTACAGTCACATTTTCTAGAATGTCTGCTCATGAAAATGGTTGTGTGATTGTTACTTTTAAATAAACCTCATAAAATATTGTAATCTAATTCAACTTCTGTTTTCCGTATCCTATTAACCATAACAGTAGTGCAAGGCCATTTACACACTGCTTGTTGCTTATCTTCTCAGTGCCTAATTCTTGTTATACAAAGTTTGTTTTTAGGGCCTTTTACTGCCTAAATAATGATAAACATGATCAAATTTATGAAAAAAGTTTGAATGATTATGATTATCAAACACTCCCTTCAATCGCGGTTTTAGGGAGGAACGAAATGGCACCGCTGTGAGGGAAAGAAATGCACTAAAATCACAAAAGTGACTAGTTTCTTGCTGTCATTGCGAAGGCTACACACTGTAAAAAGTGATCAGTAGACCACTTGAAAAAGTGAGTAAACTTAAAATTATTAAGTAAATAAACTTCATGTAGTTGAAAAAATTAAGTTATGTGAACTTGACAATTCCACAAAACTTAATTTTTTCAATTACTTAAAGTTTAATGTAACAAGTGATGTAACTGGTGTTGCGACTGAACTTCGGAAACACTGACGATCGCAGCAAGCATTTTGTACAAATAGCTAATTCATTAGCTATTAATCAGTAATGAACAGTGTGTTACTACCAGAGTTAATTAAATTGCATGAGCCCTTCATATGGGCTTGCTGAATGTCATTTGGTAACACTTTTTAAGGTGACCTAGTTACGCATTACTACATGTACTTACTATATATTAACAGTGAATTTTGCATAATTGCAAGTAACTAACCCTAAACCCTAACCGTAACTTTATAGTACTTAATTAATATCACTCTGTACTTGAGTAAGTACAGTGTAACTACGTCACCTTAAAATAAAGTGTAACCTGTCATTATGTGGATGCAAAGAGTTGTTGTTTTCCTCCTACACAGATTTGGAGTTGTCCAGGCTGAGGCCTTCTCAGCAATACTGATGATTACACTGAACCAGGAGAGTGGATTTAAATTAGTGTTTACTGGCTGGGTTTTGCTCCATGAACCATGAGATGTGAACCCTCCTATGAAAGATCCACTCACTGAGTTTAGTGTTATGGGGGAAGAGGGAAAAATAAATATGGTGGAATGGGGAAAAAAAGAGGAGGGAGAGAGATTTTCATGGCCTAACTGCTGAGCCTTGTAATTAAGTGGAGAAGTTGGCTGAGGACTCGGGATGTTGTTTGTTCCAGCTTTGGTCCGTAAAGAGGAAATCGCTGCAAGCCATGTTATGACCACTGAGGAGCATGTTATCTTCAGCCACTTCTTGGCCAGCACTGTTGCATGCAGGGATATCTCTTCACTGTTTACATGGTACAGTTAAATTTCAGTAAAACTGTCTTCTCCTTGTTGATTTTCTTTCAATATGTTTTAAAAAAGTATGTCAACCTAATCTGAGACTTATGACATCGCTAGACTTTGAAATCATACAGAGACAGATTCTTGATGATCGCTGGCATCTGTATTTCTTTATGTGCACAAGCTCTCAGGATATTCATGTTCCCTATCCATATGTCTTTTTGCATAGACAGATCAGTATATTTTTTTAAAGAATGCAATGCACACATTAAATATGTGCACTCATGACCTACATGCTTGCATGGCCAAGGGAGTGTAGCATTATGATTGAACGACCTCTTTGTTCTGCAATTTAATGATATGTTGTATTTATTTAAGCAGTACATGTGAGCTACATATACTGAAAGGTACTTCTATTTATATAGTGCCAGAAGCATTAAATTGATTACAGTAAAGACATTGTTACAAAAGATTTCAATTTCAAATAATTGCTGTCTATTTATTAAAGAATCCTGATAAAAAGTATCCCAGTTTCCACAAAAACATGAAACTGTTTTCAGCATTGATAATAATGAGAAATGTTTCTTGAGCATCAAATCGGCATATTAGAATGATTTCTGAAGGATAATGTGACACTGAACACTGGAGTAATGATGCTGAAATTGTAGTTTTGATATTACAGGAATAAATAACATTTTAAAATATATTAAACCGAAAATTGTTATTTTAAATGGTCATACTGTTTCACAGTATTACTGTTTTTATTGTATTTCTGATGAAGTTTAAATATTGTAATGTACCATTTGTGTTTGCGCACAAGCTTTGGGATAGAGCTAAACTCATTAAATTAAAGATCATTAAACACACAGTTTGTTTAAACACTGACAAAAAAAGTCAAAAGGGAACAAACTCCTTATCCCTGTGGGTTTGTGGCTGATACTAGCTTAAAAAACAAACAAAAAAAAAACTGCTGCACAAAAGCATAGTTTTAAAATCCCACAGGAATTGTGTGCGACACTTATAATCTTTGACTTACTGTTTTCAACATACTATCAGTTGGAACATATAACTATCATTTAAAATGAAGGCACTAGTTGGTGTATGACTGAAGCAATTCTTACCAGGTCATAATTTTTCACATATACGTCATAAATTGACAGCCACAGGAAGTCTTAATGGACTACATTGTGTCCATATGTCATAAACTGAAGCATGTACACAGCAATTTTCATTGTCAGGTGTTCAAGCTCTAAAACGCTGTTTAAGGAATGCATAATTGCCTGTGTTTGTGTTAAGTGCGTAAGCTAATGGCAAAGTGCTAGTACAGCCGGTTGTGACTGCATTAGTGATGGGTGGAACCACTGCGCTGACACCATGCAAAAACAGCTAGATTCCTCAGAAGGACCATTCACGTCAGCCCAAGGTAAACTTTCACTCCCAACATCACAAATCTCTCTTTATTTCACTATAGTGAGACCCAATGATGGAAAAAGACCACAGTGTGCAGCCAGCGCTTGTTAAACATTACACACTGACTGAGGCTCTGAAGGAACAAACATGCCTTCTGGAGGGTTGCTGGAAAACTGCTTTGAATTTAATCCATTTATTTTTAGCTCTGTCTCCACTATGCTTGAATGCTGTCTTTACAGCATCAGGGTCCGCATGTGGTGAAAATGTAAAAACAACAATGCAGCTCATGTATATTCTCTTCTGTCTTAATGGATTAGTTCACCAAATAATTTTGTGCCACTTATTGTGTCATTACAAAATTGTATGTACTAATACCGGTACAATTTCATGCTTTTCTTACTGTACCAATTTCGGTACCAGAGCAAAAACTATTGAATTAAGTATTTGAAAAAAAATTGTGTCCCGTTTTGTCTCGTCCATTGGTTATCACTGTCAATCATCACTGTTTCCGATTCAATTGCGCATTTAAATATGGTTGTCAATCCTCAAACTCTGCAGTGTACTCAGCAGCATGAAAAACTAAACTTGTATTCTGATTGTGAACGGGTTATAAACTGAAAGAAAGAGAAGAGCCTCACTTATAATCACAAAGGCTGTCAAGCGCAAGCTCACTAAATTCTGCACTCTCTGCAATCTCCTGTTATAATAATAAAGCTTTCTTAATTGTACAATTAATTAGGTATTCAAGCACGAAGTGCTGAAAACCTATTGTAATTGCTATTTGAAAAAAAAATCCCCATAAAACGCATCGTGCAGCCCAAACCGTAAGGCCCAGAGACTTGAAACTCAGCCAGATGGTAGGCCTCAATTTGGGGACAACCCATCAGCTACAGCAACCAAAAGTACTAAATTGCTGTTAACTCCTCGACTGTTGGTCCTAGCCTCAAGCTTTTTACACCACTGTGATTCTTGGCTCAAGACGGACAAAATGTATATCTCCAATTTCGATTTAGGCAAGAAAAATTTTCCGCTATGTCGGATTTTGTCCAAAACCTACTTTTGCGAACTAGTCCCTGGTTTTTCGCCCGTTCGGAACCAAACCAGTCTAGGACTATTCTCTGGACTCTCTAGATCAATAATTATCGAAAAACAGTTGAAATTTTGCATTTGGGTGGCTGTAACAGGGTCATTTAGAAAAGGGGCGGGGCAAAATACAGTCAAAAGCCTATAAATCCTAAATGAAAAGTCAAAACTTCACAAAAATTGATGAGCATATGTGTCATAACATGGCGAAGAAGCATGCAAAGTTTCATGGAGATCGGACCATAGGTGGCGCTATAACTGTTAAAAAGCTTTAAAAACATATATTTCCTATGGTAAATTGCCTGTATTGGCTGTAAATGGTCTTTTCCATCTATTATGCCAGTGTTTAAATGTATGCTAAATAAAACTTAATGTCTTTTGATGCTTTTGTGCTTAACGGCCTTAACTGCTTGAACACCGCTAAATGCTGCTTGCAGCTTTAATATTTACATTGTGTTTACACTTTTTTGGTCACAATGAAAGGATATGCAAGTGTGTGGCTCGCATTGAACAAAACAAAATTTTGTGAGTTTTCAGCGGTAAGCAGATTCTGACTAACTTACAGAGTAGCACCTCTGATAGCCCATTGAAAAAAACGTGATGGTGAAAAGATAGTGAAACTGAAGCGCTTCTTCTCATGCGGGCGGATGAAGACAACGGCGCGCTGTTTATAGATCACTTCCGATGACTGTCATCACAGAATTTACCAGTATTTTGGTGCTGATGTGTGAATGTTCTCTTACCGGTCAAAATTCGGAACGCCGTTGCTTGTGGTGAACAGCATTTGTGTTTTTACCAGTAAAGTAATTTTGGCAATTTTACGGTAATTTACCGGGATTGCTGTGTGGAAGGGGCTAATAATTCAGTTCTTAACTGTCCATTAAAAGGAAAGATTAACAAAAAAGTATTACTTAAATTTCCTTCTGTTCATCATTCTTAAAACGTCCCCATTCCCTCAGTCCCCATTCATTGTAATTTCATTAAAGATTTTTTTTGTGCCCCACTTATGGAATATCATACAATTTCATTTTTGGGTGAACTATCCTTTCAAAGTTGTGGCATGTTATAGGGTATATAAGGTCATCCCTCTCATGATGAAGTTCTTTAATTGGCCGTCGCCCAGTTTATTGCCTGACAAAGTTTCTGTGGTGTGCTGAAAAATTTTGATATCCCAACATCACTTCATCATTTTTCTCTTTATGCTTCCATACTTGTCAGCTGAATTTATAGCATTCTCTCTAAAACTCACAGTACTTAGAGCTAAAGCAGCACTTAGGCTTCACACTGTTCAACTATCCCTCCAGGGACATACAGTGAGCTAGATGAGCACATGTATGTTTTACTTATGGTCCGTACGGATCATGCATCAACTATGATACTTTTTACCCCTAGTTTTTTTTACACTTTTACATTTAAGTTTGGTTCTTTGCTAGAATAAACAGAGTAAACAAAGTTGTGTTTAAAAGCTGTTATAATGAGCACTTTTGAAAATGAAATGATCCTTGAATTTTCCAAAGTTTGCAGGGTTAATGGCTTTTAACACTTCTGAAGTTTGGTTAGAGGAACAAGTGAACTAGATATACACAAGCAGAACTATATTTTGCGCTTAAGTTATACAGCTGTTCAGAAACTGCTACACCATTTTTCTTATACATTTTTCCCACGCCACTCTTATTGAAATACAATCATAGAGAAATTTCAGATAAACTCACCCTTAAATGGCAGATTAAAACAAAACAGACTGTGGTTGATCACTATAGATGTTGTCTAAGTAGGCATTTCTTGGCCAGTATAAGCTGCAATATGGACCAGACTGTATGTCATTTAATTAAAGCTCTTGGTAAACAAGACTAGGCTACTAAATATGTGACTTGTAACTGCTCACAACTCATATTCAAGACTATTCATACTTCATGCAATTCTCTTGTGAGCGTGAGCAGCCATTCTTCGTTAAATCCCCTCTGAAATCCATTTAAAGCATGGATCTCCTCCATTTGCTCCGCTCTGCAGGAGTCTGCTACTAGATTGGGCCGTTGTTGATTTTGCTGTTGCTTTTGGCTCCCGGTGCAGTTACACTGTTTTGCCAGCTGCGCGCCGTCTTTTGTTTTTGCCCCCAGCATCACGTGCTGGATACTCAAGGAGGTGTTTTCTCAACGTGCCAACAGTTGCAATCTGGCTCACATCGAGGAAATGAGCCGTATTTCAGAAGAAAGACGTTTGATTAGCATCCATTTGTTGCATGCAAAATTGAGTCTTAATGCGTGAAACTGTAAAATGATATGCTCGTTTTACAGTTACTGTTGCAATCTAAACCAGCTCTGACTCAGAAACTGGCTTAATTTGAGGGAAATCTGCAAGTGAATCATCATAAAAAGAAGCATTTGTATCCATAAAGACATCAAGAGTAGGAGGTTGTTTGCAATTATGGCAAATGTTTGAGTAGTAAGCAGTTTTTGGACTTTGAACTTGTCTGTGATTTGTGTATTGCTGTAGTCTTCATAGAGAGTATTGAGCACATACATTAGCAAACATCACACTGACTGTGTAGCCTCAGCTGATTACACTGAGTCACTGTGTACATTAAAGGGAGCCACAACATTACACTGTTACACATTCTGATGTTATTGCTCTCGTGAAAAGGCCTGTGGATGAATTACAAGTTAACTCTGAATTAATTTGAAGACTTCCTTCGTCCCTTCCTTCCTTCATTTATTTATTTGTATTTCCTTCTTTGCATGTTTCTTTCTTTCTTTCCTCCCATTATCCTTTCCTTATCTTTTCTTTCCTTTCCTCAGTTCCTCATTTTGTTCCTTTCCTCTTTTCATCCTTTTGTTCCTTCCTTTCTTTCCATTAATTTCTTTTCTGTCCTATTTTCCTTTAATTCTTTTACTTAATTTTTTGTTTGATCACATTTCCTTCCTTCCATCCTTCCTTCCTTTAATCCTTCCTTTTCCATCCTTCCATCCTTTGTTTCCTTTCTCATTTTTTCCTTTCTCATACTTTTCATTTTTTGTGGCTATTATTTTAATTTGCTTCCTCCTTTCCATCTGTACTTTAAATCTTTTTTTTCTTTCCTTCCTCACATTATCCTTTTCTTTCCTTATTCTTTTACTTCTTATTTGTTTGATCTCATATTTCTTTTTTCTTTCTTCCTTCCTTCCTTCCTCCTTACATGAAGGCCTAATTTCCCGCAGTGCTGTGTTTGCAGAACTGCTTTTGAGTCCGTCATTCAGGTTAATGTTCCTCGGAGCGTTCAACTTAAAGGCTAAACCAAATGGCTCATGTCGGTTCGACTGAGGAGGAGTGAGGAATTAGAAACCTGACAGGCCGCCTCCCTCGTTTAGGCATCCGGTCGTTTCCATGCAGAGCACATCCAAAACTCCACTTCCTCTCTGTCTTTCACTGCGGTCTCGGTCAGGGACGGGAGAGAAGGAGGGGGATCGTGGGATGACCGGCGGCTGAAGCGAGTGTGGGAGCGTCCGCTCTCTGTCTCCGACCTCACAGGGCGTTGTGCACTGAATATTAAACTTCTCCCTCCATTGTACCGTTGGCTGTTTAGACTACTGTCCGTTCAGTTCTTTATATTTGTGTTATACATTTCATTTGTTATATTTTTCCTTGTTGACTGTTAATTGTCAGATTCTTTTTTGAAGAACTTGGCTAGAAGACATTGGTCAAGGTCAATGCCAAGGAAGTCTTCTCTTCTAATGGAGTAGAGCATTGAATAATGGTCTGTTAATTCAGTGTCAGTCTTAATCAAAGCTCCGATAGATAAGCGGAGAATCTGGACTGTGATGGCGTTCTTTATCAGGCTGTCTGGATCGGGCTCTCGCGATTGATTCCGGGGAGAACAGAGCATCCCTGTGTCTGTGGACCAGCAGAGCTTGTCCTGCGAGTGACTCCGCTCATATTAATCATTTATGTGGTTCCCAGGTGTCTGGCCTGTTAACTGACTTGCAGTGACCACAGGGGAAAATCCCACTGCTTCTCTTCTCTGCACACTTCTCATCCTTCCAAACCTCTCTGCTTCTCTTCTCACCTAATCTCAAGAGGCCACTCATGCCAGCTGAGGGTTTACAGCCTCGTCCTCCCACCCTCTGTCACGCTCTATCTCTTTCCATCCCTGATTTTGGAAAGATTGCTTCAATTAAGCTAACGGCAGGGTTCCTTAAGCCATTAGCGATGTTGCTGGAAGCCGTGTGCTGTCTAGCTCCGCTTTGCTCCCTGTAGATTGAGGAAGCCCCATGCTGCTGTCTGGTTATTCATGTCACAAACTCTCTTAGTGAATCATATGAAAACACCAATGTTGCTATTTCAAATTAGGCTGGGTGAGGGTCTATTCAGGATTTTATTTATAGCAGCTGTGGTTCGTTTCGGTTTGACCATCTTTGCATAGTTCTTTCTTAGAAAAACCAAAATGTTGCGACGATACCATGGTAGAATGATGGTATCAGATGCTAATACCATAGAAGTTACACATATGCTATCATACACTCTATCACGTACCCTTCTAAAAGGTACACCTTTACTTATTTACCCCTAAAGGGTGCATATTAGTACCTTAGAGGTACATTTTAGTACCAAAATAGTAAATATTAGTGCCTTCTGAAAGGTGTCTGTGACTGCTTTTGTACCTTTTTTTGTTTTGTTTTAGAGTGCACTGAATGGTTTATTGGGTACCATGCAGAGAACGCTTTGGAATATGTGCATATGATATTATTCTCCTTGCTATTATTGATCATACTTGGGGTTAGAGATTTAAACAGACCCATGGAGGTGTGCTATTACTTTTCAAAGCAATCAGATTTTTCATCTAGCGGACAATAAAACAGACACTAAATGACATAAAGACCAAAGGCCATTGCACACTGGGTCTGAAATTCGCATCCAAAATTTTTGCACATAAAAAAAAAAAAATTCGACCTCACGTTATGTCAATCACGCTTGCACACTGTCTACGAAACTTTTGTCCGTAATAAAAAAAAATTCGGATCGGGTTCGATTTTATGCGTTTTTCTTGCTCCTTGCTAAGCTCCTCTCGGCGCAATCTCAGGATTGGATGGACCCAAAATCACAAAATCATCCTCACTTCTTGACGAATCCATTTTGTATTTTTTGCGTTTTTTCCCCGCAAAGTTTTAATAAATACACATCGGACTCAGTGTCCAAGGTTTCTGTGCGTGACAAATTTTTAGGCTGACGAACACAAAAAACGCATACGAAAATTTCGGACTCAGTGTGCAATGGCCTTTATGGTGGGTTCTTTTGACAAAGGCTGGAATACACTGCCTGACTTTTAAAATCTGAGCAGTTATTCTTTGAAAATGGTTATAGAGGAAAAACTGGGCATCATACTTTAAATGACTGTGGATCGCACACAGTCTGATTTTTAAAAAAGTTGCTAGCCTCAGCCAGCATTTTTGATAATTTTTAAAAAAAAATTCATGGCCCCCCGGTGTTTATTTTATTCTTAACATTCACATAAACATATTTAATCTGAACATTCAAAATATAAAAAAAAAAGAACAGAGCCTCTGCTTTTAAACCAAAAACCCAGTTTTATTGTAGCTTAATGCATTTTTTTAATCAACACTTGAATGTGGGCAAGTTTCATAAAAAGGCATTTTGGGCAAAAAGCTGAGAAAATCACGTTTTTGGCAAAGACTACATCCAGATCGCATTCAGAACAATGATCAAAACACAGATGGAGTAGATTGAGTCCATCAACACCCCTAATGCTTGCACAGTCATATACCTCGTCCTGGGTCGACATTTCATTCAGTAACATTAGACACTTTTGATTTATTTAATATGGGTATTATTTTACATAACCATCTGCTTAAAATATTACATCGCTCCTGCTGAAGATGTCACAGTGCCCCCTACCGTATAACAGTGAAAACACTGAAAGCCGGAAATTTCCATCAATGACGTGGGAAGCGTTTTCTCACAAATGGCGCAAATTTCCATCAGTGGTGGGGAAAGAGTTAATTACCTTTTGGATGTAAAATAAATGTTCAAGTATTTAATAATTTATCATATGGCCAACTATACTTTTAAATACTCAATGTAGTAGCCTAGAAATCAGAGCTGCTGATACACTGCCGTCCTCTTTCATTCCGCAATGTGTGTGATGTAAAACTGATCTAAGAGTGAGGTTATAGGGTAACTAGCACGCGTGGGCTGATAAATTTACAATTTTCTTGAATGACAGCCAGATGCAGATGCCCAAACGTGTGTCCTTTGTCCTGGATTTGAGGGCAGATGCGAGCGTCCTGCTGGACAGTGCTGTGGAGAGCTCTCGCTGAGAGAGGAGGCATCTGCTGTGCTTTTCAGAAACCACCTCTTGTTCCTCAGCTCCAGTCTCCCTCTCTTTTCAGCCCAGGCGGAACTCGTCACCTCTTCACATCCTCGTTTTCTGCCCATTTCTCACCATGTCATCCCTCACACTGAGGAAACAAACAGACAGATGTCTTATTTTCTACCACCTGCAGAGCTCCACCCACCCACAGGGGTCGATCTTCTTGCCGACCCACGTTCATGCCCACAGTCTGTGACACCGGGGCTTTTTAACTTGGCAAGTGAACATCGATCGGCAACGATTTCCTGTCTGTGATGACTAAGAGGGCTGGAGATTGATCACTCGCAATTGTCTAATTGTGTGGCGTGGGATTGCGCGCATGCTTATTTGTGTGTTTCCATCCAAGTGAGTGAATGGAACCAAAGAGAAGGGATTTTATAAAGTGCTTGACAACTGTAGACCTCCCACTCCAAACGCTATGGCTTAGAATCTTCTCATTTGCAATCTGCCAGCAAGGACAATGTGTGTGTCCGGGGGTAGTCCATTGTCTTTCAAATGAAGCTTTCCCCCCTGCAAAACTGGAACAGAAGGTCATGAAAGCTCCCTCCATCCTATGCTTGAAAAGCTCATTTGTGGGTGGACCTCTTTGTTGACGCAGATTCTGCTGATTGTGATGCAGGTCCAAAATTGGACGTCTCTCTACTCTGACCTTGTCCTAGACCGCCGGTCGTCCTGTATTTAGAGTAATTCATCAACGACGCCTACTCACTCGCTCATTAATATTAAAAACGATGAACTCATGCGGAGTACGCAAGTGTCGTATCTGACTAATAACTAGTATTGATTGGGATTCATGTCATCAGCTATCAGTAATTCCCTTGTTTAAAATTATCCATATGCGATAACAGCTGCATGGCTGGGTTGGCAATGTACGCTTATTTTCCCCTAGGTTTTGTCCACTCAAAAATCAATCAGGAAAAAAAAAAAATAGATTATTTTCACAGTGAGTGGCGGTTCCTGTTTTTTTTGTTTGGCTCCTTGCTTAACAACTGACTTCAAATTGACTTCCCAGTCGTTACTCTGGAGTCGATTTGAGTTGATTTGATCTTAATTCATTTAGGATGTATGCTGGTGCAGCCCCTAGGCTGTTTTGGAGGTTAGTATTGATTTGTATTGCTAATTTTTTTTTAATGTTACAGTGTTTTGGTGTAAATTTATAACTAGATTGGATTGGCAAAAATAGGATAAAGGGTATTAGAACCAAAGGCTGGTTGTGTTGGGCTGCATGGAAGACTGAAGCTTCTTTATTACTTCAGCATGGGTTCTCTGGCACTGGATCAAACAACACACTGGACAAATGGGTGAGAAACAATTGTCCACACTGGTGAGAACAGGGCAGTCACACCAGACCTGCTGCTGTAATTCAGCCAAAAAGATCTTTGTTGCTGAATAAATATGGAGTGGGTTTAAGGTTGCCTAATAATGTACTATTAAATAATATTGACAGATCCGACTTTTGATTTGAATAATATATTAGTAAATGCTTTATTTGACATCAGCTGAGGTTAATAAGTCCATTTTTCATTGTCATTTCATGTTAATTGATAAGTTAACTTATGTTAACAGGTGGAACGTTATTGTAAAGTGTGACCATTTTAATTTGAATTCCCATTTTGAATGTATTATCAAAGCAAGCCAATCAAACAGAACTAAACATAGGTTAAATGTGAACAAAATAGTATGTTTGGTTTTATGTACAGTATGTCATTGAATTTTTTTTTTTTTTTTTTTTTTTTCACATGCAATTGAACTTGCCATTGGCGTGTTTATTGGCGTGTTCGGACTGCAGGAATTGGTAAATATTTTAGTTATAGGAACGCCTTTTGAGGAACTAAATTAGCTCCTACTTCAGAGTAGAGTCTAACCCAGCTCAATAGGAACTACCAGTGACGTAAGTGTCCGTTGATTGGCCAAACCCATGTGAAACACACACACCTGTCATTTTTACAAAAAACGCTTACACACAGATTATAGCCTATATATTAACTCTACGAACATGGAAAAAAGTGATGGATGGACCTCTCAACCTTTACACTAAGGAGAAAATCCAATGCAACTTTGAGGAGACCAAGAGAAACATATGTATTTTTGCTCAGCTAGCAACACTGGGCATCAACTACACGGAATACGCTAATAACTTTTCATATACTGTCTACTTTCTTTGTATTCAAGTTCTATCTAATAACGTATTAGACAGGACTGTTAAACAGATTGAAAACTAATGAAGATGGAGAATGGGAGCGCTGTGTGCTCAGGCTATGGCTTGCGTCTCTTCAGAGTTCCTGCTGCCGGTGGGAATGCATCGAGGAAAATGCCCCTAGGGGAACATTAGTTTTCGGGGAAACCACTCTGGTGGCTAGTCCCTAGAACTGTGTTCCTAGAACCACCTGGTGCCAAAGGGGCTAATCTGTAAATCAGAATTTCTTATTTCCAAATGCTGAAAAAGAAGGCTTGCACATTTGTCCCATGCAGTGTCCATAAAGTTAAACTGTTGAGTTCTCCATTACTGTCGCAGTTGGGGTTCAATACACTTGTGTATTTCATAAGTCCTTGTTATCAGCAATCCTGTCTGAAAATAACGCAGCCTCAGGCACCTGTGAATGAATTAACATCCATTACATCAGCTCCTCACATTGCCTGTTGACTGCTGGCGTCACCTGCAATCTCCACCACGTAGTGTATAAATCATGCTCACTTATCACTGTGTTCAGTGTGGCTATCCTTGCTGTGACTTCTCTTACTTCTGCCTGGCATATAAGTAAGGGTTAATGCCCGACGAGGTGTCCATTGTCAGGTTTTAATGGACGACGGCGAGGTGTGAACCGGCCGACGCGCAGCAGAGGGACAATGGACACCTCGGAGGGCATTAACCCGCTTATACCATGGTCACTTGTCAAATAAAACATGTTTAAAACATTAGTTTATATTTGAATTAGGCTAAATCTAGTTTTTACAAATAATAAATAATAACTCGCCTGACGGTTTATTTAGCAACCGGAGATATTTATAGTCCGCTCAGCTTGTAGAACCCTTCAGGTTCAAAAATGCATTTTTTTTTTCATGAAAAACAAAGGTAGGCATAGTTATTTTTTTATTACACATAAAACAATTAATCAAACAACAAAAACAGAGCAACAGCGGTGTAATTTTCAAAGCTGGAGTCCATTTCTTTTTGAACAATAAAGTCTCTGAGTGTATTTACTGCCCATTTCGAATTTTTTTTCGTGTTGATCTCATCTTTTTCGTCTTCTATTTGATTCAATTCTCCCGGTGTTATCTCTTTGTGTCGTTTCTCCGTTTTATTTAAATTTTTTCTTTCTTCAGCAGCATCCCAGTCGTCAAAGTTGTCATATTCTCCATAAATGTTAAAAGAAATAACGAAGTCGCTCATTGTTGTATTAGTAGGCTATGTAATATCTAACTAACGTTAGATGTTTGTTTTGATAGAGCAAATTGTTAACGGATACTTTGACTGCATGTTGCTATGGTTACTCTCAGCTGTTGTAGGCAGCACATTTATTTATTAATTTTGAATGGTAAACAGGCAGTTTCACCAGAACTACTTTACTAGGTGTCCTCTATCACTTTTTAACGGACACCCTGCAGCCAATCAGAATCGAGTATTCACCCAGACCATGGTATAAGCATATACAAAGGATAGTTTGTTCATTAAGAAAAATCTACCATTTACACACCTTCATGTAATTTCAAACTGGTTTGACTTTCTTTCTTTAGTGGAATACAAAAAAAAGATTATCATATTATGAAAATGAATATGAGTCCCTTCTCTCAACTGTAGAACTGAAGAAAAATAAAATAACTCATATCATGTAACCATTGTGTTCAAAAAAAGTATTTAGTATTGTTTTGGGTGAACTATTCTTTTCTCTAAATCAACAGTATATTGTCAGTTTGTGTTAAAGGCCCACTGAAATGCCTTGAAACGTGCAGCATTATTCAATGTGTTGATGTAATGTCCACTTAAACAGGAAGACAGGATGGGACATATTGATCATCTCCTCCCCTTTTTTAAAATAGCCAATAGTGTTTCGTTAATATCATATATCGGCCAGAGCCGTTGAGCTCGGTAAAGCCGCAGTTTCCTCCTAATATCTAACCGTTTCTCCTCTTAATCTCCTCAATAACGCTATAAAATACAGCATTCTGTGCAGAATTCAAATGATACGTTCTGTGGTCTGTGCCGACTTGCGCATATGATCCGCTCTGTGCTATCGTGTCTCTGGACCGGAGCAGACTGTGTGTGTGCGCTGTGGCGATTCCATTGAAATTTGAAACTATACTTTATTCACCCCAATGCATATTTACACTGTCGGAATTGTTCTCATCCCCTATATAGTGCACTTACCATTGTGCCATTAACCATGTAGAAAATAGTGAATGTGTGAACAAGTGACTGATTTCAGCCGCAGCTTCAGCGTCTATTTATAGTGTAGGGGGCGGGGCTTCTGATTCTAGAGAGCATTTTATTGGACAGAAAATCTGATGCGAAATGTAGAGTGTCAACAAAATCATCGATTCATATTGGCGGAAGCGAGAGACTAAGTTTTGAATGCTTAGAACTTCTAAATACGAATTATAAAATACGAAAATAAGCACATGGCACATTCAATTCAAATTTTTAATTTAAATTCATTTACATTTGTATGTGTATGTCTGTGTGTGTGTGTATATATATATATATATATATATATATATATATATATACAAGCGTGCCGCACAAGCCCTGAAAAGTGAAGCCAAAGCGCCTCGATCGCCCCCTGGTGACCGGTCCTAGTATAGCTCATAAACCCCGCCTCCCCGTGTTATTCAATGGGACGTGAGACCAACTAAACAATTAAATTACACTTCACATATCTTTTTCCAAAGATAGTTTCTGTCATTTACTGTAGTTTTCATCACGATGATGTAATTTCAAGTGTTTGTTTTTAAAATAAGTTTGTTTTTAGTTAGTTATTTGATGCTATAAAAACGGTGCTGTGGCGTACATGATTGACAGCTGTGTTTGACAGGTTCTCTGAGCAAAGTAGTCACTGAAGCAGCAACAGACTTTTTTTCGGGATCTTTGGAGGAGTGAGGAGATTGGATCTTTAAATTTAATATCTAAATTTCTATAATTAATTATTTCACACCAACATAATGGTTTGTTCTGCAGCAGAGGCGCGTGCTTACGCTTGATTCAGCGGGAGTGAGGGCGGGACCAGAGCGGGACGTTGATTTCGCGGCTTTACTTCCTGCTCACTACTGCGCATGTCCGGTCCCGAAATCGCAACTGCGCAGACTCAAGTCCCAAGATGTCAGCGCCATATAGGGACAATGGCGGCTTCACCTCTCGCCAATGGAAGAGAACGAAGGGGCGTCGTCCATCTTTTTTTACAGTCTATGATATATATATATATATGTGTGTGTGTGTGTATATGTGGTTACGTTGTAAACTACACATTTAGTTAGTTCAAAGTGTGATTTGACACAGAAGTTGGCTTTCATCAGTAGGGTGTAAACTTTTGCTAATAATATTAGGTCGTTTTGGGGGCCCTGTTTTGATGTGAGCTAATGGACTCCCCGACCAGAGCATGTATCAACGTTGACTCCTCATCACTGGACCATGGGGTGTCGTCAAGACAACCTCAAGCTACAAAGAGCCTTCTCAAGCCCATTCAGAGGCACGAGAGAGAGGGGCTTTTGTGCTGGAGTTGTGGGTGGGAAGTAATATATTCATTTAGTGTGCAAACAGAAGAATAAGCATCCTAACTCTGCTCTGTTCACTAGCGCATTTCATATCTGATCTGCAAACAGAGGTTCACATTCAACATGTTTCCCATTTGTCAGCAAGATGAATTGGTTTTGGAGATGGTCATACAGATTACATATGGACACAGACACACACTCACACACCCGTACATGAACTCATGTCACAATGAAGCCGACAGCTGAGAGATTAATGACTCTATCACTGAACTTTATGCAGAGAGACTATAAGCCATTAAACAAATGCCGAGACTTTTCAAGCATCCCGGCGGGTTACTGGCTCAACCAATGGTGCAAGTTTGGTTGTTTCTCTGGCCAATTGCTGACGGGGAAGTTTTCTGGAAACTTCATCATTATTTTCGGTGCTAGTGGAAGCAGAATACACTTTAATTTTGAGGTACCATGTTGAAACTTCATCTGATTGTAAAAAAAAAAAAACTTGATAACTTGCTTCAATCCTCCATGAAAAATTTTACCTCTTTATTTGCGTTTTACACATTTACTCAAAAGAAAGAAATCTAGAGTTATGTTTAAAGAATTATGCGTAATCATACAGGTTTGGGATGATTTGAGGGAGAGTAATTTTTACTCCGTTCACTTTTGGGTAAACAATGACTTTAAGTATATACTTTTGTTTGGGGTCTCAGAAACACCAGGAATAATTCATGAAGAAATGTAATAAGGATGCACAATGTTTTGCTACCTTATCAATTATAGAGTGATTTTAGAGATTTTTAATTTATTGTTATGTGGCAATATTGAATATTTAATTGAGCTCATTTCTCTAATTTTACATATAGATTACCTTTGCCATACATTATAATGTTGTCGTACTTTCCTAAAACAGAAAACCCCAAACAGAAATGACAAACTTTAGTTTTATATTTGTCTGGATAAACTGGAATTGAATTCAGTCAGATGAACACACAAAAAGATTTTGAATGGAAAATAATAGGTTAATTTCTAAATGATGTTGTTGTTGTTGTTATTTGTATTTTTTGTTTTTGTTTGTTACATGCTGTACAAAATTCTGGTATGTAGGACCACAAAAAGAACCAAAC
The DNA here is from genome assembly GCF_051911475.1 of Siphateles boraxobius. Classification (NCBI taxonomy): domain Eukaryota; kingdom Metazoa; phylum Chordata; class Actinopteri; order Cypriniformes; family Leuciscidae; genus Siphateles; species Siphateles boraxobius. The sequence goes on from NW_027509195.1 coordinate 3,766,474, forward strand.
CAGTTGAGGGTAAAACACGAGGCTAAAAGGTTTCACAATGATTAGTGGTTGACTATAAAGTGTTTATCCATGTTGATTTTAATGGCTTTAACTATATTTGGATGGCCGATATTATGCTGAGGCCTTTGGCTCCTGTTCAGCTGCCATAATCAGTAAACCATTTATGAAGCTGTCCAGCAGGAATGTGATTTCGTATGACCAGCCGACATACCGTAATTCAGGCAAGTGTGAATGTTATCAGCTGTCTTTTTCATTGGCTATAGTGTTTCATCATAGTGGTGCTAAATCCAGTTCCTGATGTATGTGTACAGTCACTGCCTCTGTCTGACACAGCACACGTCCCCTGACTCACAGTAGGCAGCGTTGTCTTGTCTAGACACAGGAGTCAACATGCAACCAAACTGAATGTTTAAAGGCATAGTCATGTTTAGTGCAAATGTTTTTTTTGTTTTTTTTTTAAGAATGCTTCTCTTTTTCATAAAAAGACTATTCATAATAACCATTGCCGCCATAAACAAAAATATCATACAAATTGTTTTTTGAAAGACTATCAGTGAGTAGATAATTAAAGTGATTTTTTACAGTGAAATAGTTCAATAGTTTTAGTATTTAATTTAGTAACACTAATATTTATAATTATTACTAATAAATTATAATAATAATTACTCTATAGTCATATTGCTATAGTAAACATATTAATATGAAATATTTATTAAACATTTATTTTACATGTATATTATTATTAAATTTTTTTTTTGAGTAGTTGTGTAATTATAATGATTTATTTATTATAGTTATTTTTATATAATAATTTTAATAATATATATTTTTTAATTACAATAATTCTTATTTTGTTTAATAATAATAGTTGTAACTATTATTATTGTTGTTGTTGTTATTCTTAATATTATTATTTTAGTCATATTGCCTTAATATGTGCGCGTGAACTCAATGACCAATCAGAGGTGTTTCAAAATCTGTTCAACCGCACTCAAAATGCTAGAGGGAAATGCTGGTATAGTCACATATTTAAAAATGTCAGTACCGACTAGGTACCAAAATTGGTACTTTTGACAATACTAGTATAAAGAAAATACTATAATTATTATGTGATTATGTAATAATACACATAAATAATAATTTATATTTTTTATTAAAAACAAGACTTGGTACCGAAGTCGGTACTTTTGACACACTATTTTACACAAAGCTATTAGCTACTATGGTAAGCTTTTCGAAAAGAGCATGAAGATATTTCATATCAAATTAATTTGATATAACATAAGGTCGAGTACATGATGAGTCAATTCCATCTTTGGATCTGGAACGAATATTCAAATGTACTTGAAGGCATGTTAGGAAATGGCGACTTGATTCTCATGACCCTTCACTGACCTCAGCTTGGCACCAGCCTAAGACGCCTAATTAAATCCCTGTCACATCGGAGGTCACTCAGACACTCTTTCCTTGTTCCATCACTGTACGATTCATCAAATCCGCTTCTGGAGTTCACTAGAAAGGCTGAGAGTGTGTTGAATAATTGAAAACGTCCCAAACCCCAAGCCCGTCTCAGAACTTCCCCCGATAAACGTGGTCACGTGAACCTACTTTTCATCTGAACATGTGACAGGGCTCCAAAAGGCTGTTCAGCCTCGCGCGCAGGTGTGCGGGTCGTCCCCCATCTCACAGTTTGATACCGGTCTTGTTTTATACCGCTCAGCTGAAGCTGTGGGATTTCTTTTCTGGTCAGCTTCTCAGAGGGGGACGGACATCGCCCTTCTGAAAAACGTTATGATGGGAAAAGCCATGAAAAATTCATGACACACAGCCATATTAAGAAGCTGCTGGGGGCCTTTAAATGCTCTTCAAACAAAGTGACTTGCATTGTGTTAGAGAGATGTTTAACATGTGCCTCATTAAATTTGATTTATCAGTTTTGAACTCTGACTGACATCTGATACACAAGTCCGTAATGTCTTGCCAAATCCTGAAATGCAGTCTGTTTAATTATGATTGCATATAATTTCAGTAATTAATCTTGGCAGATGCCCTTTATTCCTCACTCTCAATCACTGATTCCGCTTCCTTCCTTTCTTGATCAGCATCCAGTTGTTTTTTGGTGGTCTGTTTGGCAGCAGCTGTCAATTGCTATTGTGATGCTGCCCGGCATTCAGTACTTCACCACATAAACCAAGATTCAGATCAGCAGTTGTGCCTCTGCATTATTGATCACTTGAGAAGGACAGTTTTGATTCTTCGCACTATAGGCCTCAGCCCCTGGCCTTCAGTCACTTAAAGGAATAGTTCACCCACAAATTTAAATTTTCTCATAATTTACTCAGTTTCAAGCCATCCTAGGTGTTTATAGCTTTCTTCTTTCAGCCGAACCCAATCGGGGTTCTATTAAAAAATATCCTGGCTCTGGTAGCTTTGTAATGGCCTTGAATAGAGCTTTTTGAAGCTCCAAAAAGGGCATCTAGCATCAGGAAAGTAATCCACAAATAAATTCCCCACGTTTCTCAGAGATTATGTGAAAATGATCTTTGTAGACAGGGACAGAACATTTCACTCACACATTTTGTACCTTTCTGTGCATAACTTTTGGGCAGCGATTGCACTTCTTCCTTTGTTTGGGTCTTCACTTGTCCTTTCCAGTGGCCTTTCTCTACAAATTCATTCAAAATCACATACTGTCTGAGTAGGTACTTCATTTGATGAAAAATTATTTTGCAACCATTAAAAAGTATGTACTATAGTATAAATATGCATGTGTGTTGTATAAACGCAATCTAGATGTACTAGGTTAGCGTTTTTATGTGACCTACAGTATCAGGGTGCTTTATGCCTACTGAATACTGTAAATTCAGATATTTCAGGACATGTGGCTGGTTTCTGAAGCAATTTTGTGGTTCGGAATCAAAGGTCACAACATATTTTTGAGTAATCCAAAGAGTTCCAAGCATATAAATATTTTTTATAATATATTATAAAAAATAAATAAATGATAAATTCCATAGAAAATGGGGTAGTGATACAAAAATGTTTTTTCTCCACATCTTATGACCAAGAAATATGAAAAAGACATTGATGGGATCAGAAACAATTTTTTTGAGGAGTTCATGGTATGTCAAATAAAACATGCAAAAAATCACAACCTGTCGGGTCAATTTGACCCCTTTTATGCTTTTCTGGGGTTAATTAAAATAAAGGTGAAATAAAATAAAATTAGAAGTTTAAGATGAAAAACATAAACTTCATTTTTTGTTAAAATGAACTGAAATAAAATTACAAAATAATTAAGTTAAGTTGAAGTATTAATATTTCTAAAACTGAAATAAAAATAAATTAAATCTAAATAAAAATTAATTACAAAAGCACATAACACAAATCATGTAACCGAATTTTTAACAAAAATTACAAAAGCACATAACACAATTACTAAAACTGAAACTAAAAATATAAAAATAAAAGCTAATTAAAAAACGATTAAATAATATATAAATAATACTAAAATAACACTGGTTTGGGGAGCTACTTTGACATAGTCAGTTGAACTCTATCGCCCCCTTTAGTACAGTACCACACACACTTGCAATATGTTGGTTAAGCATTTGTGTCTCCATTTGCATACTCAGGCCAGAAGAATACTCTATATAAGCTAGTATTGAATCAAATTGCATCTTGAACAATGGGGTTGTGGGTAATATTAGCCCAAAATGGCATGCATGGGTGCATACTCTAAAAATCCACTCTAGAACTTGGGACCCACCTCCTAATTCAGCATACTTCACATTTTTCATGCTATACAACTCATGAAATGAATTATATGTTCATATTCATCTCACATGTGTTTCTGTTCTCATACTGTAGTTGCTTTCTGTGATGTGATGTGGCATTTGTAGGGTATCATGGACTTTCTGTCAGTACACTGGCACATTGAGGCACAAATGAAGTCGCTCGCATTGGTTTCTGTGCCAAGTGTAATTGTGGGCATAGGCGAGCTTGTGAAAGAGAGTTGGAGAGACCACAGCATGTCAGTGACAGCACAGGCAGATACAGTGAGACTGGTGAGAAACAGAAGACTTGGCTGTGCGAGTTTGGTGGTGTCTCCACCCGATCTGTAACCGTGACATCGGTGGTTTAGGATGGGGATATTTATAGCGCTGAGGGTCCAGCTGTCATGGGAAGTTCGTCTGCTTGGAGGAAGTTGGACACTCTGTCAGAACTCTGGGTTTAAGTGTAACGCTGCTATGGTTATTTATTTGTTTTTATGGCTGATCTTTGCAGACAGACTGCTGTGAAGTTCTGGGCCCGGTTGCATGAAAGCCCTTAAGTTAAGAACCCTAAGTTATAAGGTTAAGGGTACGTTAGTGAAACATGGGTTGCAAGATAAAAACCTAAGGTCCACTTAAGGAATGTCATGAAGTATTTTCCCTCATTTTAAACCCACGAGCCCCTTTCGTTCATCTTCGGAACAGATTTCTGTCCCTCTATTGACGGCTCTGCAACTACCACTTTGACGCTTCAAAAAGTTCATAAAAAGATTGTAAAACTAATCCATATTAATTGAGCAGTTTAGTCCAAATTTCAGACTCGATTGCTTTGTATAATGAACAGATTGAATTTAGGCTTTTATTCACATATAAACATTGATCAGCGAACATAAACATAAGCTCAAATGTGCTTTGTAACATGAGAATAAACCACATTGGTTCTTGCAGAAGCTCAAACGTCCTGCGTAACACGAGAATAAACCTCACTGGTTCCTGCTGAAGCTCAAACGTGCTGCGTTACAAGAGAAAAAACCTCATTGGTTCCTGCTGAAGCTCAAACGTGCTGCGTAACACGAGAATGAACCTCATTGGTTCCTGCTGAAGCTCAAACGTGCTGCGTAACACGAGAATGAACCTCATTGGTTCCTGCTGAAGCTCAAACAAGCTGCGTAACACGAGAATGAACCTCATTGGTTCCTGCTGAAGCTCAGACGTGCTGCGTAACACAAGAATGAACCTCATTGGTTCTTGTGTAAGCTCAAACACGAAACATGCTTTGTGAAACTTCGAAACCTTTGCGGATCATTTGTTTCAAACCAGTGATTCGGAGTGCGTATCAAACTGCCAAAGTCATGTGATTTCAGTAAACAAGGCTTTGTTACGTCATAATTTTTTAGAAATTCTAATGGTTCGCTGCTCGGGGGCAATGATCTCTGTGAACATGGATGGACACTGCTGTGCACTTAATTGAATATGTTTTTCCCACGCTGTTATTCAGGCTTCTAAACGCCACCTAAATCATAACACAATATTGTTGGTCATTTTAGATCAGATGTGCTTTCCCTGTCTAGGTGGGCAGTTCTTGGCTAGTATAAGCTGCAAAGTTGGACAGACATTATCCTGATAGTGAAAAGTCCGGCTACGCAAGGAGGACTATGGAAAGGTCAACAATAGTGTCTGGAATGCAGGGTATGCTGCGATGCCCCTCTATGTTCAAGAGCTCTATTAATAACACACTCTCTGTCATGAGCATGCTACTGTTTCACCCTCTCACTCTCCCTCATTTCTCTTTCAATTCTCACGCCTTCTTGGAAAAATCCGAAATACAGCCGGGGATTGTTCGCAACACCCATTCACCATATTTCACAGACAAATCTTCTTTAGCAGAGAGGCTAACGACATCGGTTTGATATCTGAAAAGACGTCTCATACGCTGTGAATTATGTTTCGGTCCTCTTTCTACGTGCTGAATGGCCGCATTGTCCCACGAGATGGATAAATAGCTTTCTTAATCATCCAGAGTGGCAACTTTTCATGTTCATTGTCATGCCCAATGAGGCGAGACAGCGTAACATTCTGTTAGGGGCCATAAAAATGTGGGGTCACTGCCAACCCCTCCCAGAGAGACAGAGGGGTCAGTCTCCTCTTGGTGCTGCTGTGTGAGGCATGCCTCACAAGCCTGACGTTGCCCTGCCGGTCCCGGCATCTATCTATGCCCCTGGGAACGCTTCCAAACAATACACTCCCTTCAGCCCAGGGACGATTCGGAGGGGCCGGCTCAGAGTTTTATCCTTTAATACAGGGTGAAGTGCTTGTCATTCTTGTGTGGAATCCTTGCTCTCTCTCTCTCTCTCTCTCTCTCTCTCTCTCTCTCTCTCTCTCTCTCTCTCTCTCTCTCTCTCTCTCTCTCTCTCTCTCTCTCTCTCTCTCGCTCGCTCGCTCGCTTCCTCCTTCCCCCCTCTTTTTCTATGACTGGTCTGTGAAGAGGAGATTCTGCATTGTGTCAGCCTTAACTGTCATTGGTGTTAAATACACACCACCTGCATGTCTATAGTGAAGATTTAAAAGCAGTCGGCCTAACGAGCTTCTATTATTCGGTCTGCTGTTCGCTAACTGTGGAGGTTGAGCTCCATTTGAGACCTTTTGTCTGTGCTGCTTTTCAGGGTACAACCTAAAGTTGAGGGGGGTTTCTAAATGCTCAACAGGATCTCTTGGAACACACCTCCAAAATCTGGTAATAGGTCAGCTAGGGGCACTTTTATTTGTTTGGTTTGGTTAATAGTAAGTAACTATATTGGGGTCAAGTCATTCTCTTGTAACTTGGGTGAAATTCAGTGAATTAATTGGACGTATGTCGTCTTATATGGCTTGGCAGAGGCACTCACTTGGTTAGCTTTAGCATGCTGTTGCTAAAGTCTGTCATTGGTTAGTTACCAACATTTATAAACGTTTGTTTGGTTGTACCTCATTTTCAGACTGTTTTGGTACTTAAGTTTACACAAAGAAATAAACAGTACTTCTTACTATTATGAGTCTAAAATGATGTACTTTTATATAAGATGACTAGCCTAGAAAACGCTGTCTTATTCTACATAATGGTGGTCTCCTCTAATAGTGGCTGCCATGTTGAAATCATATGATCAGCTGAATATTTCTTATTTCTTATTCTCTTATGAGCCTTTATTTTTTTTTGGTGAATCAAAACCATTCAGCGTGACCAGTGATGTCGATTCTTGAGCTAATGACTCTTATAAGCCTAATTCTTGTTGGTGAATTAAAAACATGCAGCGCAATCAATAAAAAAAAAAAAAGCCTGCCTGTAAGAGACTTTTGCACAGGAATCAGACTTACCAAATGATTATAATGAGCTGCTACATTTTAGTGAATCACAAACTTTATGAATCTGTTGGAGCAGAATCATTCCCTGAACCTCAATTCCTTAAATTTAGTCTTTCCCAACTCCATGAGCCAAAAACTCTTTCTGTTTTATATTGTACTTGCGGCTTATGAAATTTAAATTATTGTAGTTACTGACTGGTTGTTCATACGACAATGTTTAGTTAAAAAAATGCATTGAGTTTTGATAAAAACAGTTAATGTGACCATGTTTTGTTTTTTGTTGTTTTACATTTATTATTGAAATGATCAAAGCAGTTCTGCTTTCCAAATACGTCTTCCTTAAATTCAAAAGAATCGTTAATGGAACCATTAAGGGACAATAATCTTTACAATTGTTTAATTCTTTGATTCCCTTTCCTTCTTTTATCTTTTAGTCTTTTAATAGAGAAAATACACTTTTAAAGTTGGTATACTCCAAAGTCGCTGCATAGTAATTGCCAGGTTAATAATCTATCATACAAATAATTTGTTAGCAGGAAATAGCCAAACTAAAGATATTTAACTGGCTAACATGTCATGAATAATAAGCTGTAAAATCATCTTATTCACTGACCTGCTATCAGTTTTGTAAGTGTCTCTACTGTGCATTTAAACCGAGGTCAGTGAATGTGGGTAATGAAAGAAAGGTGCTCCACTTAGGGAAATGGTGAATCGGGTGATGCTGAATGATAACACAAGTCATCAAATCACATTATTTCACTTTTTATCTTATTGATTGTTTAGGTCGGCTTGAATTGCCTCAAGAAAGCTGAGACTTCTACCCTATAATGGCCTCTTATTAATCACATCTAATTCATATAAAACATCATCGACAGTTTGCCTCCTCAGAGTACAAGATCTCTGCCAATCTGCTACTGCACTGCAATGCATTAGGTCTGCGATGGTGACTTAGGGCCCATATCATCCAATTTCCTGTCAGGGAAGCATTGCTCAGCTCAACAGCTGTGTCTCCCATGAGCCACAGTGGCATTAAGCCTCCTCTCTTCAGATTGCTCAATGCCGGTCTGTGTAAGAGCTAATCGGCATGTTTTTCTACCCTCACAGACTGTCTCCACAGGCATGTGCTATGCCACTGGATAACCAAGAGGACAGCAGCCTCCCGAACATTATATGTCTGACAAATGGTATGTCTGTTTTTTCCCATCATACTTAAATATAGCTGTTTTAACAGGCCTTGTCTGAAGATTGTTGTCTTAATAAATCATAATTCATTGATATGTTTGACCACATCATTCATATGTAAAAAACATTTACACTTTTCTTTGTTCATATAGCTTGGTAATACTCTTTAGCACCTTTACAATGTATGTATGCACAGAAACAGGAAACAGATTTTACCTAGTATTATTGTTTTTGAGATGGGATTATACCATGGTAGTACCTTGGTTTTGATTTATTTTTTTATTTTGTTTATTCTTGTTAAAACATGTGAATGAACATGGTTATTTTACCATGATATCTTGTCCAAAAAAGCATAACAAAACAATAATACTATAATCATTTTTTGGGGGAAATGTATCATAGTAACAGTGGCCTTTTTTGTAAATCACTTTTTATATTTATTTTAAATATGTATGGTTAATATGACATGGTACCATGTCCAGAAAAAATAAATATACTGTAATTTTTTTTGTAATTTAACATGGTAATACCAAGCTCATGGGACATTGTAATTATACAGTATATACTGTTTGTATACAGTACTTATTAGGTACTTATTTTAATTTTTCTATTAATATTCATAATTATTGTTAATTAGTGTAAAGTTATCCCTAACATGCCTTTGATGAACTGTACTATGTTTGGCACTGTGCTATGAGGTAATACTGCTGTAATACTGACTCATGTCATATGTGATCAGTGTGTTTGCAGTGCAGTGTGGGATGGCCCTCATCTTGACCCTGCTTCAGTCCCTCATCCTGGGTGTTCTGGGGGTCCACAGCAGTTACCCTCGCTTCTCCTCCAACAACACAGTCTTCCAGCACCTGGCATTGCACCCTGACCCCAGAGTAGGAACGGTCTACGTGGGGGCTCTGGACCATCTGTTCCAGCTGGCTGGGCTCGATGGGCTCCGTCTTGAATTGGATGAGAGAACCGGCCCAGTGAGAGACAGCAAGGACTGTCTGCCACCGGTAACCCTGGAGAACTGCCCTCAGGCTGGGCTCGTTAGCAATCACAACAAGCTCCTGTTGGTGGATCCATACTCCCTCCAGCTCATCACCTGTGGCAGCGTACACCAGGGCACCTGCCAGAAACGCAGCCTAGCCAATGTGAACCAAGTCCTCTTCTCTGCCGAGAGACCTGTTGATACGCAGTATGTGGCAGCTAACGAACCTACAGCGTCAACGGTCGGGCTTGTGGTGCGACCGCAAGACAAGGATCCCGTCATGTATGTGGGCCGAGGCTACACCAGCAGTCACCCGCCGGTCTCCACTCGCCAACTTTCGGCAGAGCCAGTGTTTTCCTACGAGGAAACTGCCAAGCTCGCCGTTGCCGGACGCCTCTCGGAGTACGATCACAATTTTTTCGCAACCTTTGCTCGACGCAACCACGTCTACTTTTTATTCTATAGGCGAGACTTGAAAGCTCCCTCACGGGAATATCGTACGTATGTGGCACGGGTCTGTCTGGACGATCAGGCGTATTACTCTTACGTTGAGGTACCGCTAATGTGTCGCTCGGGCTTGCCAGGAAGGAACTACAATTTCCTCCAGGGGGCACAGGTGGGTGGTGAGGAATCTAGAGGCTCGCAAGTTTTGATGGGAGTTTTTTCGACGGCTGTTAGTGCCGCCAATGGACCCAGTGAGGAGTCAGCATTGTGCGTGTACTCTCTGGATGAAGTGGACCACGCTATTGATGCTACACGAGACCTGTGCTACACGCAGTATGGGGATAAAGACGGCAATAAGGTGGCATACATTGAGTACGACGTTAAATCCAACTGTGCCAACCTGCCCACAGTGAGTAAAGAGTTTCAAGTATACCCTTAAACTGTACTTTAATTATGCATGACACAATATTTTAGTAAAAAAGGAAAATGAATGTTAGATCTTATTTTGAACGATTTATCCATGCATACGTTTCATAGAAAAAAAAAATGTTTTGAACTCAATCACAATGTCATAACTGTATGTCATAAGACTTCTCTCTGGTGATGTGTGCAGGACTGGTGAGAGTGTGAAAAGTGTGTTCTAGTAAATTACAAAAGTGTGTTTTAGTATATCACACCACATTTTTTAACACTTTATACTTATGGCTTTGCAATATGATGGTAGCACTCCAAACGCTACATGACCCAGTGTTAATAGTGGCCTTGACCTGCTTGGCTTAAATAAGAGGGTTAAAAAAGCTTTGAAGATGCCAGAAAATTTGATTGATGCTAAATATGTATTTGATTCATCACACTTGATTCTGATACAGTCTTACAGTGTTTGTTTTACAGGAACATTTGATAGATGCACTTCACATTGAAACATTATACATATATATTATCCATATAAATAGGTTTTGAGGTCAACCGTTTCCACGCAATCATCATAGTAGTTTAACTTTGATTGAAAAGCATGGGAAAAATGGGAAAAGGATGCCCACAATGTATCTCTAGGGAACTGGGCCGCATCGTTTTCCTCTAACGGTGTGTTCAAACTAACATTTATCCTAATGTAGAAGCAATGCAGCTCATTAATTCTCAGGCAAATTGCTTTAGCTCATACTATTCTGCCAGCCATGATCTGAGTAAATTATGATTTACTCTTTGATGGGCATAAGACAGGCCTACCTAGCATTAGTCCTAACAAGATCTTTAGACAAATCAAAGACCTCAAAGATGTGGGCTCACAGGCAAACAACCTCTTCATGAAATCCATGTATGTGCCTATTCAGCATCCAGAACCCGGCCTCCTCACTCCTAAACATGGTTATTCGGATATATAAATAAACCCCACAAGCTTAAACTACTAATGATGTCTGCTAGAAGAGAGGGTAGGAAGGAGAAATGCATGGCTGTGGAGGGTTAGATATCTAGAAGACTTCTAGAAAGAAGAGAATTGCCTTTTAAAAGGATTGTTTACATAAAAATATAAATTCTGTAATTAATTCAGCCTCATGTTGTTATAAACCTGTATGACTTAGGCCTAAAGTATACTTTGGCCGACTGCGTTCCGCGTGACATCATTTTTGTCGCACACTGTTTGTGTCCGCGAGTGATATGAGGGCTTAAAACAAAGTCCACTAGATAGTGTGCACATTCTGATTGTGTGCTGATTACATCTTTCCATGCTCATAGCCAAAGCAGTGTACTTTAAAAGGGTTGCACACTTAACAGGAGTGGGGCATAGAAAAAAAAGTATACCAGGGCCTATACCTTCCTCTTTAAAACACTAACAGAGAGACTCGGTAGAATGGTCATGCTGCTCTCTTTCATACAATGAAAGTGAATGAGGATGGATGCTTTCATTCTCCAAAAATGACAAAAACAAATGGATGTACCATAGGGTTATGGTACCATAGATTGGATAAACCAGTCACCAATATACCATATATGGGATCTTATTGGCCATATTCTTGAAGCCGCACAATATATATTTTGTTTTTCTGCTAACTTTTTTTTTGCTTTACTAAATTGGTGACTTATGTTGGTCTGTTCATCACTCAAAGCTATCATATGCAAACTACTTTATACAGCTTTATGGTGCTTTTCTGTCAGTTTATGGAGCTTGACAGACACTGGTCCCCATCAAGTTTCATTGACTTGAAAAGCTGTAACATTCTTCAAAGTCTTTCATTTTATGTTGCACAGAAAAAAAGTAAGTCATATGGTTTTACAGACATAAGGGTGAAAAAATGATAACACGTTTCATTTTTGGGTAAACTGTCATTTTAAGTATGATGTTACTGATCCAGAGACCAACATTACCACCCAAATACATGATTCTTTGTTTCTTGCAAATCCTCAAACATTCAAACACATTTTCCTGATCTCCATATGTTCTTTAATGTGGTACATAAACAGAATCACAGTTCACTTTTAATAAAGAGGGAACATGGCATGACATTCAGGCTAGATTTTATCAAAGACCGCTGGAGCAGATTTGATAGCGTTAGTCACAAAGAAAGGAGCAGTCTTGCCATCCTAGTGTGAGACCCAGATAATCTTCATCTAATCTGGCTTTCTGAACTAAGAGGATTTAACAGCCTTGAGGCAATAGTCTGAGAACTAAACCCTTACAGTACAAAAAAACCCTGAGATTTGCAGAGTTTATTAATACAACACAACATGAAACTGGATTATGTCACAACGGTTTTGCCAAAACCAAAGTCACGAAAACTTGTTATTGTGTCCTGCAGAACACCCTGAACGCTTATCCCTGTGGCTCGGACCACACCCCGAGCCCAATGGCCAGCCGGCAGCCAGTTGAAGCCGAAGCCGTATTGGAGAGCCCATCCGCCCGTCTCACTGCTGTCGCTGTTAGTGTAAAGGAGGGGCACACTATTGTTTTCTTGGGTGACTCCAAGGGCAATTTGCATAAGGTATGTGACATGAAAATGAGCTCTCTTAACTGGTCATTTCTAAAACAATTTATTTATGATATATAGTATGCCTTTTAAACCACTAGGGGAATATTAGTCCACTTAATATGGTAATATTATCTGTCTACTTAAAGGGAAAAAGATTTTGCCTTCTGGGCGAATGTGTCATAGCCAAGATAGTGCTGAAACAGCATACCTTAGTGTTTTCTCAGTCGGACTGCCCACAGCCTTCACCACAAACCACGTTATATAAAACAGTAAGGGTGCAGGGTTTGCGATTACTCAGAGACCACTAATCATTTTGACTCATTTTGACAATGCTTGTAAACTCGTGAGCTGAAATTGAAACAAAGACCAAGTTACGTCTAGGCCTCAATGGTCAAAGGTTAATCCGTAGTGTTTGGTTAATTCTAGATAACATTACATGACCCACACAGTGAACAGTGAAACACTGTTCTCTGCTATTTTGACACATTTTGGCAACTCCATGTCATTGTTCACAAGCGTGTGTGACATTTTTGCAGTGGAAGGCAAGTGACGTTTTAGACGACAAAGTTTTTGAATCGCCATCATCACTATATGCATAAGGTTTTAAAGTTTGGCTATTAAAGGTTGTATCAGTGATTTCTGGCCCAAAAATAAATGTCTAATCTTTCCTAACGATCCGCTAGCTGCCCGCCCCATAAGCATGCCGTCCAAAAACCGCGTCTCTGTAGGCAGCGTAGGCTCTGAGATCTGCACACAAAAACAAATGGGTACAACCACCACTCAAAACCAAAATAAACAGTGTTCCAACCAATCACTGACAGGGGCGGGTGTTGCTACGATTTCGCGTCCAGCCGTGCACGAGCGCAAAAACTCACAACACCCGCCCCTGTCAGTGATTGGTTGGAACACTTTATTTTGGTTTTGAGTGGTGGTTGTACCCATTTGTTTTTGTGTGCAGATCTCAGAGCCTACGCTGCCTACAGAGACGCGGTTTTTGGACGGCATGCTTATGGGGCGGGCAGCTAGCGGATCGTTAGGAAAGATTAGACAATTATTTTTGGGCCTGAAATCACTGATACAACCTTTAAAGTGCCCCTATTATGCTTTTCATGTAGTGTGTAATAAAGCTGTTTGTGAATGTAAAAGGTCAGCAAAGTTTTAAAGATGAGTAAAATTATTGGTTCTTCAAAGAAGGAATACCGAAACAAGCGTCAGCAATTCCAGTCTTACTTCTGTAACATATCTATGTAGGTTTGTTACAAATTTGCATAATGCCAGCTTATGATCTTCATTGGCTGTCCGTAAACAACGTCGATTTTGAAATACCCTCAAACACAGTTGTAACTGGAAGAGTTTGGTTTGTGTTGTCGACAATGCCAAGAAGATACTGTTTTTAGCGCTGCAAATCCACTTTTCAAGGATTCGCACTGGAATTGATATGGTTAAACTGGTGCCATTGTTACTGTTCGTATCACTGTGTATGAAGTGCTGAGGAAACTCCGGAGCTGAAATTCAGATATGCTAATGGGTTTTTAATTTCCTTGCTGAAAGCGGTAGACCAATCACAATAGACTGGGCCATCTGACCAATCAGAGCAGAGTAGACCAATCACAATAGGCTGGGCCATCTGACCAATCAGAGCAGAGTAAACCAATCACAATAGACTGGGCCATCTGACCAATCAGAGCAGAGTAGACCAATCACAACAGACTGAGCCGTCTGACCAATCAGAGCAGAGTAGACCAATCACAACAGACTGGGCCGTCTGACCAATCAGAGCAGAGTAGACCAATCACAACAGACTGGTTCATCTGACCAATAAGAGCAGAGTAGACCAATCACAACAGACTGAGCCGTCTGACCAAAAAGAGCAGAGTAGACCAATCACAACAGACTGGGCCATCTGACCAATCAGAGCAGAGTACACCAATCACAACAGACTGGGCCATCTGACCAATCAGAGCAGATTAGACCAATCACAACAGACTGAGCCGTCTGACCAATCAGAGCAGAGTAGACCAATCACAACAGACTGGGCCATCTGACCAATCAGAGCAGAGCAGACCAATCACAACAGACTGGTTCATCTGACCAATAATAGCAGAGTAGACCAATCACAACAGACTGAGCCGTCTGACCAATCAGAGCAGAGTAGACCAATCACAACAGACTGGGCCATCTGACCAATCAGAGCAGAGTAGACCAATCACAACAGACTGGTTCATCTGAACAATCAGAGCAGAGTAGACCAATCACAACAGACTGAGCCGTCTGACCAATCAGAGCACAGTAGACCAATCACAACAGACTGGGCCATCTGACCAATCTGAGCAGAGTAGACCAATCACAAAAGACTGGGCCATCTGACCAATCAGAGCAGAGTAGACCAATCACAACAGACTGAACAGCTGACCAATCAGAATAGAGTAGACCAATCACAACAGACTGAACAGCTGACCAATCAGAGCAGAGGAAGCTCTTGGAAAGGAGGAGTTTAGAGAGACAATCCTTTATTGAATCGTTTCAGACACTGTGAGAAAAGAGGTGATTCTGCAATGTATATTATGAGAAAAATAAAGTGTTTTTTGTCCTTGGATCCATGTAAATCTATTGTAGGAGACATCGAAAACAAAATTAGAAACGTTTAAAATAGCATAATAGGGGCACTTTAAATATGACTATGACCTGTAGCATCATTTTTAGTCACATTTACATTTTATCATTTAGCAGACGTTTTTTATCCAACACAAATACACATACAGTTATATCTCCTCTAACCCTACATACACTTACATACACAACTATTCAGTCTTGCATAATACAATAATGTTGCAATGCATGATTCCTCCTGCAGTAGAATGTGGCCGACAGTTTGTCAATGCTAATCCCGTTAAAACGGAAACCTGAATGGGTGGAGTGTGTGAGCAGCTCTTGGTATAAGGTGTCTGAGACTCTTAAGCAGGATACCTGCTCTTCTGATGGAATTCTCACTATTCTAATCTGGTTTGCTGAAATCGACCCCAGTTGTGATAGAATTCAAGAGGCATTAGGCACCTCGCTCAGATCCTTGTATGTCCTTTTCCTTTAATAGCGCTAAACCTTTTCAGCAGACACTTTCAGCACTTTTAGTTAGACCTGTCCGCATCCAGTTCTCCCCGTGTCTCTAAGGTGTCCTGTTGCAATTGATGTAGTTTCATAAGCCTAAATATGCAATTAAACCTTGAGGAAGTTCTTAGGAGCCATTGTCAGGTTTCTTATTAAAAATCACTTTTTTCGTGGTTTGTTCATCGTGCCTTTTATCTCATGATAGGTGTTCCTGGGTAACTCGGGAGAGGTGAAGAAGTACTCCACCCTTCTCATCCAACCTGGTTTGGCCATCAACAGTGACTTACTTCTGGATTCCACTCATAGACACGTTTACATCATGACCAGCCATTCTGTGAGTTCAAGAAATCATCCCATAAGTACATTACCGCTCAAAAGTGGAATAATTAAGGTTTTTAAGCATTAAGTCTCTTATGCTCAGCAAGGCTGCATTAATTTGATCTGTAAAATACAATAAAAACAGTAATATTGTGAAATATTATTACAGTTTGAAATAATTATTTAATATTTGAATATATTTTAAAATGTAATTTTATTAAATTAATTTAATGTAATTTAAAACCTGACAAACACATTTGTTTAAATATTAAAATTAAAACTTTAATATTTCTATTTCAAATAAATACTGTTCTTTTTTTAACATTCTGTTAATCAAAGAATCCTGAAATAAACGTATCATGTTTCCACAAAAATATTAATCAGCAAAAACTGATAAAAAAGTCAGCAATATTGTTTTCAGTATTGATAATAATGAGAACCATTATAAATAATGGAACACCAATAATAATTTATCATAACTACTATGTATCAAATTATCATATTAGAATGATATCTGAAGGATCATGTGGCACTGGAGTAATGATGCTGAAAATTCAACTTTTATCACAGGAATAAATTGGATATAAAAAAAGTTATTTTAAATTGTAGTAATATTTCACAATATTACTGAAATTTTGATCAAATAATTGCAGCCTTGGTGAGTATAAGAAATGTCTTTTAAAAAAAACGGAATTGTTCCAAATTTTTAATTTGGTAATTTATGTCTTTGATAAGTTTTTCTGAATGTTTGCTAACCCCTGACTTTTGAACAATAGTATAGTTGGCATATAAAATTAAACATATATTTTAGCTGCTGTAACCTCATATCTCCAAAAACACTACTTTTCAGGAAATGGAGAAAAAAGTGTTTTTTAAATAATTAAACACAGCATTGTCAAAATTGAAATTGTGGCTTTATATATGGTGAAACGCTTGCATGCGTCATTGGATTATTAACATTTACCAAAAACCAAGCTCAAATGGAGTAATGAGGATTTTAACCAGCAAATGTCAGACATACTTGTTTTGTCTATCATTAGAACAGCCGTGTCTGAGACAGTAAGTGCATCGCATTATGTTTTCACTAACTTACAGGTTGTAAAGTTTACTGTAGCTATGTGGGCGCTTAGTTTTTTTGTTTTGTTTTTGTAATTTGGACAAAATCTCATGTTATTAGTCAAAGTGTAGGTAGGCAATGTATAGGCTATGACTCAACAACAAATGCTAGACTTAGACACTCTTCTCCCCTCCTCAAATACATAAAGCATTAGCCTTTATATATAGTGTTACTTGAGTAAAGAAAACACTGTCCTTATTCAAAGAAGCAGTTCTTTCTTTACCTTTGCACTCCAAACAAGCAGAGACGGTCCAAAATGTGTGCACTCCATTCACGATGCAGGTGGGCGGAGCTATAAGGTTTGACTGACAGTTTGAGGATCCAATGGAATTATGAGGATCAGCCACAAGCTCTTTTTAATACTTTTCATTGGTTAAGACAGACATAAATGGTGTCCAATAGTAATGATTTATGAATATATATATATATATATATATATATATATATATATATATATATATATATATATATACACACTCACCTAAAGGATTATTAGGAACAACTGTTCAATTTCTCATTAATGCAATTATCTAATCAGCCAATCAAATGGCAGTTGCTTCAATGCATTTAGGGGTGTGGTCCAGGTCAAGACAATCTCCTGAACTCCAAACTGAATGTCAGAATGGGAAAGAAAGGTGATTTAAGCAATTTTGAGCGTGGCATGGTTGTTGGTGTCACGGCTGGGTAGTGGAAAGGATCGAGGACTCAAGTGCAGGTAGAGGATTTAATAAAGTAAATATAAATACAAAAACTAACAAACAAAAACAGAAAAAGAATAAATCAGATCCAGCAGGAAACACGAGGAACATGATAACAACGAACCAGCACAGGACTACAAACACAGGGAGGCTAAATAGGGGAGCAAACAAGGAAGGTAACGAGGAAAAACAGGTGAGGCAAAACAACCAATAATCAGGAAGGAGGAGTCAAGACAGAGACAGGAACACAGAACACCACATGTGCTATGTGCTCGGGCGGCCAGGGCGGTGAAGACCCCTCGGGCGGCCAGGGCGGTGAAGAGCCCTCGGGCGGCCAGGACGGTGAAGACCCCTCGGGCGGCCAGGGCGGTGAAGACCCCTCGGGCGGCCAGGGCGGTGAAGACCCCTCGGGCGGCCAGGGCGGTGAAGACCCCTCGAGCGGCCAGGGCGGTGAAGACCCCTCGGGCGGCCAGGGCGGTGAAGACCCCTCGGGCGGCCAGGGCGGTGAAGACCCCTCGGGCGGCCAGGGCGGTGAAGACTCCTCGGGCGGCCAGGGCAGTGACTCAGGCTCCAGAACAGCAGACACCGGCTCCGGAACAACAGCCACCGGCTCAGGAACAGCAGACACCGGCTCAGGAACAGCAGACACCGGCTCAGGAACAGCAGACACCGGCTCAGGTACAGCAGACACCGGCTCAGGTACAGCAGAGACCGGCCTAGGTACAGCAGACACCGGCTCAGGTACAGCAGACACCGGCTCAGGAACAACAGACACCGGCTCAGGAACAGACACCGGCTCAGGAACAGACACAAGAACAGACACAAACACAGAAACAAACACTGGCTCTGGCTCTGGAACATACATTGGCTCCAGCTCTGGAACAGGCCTTGGCTCTGCCTCCGGCTCTGGAACAGGCACTGGCTCTGCCTCCGGCTCTGGATCAGGCACTGGCTCTGCCTCCGGCTCTGGATCAGGCACTGGCTCTGCCTCCGGCTCTGGAACAGGCACTGGCTCTGCCTCCGGCTCTGGAACAGGCACTGGCTCTGCCTCCGGCTCTGGAACAGGCACTGGCTCTGCCTCCGGCTCTGGAACAGCAGACACTGGCTCCGGCCCTGGAACAGACACTAGCTCCGGCCCTGGAACAGACACTGGCTCCGGCCCTGGAACAGACACTGGATCCGCCCCTGGAACAGACACTGGCTCTGCCTCCGGCTCTGGAACAGGCACTGGCTCTGCCTCCGGCTCTGTAACAGCAGACACTGGCTCCGGCCCTGGAACAGACACTGGCTCCGGCCCTGGAACAGACACTGGCTCCGGCCCTGGAACAGCAGACACTGGCTCCGGCCCTGGAACAGCAGACACTGGCTCCGGCCCTGGAACAGCAGACACTGGCTCCGGCCCTGGAACAGCAGACACTGGCTCCGGCCCTGGAACAGCAGACACTGGCTCCGGCCCTGGAACAGCAGACACTGGCTCCGGCCCTGGAACAGCAGACACTGGCTCCGGCCCTGGAACAGCAGACACTGGCTCCGGCCCTGGAACAGCAGACACTGCTACGGGCACTGGCTCTGCCTCCGGCTCTGGAACGGGCACTGGCTCTGGCTCTGCCTCCGGCCCTGGAACAGACACTGGCTCTATCTCCGGCTCTGGAACGGGCACTGGCTCTGCCTCCGGCTCTGGAACGGGCACTGGCTCTGCCTCCGGCTCTGGAACGGGCACTGGAACGGGCACTGGCTCTGCCTCCGGCTCTGGAACAGCAGACACGGGCATGTGAACAGTCTCTGACTGGGTAGACGGGACGTGAACAGTCTCTGACTGGGCAGACGGGACGTGAACAGTCTCTGACTGGGCAGACGGGACGTGAACAGTCTCTGACTGGGCAGACGGGACGTGAACAGTCTCTGACTGGGCAGACGGGACGTGAACAGTCTCTGACTGGGCAGACGGGACGTGAACAGTCTCTGACTGGGCAGACGGGACGTGAACAGTCTCTGACTGGGCAGACGGGACGTGAACAGTCTCTGACTGGGCAGACGGAGCGTGAACAGTCTCTGGCTGGGCAGACCTGACCTGAACAGTATCTGACTGGGCAGACGTGACGTGTCTCCTCCTTCTCCGGACCACCGGACTCGGGACCACCAGACTCGGGACCACCGGAACTGGGACCACCGGAACTGGGACCACCGGACTCGGGACCACCGGACTCGGGACCACCGGACTCGGGACCACCGGAACTGGTACGAAGGGTTTCTTCCTTCTCTTCCGCCGACAAATGTGAGACGGTGTGGGATGAACTGCCTCCGGAGGTGCTGTCTGTTTCCACAACGGCGGTTTCCCTTGTGGGTCTAGAACGTTAATAAAAGCCCAAAAGTCAAAAGCTCTCAGCACTTCCATCTCCGACACATCAAATGGCTTATCCAGGGCATAATTAAAGAGGTCCTTAAGAGCCGTCTTTCCCAACCCTAAACCCTCACTGGCGGAGAAAAATTCCCGGGCAAAGTTTCTCACATTCCTCCCCTCCTGGTGCAAGGAAACCAATGCAGAGACCTTCATGATCCGGTCATAGTGCGGGCAGTCAATCGGCACGACTGGTGGTTGACCTGAAGTCTTCCGCTGAGTCCTCATCAGGGCTGGTTCGTTCTGTCACGGCTGGGTAGTGGAAAGGATCGAGGACTCAAGTGCAGGAAGAGGATTTAATGAAGTAAATATTAATACAAAAACTAACAAACAAAAACAGAAAAAGTATAAATCAGATCCAGCAGGAAACACGAGGAACATGATAACAACGAACCAGCACAGGACTACAAACACAGGGAGACTAAATAGGGGAGCAAACAAGGAAGGTAACGAGGAAAAACAGGTGAGACAAAACAACCAATAATCAGATAACAAGGAAGGAGGAGTCAAGACAGAGACAGGAACACAGAACACCACATGTGCTACATATGACAGGACAGACTTGTGACAGTTGGTGCCAGATGGGCCGGTCTGAGTATTTCACAATCTGCTCAGTTACTGGGATTTTCACGCACAACCATTTCTAGGGTTTACAAATAATGGTGTGAAAAGGGAAAAAAATCCAGTATGAAAGTGAAAAGTGAAAGTGACACGTGATGGCCAAGTATGGTAACCCATACTTGGAATTTGACCTCTGCATTTAACCCATCCAAGTAAGTGCACACACATTAGGAGCAGAGTAGTGAGTAGTGAACACACACACACTGCAAACGTGGATACACACACCCGGAGCAGCGGGCAGCCTTGAGTGGCGCCCGGGGAGCGATTGGGGGTTAGGTGCCTTGCTCAAGGACACCTCAGTCATATTCCTGTACTGGAATCGAACCAGCAACCTTAGGGTGACCAGTCCAACTCTGTTACCATTAGGCCATGACTGCCCAGTATGTGGGCGAAAATGCCTTGTTGATGCTAGAGGTCAGAGGAGAATGGGCCGACTGATTCAAGCTGATAGAAGAGAAACTTTGACTGAAATAACAACCTTGAGGCGGATGGGCTACAACAGCAGAAGACCCCACCGGGTACCACTCATCTCCACTACAAACAGGAAAAAGAGGCTACAATTTGCAAGAGCTCACCAAAATTGGACAGTTGAAGACTGGAAAAATGTTGCCTGGTCTGATGAGTCTCGATTTCTGTTGAGACATTCAGATGGTAGAGTCAGTATTTAGCGTAAACAGAATGAGAACATGGATCCATCATGCCTTGTTACCACTGTGCAGGCTGGTGGTGGTGGTGTAATGGTGTGGGGGATGTTTTCTTGGCACACTTTAGGCCCCTTAGTGCCAATTGGGCATCGTTTAAATGCCACGGCCTACCTGAGCATTTTTTCTGACCATGTCCATCCCTTTATGGCCACCATGTACCCATCCTCTGATGGCTACTTCCAGCAGGATAATGCACCATGTCACAAAGCTGGAATCATTTCAAATTGGTTTCTTGAACATGACAATAGGTTCACTGTATTAAAATGCCCCCACAGTCACCAGATCTAAACCCAATAGAGCATCTTTGGGATGTGGTGGAACGGGAGCTTCGTGCCCTGGATGTGCATCCCACAAATCTCCATCAACTGCAAGATGCTATCCTATCAATATGGGCCAACATTTCTAAAGAATGCTTTCAGCACCTTGTTGTGTGTTCCTAATAATCCTTTAGGTGAGTGTATATCTTGTGTATGATTTTAATATAAATATACAAATTACCAAATATATATTAAAATCACCAAAAATAAGTGGAAAAGTGTAGATTTAATGTGGGTCATGAGCACACTCACTCGCCCGTATGCCTGGAGTGTAAACTCTGGGTCATCCCTGTGTGAAGTGTAAATAAGTGATTTGTCCTGCTGTGTCGTGTGGTCAGGTGGAGAAAAGGCCAGTGGCAGAGTGTGACAAGCACACGGATTGCACTTCCTGTCTGGCAGTGAAAGACCCTTACTGTGGTTGGTGTGTTCTTGACGGCCGGTGAGTTTTATCTTGTATTTTCGGCTTTGAACTCTGTAGTTTTCAGTTTATTTTAGGAGTATTTCTCTCTATCTGTTAGTTATCTTACATGTTTCTTTTTTCTGCTCGCTCCTCTAGGTGTGGGATGCGCTCAGACTGTAGGCTAGGCTCAGTTGAAGGTCATTGGCTGTGGAGTTTTGATGAGCAGCAGCAGTGCTTGAAAGTGGAGTCTCTGAGCCGATATAACGCGAGCCTTGGAGAACAGATAATGGTATAAAATCATTCAATCAGAAATTATGATGTGAGAATTTCAAAGCACCATCAAAATTCAGTCCCCCTTCAGCCCTAAAGCAATTCCATTGGCTGATCAGAAATCCTACAATATGTCAATCAATGTCTTTTATGCACTACCATTCGTTTTGGGTTCAAAATATGTTTTTATGGTTTTGAAAGAAATGTCCTATGCTCAACCATTTATTTCATTCAAAAATACAGTAAAAACACTAATATTGTGATATTTTATTTTATTATTTACAAATTAAAATTCAATTCTAATATATTTTAAAATTGAATCGATTCCTATGATGGCAATGCTGAATTTTCAGTCTTCAATGTCACATGATCCTTCAGAAATCATTCGAATATGCTGATTTGATGCTCAAGAAACATTTCTGATTATTACCGATGTTGAAAACAGTTGAGCTGCTTCATATTTTTTGTGCAAATAATGCTAAAAATAAAATCAGGATTTTTTAAATGAATAGAAAGTAAAAAAAAAAAAACACATTTATTTGAAATAGGAACATTTTGTAACGTTCCTTGCTGATTAAAAGTATTAATTTCTTTCATATAGACCCAAACTTTGAACAATAGTGTATATGACATAATAAACCCAAAATTATGTATATGTATTTATATGTGATGATTTTGAGACTACAACCATGACTAATGTTTCTTTTTTCAGATCGCTGTGGATGTGCTGGGTTTGCCCAGTCTGTTAGAGGGTGACATGTACTCGTGTTTCTTTGAAGACGCTGAAACAGCTGCTTCAGTCCAGGGCTCCACAGTCACCTGTGCCACTCCGGAGGCCCACAGACTTCCACATGTACAACAGGGAGAGGGTAAGACAACCCTCATGCAAATGATGTTTGGCTTCCTTGAGTCATTCCCTATGAAAACTGTCCGTAAGGAACTGGTTTACATGTGTAGAAACCTGTGTGTGGCCCGTTTTATGAGTTGAAAGTATGAAATCTTTGTTATTTTTAGTGATTTGACGTTCAAGCACCAATCGATTAATATAATTTAATTTATATTTTTTATTAATATAAAGGTTGACTTGACTACCAAAACTTTGGTTAAATTAATACATTATTCAGCAAGGACTAAACATATTTATAATGTTATGTTAAGATTTCTTTTTAAAAAAAATGCTGTTTTTAAACTTTCTATTCATCAAAGAATCCTGGGGAAATTATTATGGTTTCCACAAAAGTATTAAGCAGCACAACTGTTTTAAGCATTGATAATAAAAATAAATGTTTCTTGAGCATCAAATCAACATATAAGAATGATTTCTGAAGGATCATGTGACTGAGGACTGGAGTCAGCTTTGACCACAGGAAAAAATTACATTTTAAAATATATTACAATGGAAAACAGTTATTTTAAATTATATTAATATTTCACAATATTGCTGTTTATACTGTATTTTTCAAATAAATGGCAACCTGGTGAGCGTAAGAGATGTCTTTTAAAACATTTTAAAAATTCTGACCAACTCCAAACTTTTGAACAGTAGTATACAACCCTGTACGATCACTAGAATTCTGGTCATGTTCTGGTTTCACTGACTTCCTCTGTTGGTATGTGGAAGCATTCCACTAGAATGTTAATGATATTAAGTGAATGGGGAAATAAGCTGTGGATGGAGTCTCTAACTTAAAGTCGGCATGAAACAAAAGTTGCAATAGTCTTTTCTTCCCTATTATGGCGTATATTAGTGAAACGGCTTCTCGAGCAAGAAAAAAAGTAGGCTGTTGCTATTGGTGGATCTTATGTGAGAGACAGATTGTCCCGCCCTCACGGCAGTGAAAACATCATCAGAGAAGAGATGAGCTGCAAGAGTTTACTTTAAAAAATACAATAATTATGGACACAGATATTAAATAATTTGATTGATTCAGCAATATTCCATAAAGAAATACTGTATGAATTGATCATTTAGATTTCATGCCGACTTGTTTTTGTGACATGAAGTTCCATTGCCATAATATCCATTTAGTAATTTGAGCTAGACTTCTCTCATGTGTATCCTCTATAACAGATTCTGTGTCCGTCACACTGTCCCTGCGCTTCCGGACTGTCACCGTAGCGGGCGCAGACTTCACCTTCTACGACTGCTCTGTGGTGCAGCAGCTCTCGGGCAGCATGCCGTAAGTCACATCAACTCTCTTGTGTTTTAACTCCACACAGGTAAAGCAATCACAGAAATACAGTACTTTTTTTCATTCTTAAAATGACAATTCTGTCATTAGTTACTTACCCTCATGTCATTCCAAACTTGTAGCACTTGAACTGTTTTTGTCCAGTGAAAGTCAGTGGGGTTTAGAAGCTTGTTTCCGGCACCGAATAAAAAGAAATGATAAAAGATAATTGTGAATGTAAGTTATAAAGTCAGAATTGTGGAAAAATCCATTCTATTTTTCCAATAGGGATTTAAAAAAAAGTCTTTGATACAGCGTTATAAGCCATGAACCAAAACAGCCAGCTATGAGGTGAATTAATAACATTACAAACTCTGAAATCTGAAAATCAGGCACAAACAAAAAGGTACAAGACTGTGTACTTAATGTCTTTAGTGAGGGGAAAGAACAACAATCCCATGAAGCATTGCAAACAGCATAATGGAATTAAAAATGATGGAGAAATATATTAAATAGAGCAGTTTTTATATATATATATATATATATATATACACATACACATACACACATCACTTGGAGAGATCAACTTGAATATGTAATTTGCGGCGCTTCATGTGAGTGGGCGGAGTTAGAGCTGTGTAGGCCTCCTAGGTTTCGCTTTTTTCGACTCTGATTGATGGAATTTTCTGTTCGGCATCATGACTAATTTAATTTTTCAGCAAAAATTCCGCTGTTCAACAATTATTTTGAAAATATGTTGAAATAATATGGGCTGACGGCTTCAACAGAAGCAAATATCGACCATTAACAACCTCGTAGCTCACAGTAGCTCTGTTTTTAAAGGTTTATAAGTTATCGTTAAAAATCATTTTCCCAATGGAGAAAATAGGGTTTTTACTTCCGGAACCCGACTGTTGCACTCAATTGTAAGATGTACAAAAATCATAATTGCGACTTCATATCTCACAATTTGGACTTTATAGCTCTCAATTCTGAGAAATAAATTCAGAATTGTGAGATGAGTCACAATTACCTTTTTTTTAAATGATTATTCCATGGTAGAAACAAGCTTCCATAGTGGTGTCCACTGTTGTTTTGGACTCCATTGACTTTAATTATATGGAAAAAAATTGAGGACAAAAAACATTGGAAATGGGCAAAATTGTAATACAGAATAAATACATGTAAGAACGTTTTAAACATTTAGTGTTATGCCGTCATCATCATCCAAGAGCAATATTAAAACATCCATTGGTAAGCGACTGATTCTTGTTGAAGAATGTCCCATAGGCGTGAGAGGGGCAGGGCAGCTGTCTCTCTCTCTCTCTCTCTCTCTCTCTCTCTCTCTCTCTCTCTCTCTCTCTCTCTCTCTTTCTCTCTTTCTCTCTTTCTCTCTTTCTCTCTCTCTCTCTCTCTCTCTCTCTCTCTCTCTCTCTCTCTCTCTCTCTCTCTCTCTCTCTTTCTCTCTTTCTCTCTTTCTCTCTTTCTCTCTCTCTCTCTCTCTCTCTCTCTCTCTCTCTCTCTTTCTCTCTGTCTCTCTCTCTCTCTCTCTCTCTCTCCCTCTCTCTCTCTCTCTCTCTCTCTCTTTCTCTCTGTCTCTCTCTCTCTCTCTCTCTCTCTCTCTGTCTCTCTCTCTCTCTCTCTCTCTCTCTCTCTCTCTCTCTCTCTCTCTCTCTCTCTCTCTCTCTCTCTCTCTCTCTCTCTCTCCCTCTCCCTCTCCGGACCTCAGTAACACGTCCCTGATGATTTAACAGCTGTTTCCCACATTCCACCATTCCCCAGCCCTGCCATATCCTCTGCCTTGACCATCCTCCCTTACCCATACACCCCTGCAGACAGCCGCTGATGGGACGGCTCTCCCTGATGCTGTTTTGATTTGTGATGTGGGAACGCTGTGAACTCAGCTCTATGTTGTTTGATGAGTTTAGGGGAGTCATGTGTAATTTGAGAGCTCAGCTATTTTGGATGCAGGGCAGCTTTACTATCTTCATCTTAATGCTCAGAGGGGTGTAGATGGGTTTAATTAATGCAGTCACTCCTAACTTTCGGTCCATTATTTTCTGTCTTGTTGTGTTTGTAGGTGTAGTGGTTGTGTCAACAGCCGTTGGAAATGTAACTGGTGCATCCACCAGCATGTGTGCACTCACCGGTCCACGTGTGACCGCGGTGCGATCATCTACAACCAGAATGTAAGTTTTTGGTAGTATGATAAGTCATATCAGTGAGTTTGATATGCTGTGTGCAATTGTGGTACAGTCCAAAAGTCTAAGACCAACAGTGCATATTTTGCATAGGTCTAATTGAAAATAATTTCTTAGCAAATGTGTTTAAGTATTTTATATCTACACTACCATTCAAAGGTTTAGATTTGGTACAATTTTTTTGAAAGAAGTCTCTTATGCTCACCAAGGCTGATTTATTTGATCACAAATACAGTGAAAACAGTAATGTTGTGAGATATTCCAATTTAAATTAACTGTTTTCCATTGTAATATATTTTAAGATTTTATTCCTGTGATGCACAGCTGAATTTTCAGCATCTATAGTCTTCAGTCACATGATCATTCAGAACTCAATCGATTTGAGGCAAAATTATCAATGTTGAAAACAGTTGAATATAAAGATTAAAAGAACAGCATTTATTTGAAATAGAAATGTATTAATATTATAAATGTCTTTACTGTCACTTTAATGTCATCAATTTAATGCATCTATTAATGCTGAAGAAAAGTATCCATTTCTTTAAAAAAAAAAATCTTACTGTTCCCAAACTTGAACTGTAGTGTATTTAAATTTCTTTTAAATAAATTATTTAATCAGCATTTGTCCCCATTTTTCTTTTTCTTTTTTTTACAAATTTACATACTTGATTAGTGCAAGTACATAATTGATGAGTGCAAAATGTAAAATATTTATTATACAATTTGTCATTCTATATCTTTTGTTAAAAAATTTAGATTTACTTGAAGTTTTAAATTGGCTATATTCAATATGGTCTCAGACTTTCGGACGCCACTGTATGTGTTTCCAGTTCCTTTTTGCTTTGAATAACCATTTTTGGTTCCTATATGTAACACTTGTTTGTGTGTTTTATGATTTTTTATTTAGTTTAACATTGTTTATTGTTTCGAGTTTATTTCAGTTGCCATTTATTTAATTTTTCCCCTCATTCTCTCTGTTGTCCTGTGTTCGTCTAAAGTTCACGCTCCCCACATCTGCTCCTCAAACAATAAAAGACTTTGACGTGTACACGTATACCACCTCAACACCCACGACAACAACCCTCTCGACCACTGAGGTTGCCATTACAAATGAAGCCACTGTCCCGACTACCCCTTCAGTGACCCCTCCCACTACACCAGAGCCCACTGCCGCCCCCACCACACCTCTGGAAACCACAACCCCTCTCACCGAAGCACCCACTACCCCCAACCACGTCACAACGTCCTCCATGCGCCCATCCAGTGCCACTACAGAGTCAACCGATTCGTTCACAGAGGCAACGACCCTCTCGCAAAATGGCTCTTGGGTGGAGGAGCGCATTCAGGTAGGTTTGCTGTCGACACCGACCCCGCAATCATACGAAGAACTTGTGGGACATTCATCGCATGAAGAGGCCGCTGAAGTGACGCTGCCCGCATTGAGAGCTGGGGAAGTGGTGACAATGGGGCCGTTGAGTGAAGCGCTGCCCTCATCTTCCACTGAAGTGGTCACCCTCTCGCTGGCGGAGATGGATATAGATGCCCTCATAGACACGGGCGTCCCGGTGTCGTCAGCCAGCGCCCCCTCTGGCGACGGTGAGGCAGGGCCTGATTCATCCGATTTCCCCCTCGCTCCAGACACAGACTACCAGTCAGACTCGGATGACCTTTTCCTCCCGGTGAGTGTGGTTCCTCGGGGGAACTCTGCTCGCATGTTGTGCTGCAGAGGCTGGAGGTTGAACGTACCTAAAGCGGGAATTATATGCGTGAATGATGGGATGTATAATTAAATAGATGAAAGCAGTTCTGCTCTATTACTTATTTAACCATAATTATATATTAAAGGCATTTAATGTCTCAACATTAAAGGGATGTTCTGGGTTCAGGATGATGTTGATTTGCACAGAAATTAATTTTGACTCATCCATCAGTTTGATAAAACAAGCAAAAATGGAGTTTACGGTAATGTTCTTACAGTTTACATGGATAGTTCATTACAGAAGATTTTATGATCATTTACTCACCCTCATGTCATCCCAAACCTGTTTGACTTTTGTTCTCTGTTGAACATGGAAAAATATATATTCTTAGAAATGTCTCTGTGTTTTTTTGTCCATACGATGAAAGTCAGTGGGGTCCTAACATGTTGTTTTTTGACCCCTTTGACTTTCATTGTATGGAGAAAAAGATTTTTTATGTTTCACAGAAGAAAGTAAGTCACACAGAACGACATCAGGGTGAGTAAATGATGACAGAATCATTTTTGTTTTGCTATCCTTTCAAATTTTATTGAGTGCAACGGTGGGCTTTCAGAAGTAAAAAAAAATCTTGTTCATTTTCTCCATACGGGAATTGATTTTTAAACGAAAACATGAAAACCTTTGAAGACAGATCAACTGTGAGCTGCAAGGTTGTTAATCAGTGGCATATGCTTTGTTGAAGCCATCAGGCCATATGATTTCAGCTTAATCCAATTAACAGTGGATTGAATTTCTGGTAAAAAACAAAAATAATAATTACATTACCATGATTCTGCAGAGAAATCTCAAATTGTGTCGTAAGTGCCAGCCCAATCCCATGAAGCACTGCAAATTATGTTATCTAGCCAGTTTCCCTATGCTATCAAACTACTTAAATATTTGTATGCACATTATTTTTAAACATATTTAAATAAATGGTTTTAAATGTAACCATAGTTTTTATTCTGATTATATCGTTCACAATGCTTCATGGTATTGTAGTTCTTTTCCCCATTTAACGATGTTAAGTACAATGTTTTGTACCTTTTTGTCCAATTTTCTAATACCTTTTTGTGTCAAATAAATTTTTGTAATGTGATTCACCTTGTAGCTGGTTGTTGGTTCATGGCTTTTCATTCTTTAGCAGCAACAAAAATCCCTTTGGCAAAAAAAGAATGAATATTTAAATGAACCATGAGTGAACCCAGAACATTTATTTAATCGTTTCATTTGAGTCTGGTGGCTGTTTACCATTTGTCTTTATTTTTCCTTTTAATTTTTTGTCTAATCTGTGTCTAACACACTCACTTTTGTTGTTCTGTCAGCCTGGTTTGCTAAATATAACAGAAGCTAATATATATTCCATGTCTGCTCCTTTAAAGGCAGTGGTGTGTGTGTGTGTAATGAAGTGTATTGTCCATCTGTGTGTGATCAGGATGAAGAGAGTTTACTGATCAGCAGAGGTTCTCACGCCTGTCCGTGTGTGGAGAGCATCCAGGGAAGCACTCTTCTACCTGTCAATGTTGCGAGGAAGATCACTCTGGTGGGGCGCAACTTACACCTCTATCAGGTGATGCAACGTCTTGAGGCTTGTTGGAGCTTGATAGTCTAGCACGGTTCGACTGTGACTATGACTATGATCATAATGTCTGGTTATGCTCACTTGGCAGCATTTATTTGAAATATAAATATTTTGTCTGTGTATTTTAAAGGATAAAGATCTTGAATACCAGTGTGTGTTGGTGATTGAGGGCCGGTCTGTGGTGGTGGACGCTTATGTGGAAGTGGACGACACTCAGCCATCTCTGTTCTTCATTACCTGCCAGCTACACCAGGTCCGCGAGCACAACCTAAATGTGACTTTAAAGTGGCCATCAATAACTGCTAAGAAAATTCAAGATATCAATATGCTAAATCATGTTAGAAACATGGTAAAACATGTCAGCAGTGTGTTAAAACATGCTAGCAGTGTGCTAAAACATGCTAGCAACATGTTAAAACACACTAGCGACATGCTAATCATGCTTGCAAAATGCTAAAACATGGTAACATGTTAGATCAGGCTAGCAATGTGTTAAATAATGCTAGTAGCAATAGCAATAACTGCTAGCAATAACAGTTACATGCCTGTGTAAAGCTTTGTTATGGTATTTAAAATGATTGTGATTGTTTCTTGGTTTCAAAGTACTCCTACTCTGCTGTCATGGAGGAATACAGCAGCATGATCTCAGTCAGGAGGAGGGACTCCTTCCAGATGGATTACCCAGCGGATCTGCATGGTACATTATCCATTGTTTGTGTAGACCGGCTCTTAGCTATTTTGAATGTGCTATTTCTGTTTGGCCATGTACACACTGTTAAGTTTCAGGAGTGACAAATGCATTTAAATACAGAAGTGAGTCCCCTCAATTATTGTTGTGTGTATAGAACCCGGCTATCTCCCGAAACTATTAGTAACCATAGCAGTGTCCTGGCATGTCATGTGTTTGGTATCCGCTAGAGCTGTGGAATATAATCGTTTTATAATCGGGGGTGCTGAGGGCACGCAAGGTCTCTCGCTCTCTCCCTCTCTGCCGTGCGCGCGCTACACAGTTTGGAGCACATACAGTAGGCTATGTTCTGTCTCGCATGTGCGGCTCTAGATTCCAGGAGATTTGAACTAATTTACGGGCACCAGAGAGCCGCTATCAATATGCAGGATTTTTATAGGTTAATTTTTTTTAAACAATTCAGCGCAACTCCAAAAAGGAGGAGAAATGAGTGTCCGACTTGAGGCTGCGCCGGACAGGGGGCTTAAAATCCGAACTGTCCGGCCAAATTCCGGACGTATGGCCACCCTACTAGCAAAGCTTGACAACTATCCTACGACAACATGTTAAAACATGTTAGCCACGTCCTAAAACATGCTAGAAACATGTTAATTCATGCTAGCAATGTGCTAATCATGCTAGCAACATGTTAAAACAAGTTAGCAATGTGCTTATTCAAATTAGCAGTGTTAAATCATGCTAGCAACCTGTTAATTCTTAATAGCATGATAAAACATGCTAGCAGTGTGTTAAAACATGTTAGCAGTGTGCTAAATCATGCTAGCAACATGCTAATTATGTTAGGAAAATGCTAAAACATATTAACATGCTAGCAACGTGTTAAATCATGTTAGAAACATGCTAATTTATGTTAGCAATATCCTTTTAAGTTATTTAAAATTTCAGATAAGGCTTTGCCAAGCTAACATCAAATTTAGTTCTCAAATTGTACACTAGTTTTTCATTAATACACTAAAGACTAAAGAATTTTTTCATTTGATTAAATTTCTGTAATATTTCTTAATTGGGTGCTTCTTTTAAATAGACGTAAAATGAAAACCAAAATTTAAAGCACTGTTAATTTAATTTGTTTGTTTCTTATATTTCGACACTGAAAAATTCTTCTCTAAGTTACTGAAGTGTGTATGTGCAGAAAAGGATAAAGCACTGAAAGGTAAATGGACAGCTGAATTTACTGCAGTGTGTACGTGGCCGTTGTTTCACGTGTGTTTTTGTCTTTGCAGTACGGCTGTATAACTGCTCAGTGGGCCGCTCTGACTGCAGTCGCTGTCACACGGCTGATCATGAGTACGGGTGTGTGTGGTGCGAGGGCTCTCGCTCCAGCTGCGTCTTCAAGAGCTCCTGCGCCGGCCACGTCCAGCAGACCTGCCCTGCACCTCACATACACACGGTGAGGGACACGCGGCTTTCCTTGTGCTCGCTGTGAGCCCTTCACAGTGTGCTTAGTCAGTTAAAGTGATAGTTCACCCAAAAATGAAAAGTCTGTCCCCATTTACTCACTCATTCTGTATTTTTTCCCTCCATATCATACAAAAAAGATCTTCTACTCTTTCATTTTTGTGTGAACTGTCCCTTTAAGAAATTGAAACAAAACTGGCAGGCTAAACGGCATTGTAAGATTTTTCATCTGAAATATACATGATCATCCTTGAAGGAGTGACCCTTGTCCTTTAAATGAAGATGTGGTACTGTTTCTCACCCTGTGGGGCAGGCCTTTCCGTGCTGACCTGTGTGTTTGTACAGTAATTGTTTTGTCTTCTGGATTTATAAATCGGGGCATATCAGATCACAATGAGGTCGCATTTGTAGGCCACATACGTCATTGAGGCTGCTTCATTTCAGTAAACTGACCACTACATTCCAAAGTCATTAAGAAAATACAAGTGATGCTTCACTAAGAATAACGGTCAATTTAATAATGGTTACTGTTATGAAATAAGACATCCTTTATGAAGTATGCGACCTCTGGAAGATGTTAAGTAATTGTATTGGAAACAACAATCTACGCACCCGGTGTTATAGATTGCAAATCAAAACTGGACCAATCAGTGGCGAGTAAAGTGACATAAGCCACTCCCCCTGTTTATCGCTCGGATTTAAAGCAGTTTATAATGAAAAACATTTAGAGACAAAATGATCCATCTTTTGCTGGTAATTATTTATTATATTTATAATATAGGAATTATATTTCTGTATCATTCATGTAACATTCATATAATTATATTAATTGACAATTAGTATTAAACTTTGAATTTAGATTAATATAAATATAAATACAAGTTTTAACATATAAAGCTTTAAAACAGATTAAGCTTACATGTATACTTTTTAGCTCTTAGTGAACCTATATAAATTATTATTTACATTCGGTTGATACACATGCATTGTTATAGTCAGATATTTGTATTCGGCTGAGCTGCTAGCAGCAGGGTTTATTGTTGTCTTGTGAATGAATTTAAATATTTTTTTCATAACGATCTCATCTTTAACAGAGAAGTGAATTGATTTCTGAAGGATCATGTGACTTAAGACTGGAGTAACGATGCTGAAAATTCAGCTTTTGCATCACAGCTATAAATTACATTTTAAAGTATATTCAAATAGAAAACACTTATTAAAAGTCTTATAATATTTCACAATATTACTGTTTTTACTGTATTTCTGATCTAATAAATGCACCCTTTCAGAACATAAGAGACGTCTTTCAAAAACGAAGTCTCGATTCCCTCATGCAATGCAAATTTATGGGATTTTATTTTCACCTGTTATATCATTGGGTAGATTACTGATTTACATAACTCATTTGTGTTTTATCTCAGATTGAGCCCCTTTCTGGTCCAGTGGAGGGCGGCACAGTGTTGACGGTGTCTGGCTCTAATCTGGGTCAGAGAGCTGAAGACATCCAGCAGTCTGTGACTGTAGCAGGTGTCCCCTGCACCGTCATCCCGGACAGATACGAGGTGTCCTCCAGGTAAATCCAACAGCGGTGTATCATACCACATGATCTGAGGGTTTCTGATCTTAAAGTGAGGGCTTGCTGTATATTACTAGCCTTCGTTAATGACATTGTATTAACGGCTTCAGGCGATTGAGTTCCACAGTGTGATGAAGAGTATTGATCCACTGCACTGATTAATGGGAGGTCTCTTTTGTGCCTGTTAGCATTGTTTGTGAGACCACAGCGAGCGCAGGGGAACTGAGCGGGCATGTCTCGGTGCAGGTTAAAGGCGGAGGAATCGGGCAGTCTGCCCAGCGCTTCCGTTACCAGGTAACCATTAATCCATCACGCCACTAAAGGGAAAACAGTGGTTTAGCAAGACTGAATTATGTGCAAGGAATTCATGCAGTGTTTATTAAAGTCAGGGAGATATTTGACTGTTTTTAAAACACTGCAAAAATTGATTTTCTTAAATGGTGCTTCTGTCTTGTCCTCC
This sequence comes from Siphateles boraxobius, assembly GCF_051911475.1. Taxonomy (NCBI): domain Eukaryota; kingdom Metazoa; phylum Chordata; class Actinopteri; order Cypriniformes; family Leuciscidae; genus Siphateles; species Siphateles boraxobius. The sequence goes on from NW_027509195.1 coordinate 3,800,986, forward strand.
TTAAAACCTTAGAAAGGTTAAAAAAAGAGAGAATATGTTCATGTTTATTTTTTCAGTGGTGAATTAAAGGAGGAAATATAATTAGATTTACGCTTCAAACAAGGAGGGAAAAAACAAAAGAGACAAATTTTCTCGTAAACAATTCTTATACAATTCTACAGTTTTTTTTATTTGACAAAATTGCAAAAGGTATTAAGACTTTAAAGGGTTAGTTCACCCAAAAATGAAAATTCTGTCAGTATTTACTCACCCTCATGTTGTTCCAACTCCGTAAGACCTTCGTTCATCTTCGGAACACGAATTAAGATATTTTTGATTAAATCTGAGAGCTGGATCACTCCTCCATACTAGTCCATAGGCTTCTTGAGGGATTGAACTTGCCGGCCTCGAAAAGTTATTAAATACATCGTTAAAAAATAGTCCAAGTGACTACAGTGGCTCAATCTTAAGTTTATCAAGCGACGAGAATACTTTTTGTGCGCAAAAAAAAAAAAATTAACGACTTTATTTCAACTATTCATTTCATTCTCTGTGGGCCTCGAGTCAGTTAACTTAGTGTGATCGCGTAGAGCTACTGTGTTATACGTCACACGCATCGCACACATGACCAGCGTAGGCCAATAGAGAGCCAACGTGTGACGCACAAAAAGTATTCTTGTCGCTTGATAAACTTAAGATTGAGCCACTGTAGTCACTTGGACTATTTTAACGATGTCTTTAATGAATTTTCGGGCCTGGCAAATTTCAATCCCTGAAGAAGCCTATGGACTAGTATGGAGGAGTGATCCAGCTCTCAGATTTAATCAAAAATATCTTAATTCGTGTTCCGAAGATGAACGAAGGTCTTACGGGGTTGGAACAACATGAGGGTGAGTAAATACTGATAGAATTTTCATTTTTGGGTGAACTATCCCTTTAATGTTTATTTTCAATTTAAGGAAAAAATGAAAGGAAAGGGATAATTATTATTAATTATTATAATTATTAAATATATTAAAAATATATTTACAAATCTTATACAAATTCAATAGAGCTGCACGATTAATCATTAAAAGATCGGGATCTCGATTCAAACACCCACGCAATCTTATTCCGAAACAGCGATTCGTCTCTGACTATTAAACCTTTGACAAGAACGATCACAGCGAACATTCAGATCTGTGTTGGCGCTGCTGCTGATCCAGAGAGAGTAGTTGTCATGTAGGTATGAAACGGCTTTACAAACAGTCTTTTCAACCTCACAGTGTCATTATTTCTGTGTTACAGCAATTCAAATTATCACAGAAGTACTGGGATAAAAGTTTATAGTTCGGATATTAACACTGATGTCTATGGGAGTGATCAAAATAGAGTAAATCTCCTTTTGAAAGTATCATTACATTGATGCACCAGTAGGTGGCAACAAGGAACTGTTAAAATTGTTTATTGAATCGTTTATTTAAGAGATTTCATCCAATAATGAAACGTGTTCATGAATCGTTGAATCATTCATTAAAACCAACTTTAAAAAAAATGTTTATTCAAATTAATTAAATATTTTTTTAATAAACTGCAGCAATTAACATTTTGTCTGAACCTCTAATTGACATGTTATTTTGTTTAGATTCATTCAGAATCGTGGGGAAATAGTGATCTCTATTTTTTCTTAAAAATTGTGATTCTCAATTTAGCCAGAATTGTGCTATACTTAATATATCGTATATGTGTTATTCAGGTACTTTAATAGGATGGGATCCTTGTTACTGCACCACATATCTAAGGCAGTGTTTTATGACGCATGTTCTGTTTTCCTAAACTCAAGGACCCAGTGTTATTGGGAGTGTATCCTCTGAAAGGCCCAATGTCAGGCGGCACATCACTCACGATCACGGGACAGAACCTTCTGACGGGCCGTGCCAGTGAGATCAGCATCCTGATTGGTGGAGTCCCGTGTCACATGTAAGTGACTGTATAGAGCATCGTCCTCTACAGCAGTCCAATCAGACAGAAGTCATCAGTAAATCTCATTATGATATCATCTTGACCACACACACACACTATCTGATATCATCACAACTGATATCATGTCAGCTGATAATGTCTTTATATAATTAATCATCCTTCTGTTAAAGATGTTGCTTAATGTGGTTTGGTGGTAGATCCAAAACAATGATTTATGTCCTAAATATATAAATTCTTATATATAAATGCTCCCTACATTTCACATGAGTGTTTTTTGGGTTTTTTGTGTGATTTATTCCTGTTTAAACTTGGTAACAGTACATTAGATTGATCAGAGTTTAATGCAGTCTGTGTCTTAACAGTTCTCCCGAGCAATACAACAACGAACATTTTGAATGTGTGACTGGAGGGAGTAACAGAACCGGAGAGAGTGGCGTTACAGTGCGGTTTGGGAGAGCTCAGCGCCATCTACAGGAAAAGATGTATCATTACACTCCAGACCCCAATGTGACCTATGCTGCTCCCTCCAAAAGCTTCCTCAGGTAAGGAACATAATATTTACATTTATATATATATATATATATGCGTGTGTGTGTGTGTATGTGTGTGTGTCTTTTTTTCAATTTGCAAAAGTTATTAACACTTGTTTTTGAGAATATATATTGTCTATTTTCCATTAATGAATTAAGGAATAAAACGTACTTTAATTTAGTATAAAAAAGTAATTTTGTCAATGGAGAAAAAATATTTTCTCTGAAAACAATTTTACAATGCAATAAAGTAAATTTATCTTGTTTTAAGGATTTAACTTCTTTTTTTTTTACATCCATTTTCCAAACTGCTTGTCCCACACTCTTAAAAATAAAGGTTCCAAAAGGGTGTTTTCACAGCAATGACATAGAAGAACCATTTTTAATTCCTCAAAGTACTTTTCAGTGAACAGTTCTCAAAAGAACCATGTTTTTTTTTAGTGTGAAGAGCATAATAATATACCAAAGAACCCTTTTTCCACTATAAATAACCTTTTGTGCAATTAAAAGGTTCCATGGATGTTAAAGGTTCTTCATAGAATCATAAATGCTAATAAATGAGAGCTAGAGCCTATTTTATTTCATTTAAATAAAAACCTCTCAAAAGATTCCCATATAAGGAATGATATATTTACAGCTCTAAAGTACTTGTGCTTTTTTCATGTTGAATTTTTAGGAATATATATATATAAAAAAAATGTTTTGTATTGTTTATTTTATGTTTATAAAGTTATAAAATTAATTAAGACTTGGCAAGTCTAATTATGTCATTTATGTAAATGTATGCTGTCATGTGATCATTTATTTATTTATCTGTCAAATGGCAGAACATTTCTATAAATTGTCTTTTTGGACTGGGGTGTTCTCAACATTAAAGTTATCATTTTTATTTCAAAAGCTCTTTATTGTAATTTACAGAAAGGATGCAGGTAGATATTATGGTTATTTTAGACATGCACATCAATTAACAAATTAATGTAATTTTTTCCCATCAGTGATTTGGAAATAGAAAAATGTGTTGCTATTATTATTAGTCAGCATACATAATACCCAAGTCATTAATCATCTGTGTTTGTGTAAGCGGGGGCCGTATCATTCGAGTGTCTGGCCAGCATCTGGACGTGGTACAGGAGCCACGTATCCTCGTGACCCTGACCCCTCTGGAGAAGAAGAAGAAGAGGAGGAGGAGGAGGAGTGCGGATCCTCTCAGAAGGGAGCGTCGAATCGTCCCAGAGCCGAACTGTCCTGAAGATAGTCTCTGTGTCGTCAAACAGGTAGAGTTCACACAAGTGAGTCTGCGCTTGTGCCTTCTATCAACAAACTGACCAGCATTCCCAAGTCAGTTATTAAAATCCAGTCTTGCTTCTTCATGTCCTGTTCTGATCAGGTGGAGGAGCGGTGCACAGTGAACAGCTCGACTCTGATCCTGTGTCTCACCCCCGAGGTGGGACCCGAGGCCCTGCACGCTTCCGTCAGTGTGCGTTTCCTCCTGGATAACCTCCACTTTGATTTTGAGACGGTCAGCAGCAGCCCCTTCAGTTATGAGCCGAATCCGGTCCTTCACACCCTAAATCAAAACGACCCCAGCAAGCCCTTCCGCCACAAACCCGGCAGCATCATCTCTGTGGAGGTCAGTGTCTTCTCATCTGTGTGTGAATGCATAGCAGTGTTATTTCGTTTTTTGTACATACTTGAATGGTTCTATGGCGAGCGCTTTGTCTGAATTTGGATTCTAGGGGGAGAATCTGGACCTGGCTATGTCTAAGGAGGAGGTGGCCGCTCTGATTGGTGATGGAGAATGTGCTGTGAAGACTTTAACCAGAAACCACCTGTACTGTGAGCCCCCGACACAGCAGCCGACAGTGGCAGCGTCCAAGAAACGAGAGGCCGCCGAAACGCTTCCGGAGTTCACCGTACGCCAGCTCACATCTGAACCGGTTAGGGGTTTGTGGTGTTTTCCCAGTGATACAGTATAAGAATCTGTTTTTGTGTGCGTTTGTGTAGGTGAGGATGGGGAATCTGAACTTTTCTCTGGGACGGGTGCAGTATGATTCTCAGGGCCCCGCTGCCTTCCCTCTAGAGGCCCAGGTGGGAGTCGGGGTGGGAGCTTCCATCGTGGCTCTCATTGTGCTGGTCATCGTGCTCATATACAGGTATCATGCACCACTTACTAATGGAAGGATACGTTCAGACTGTCAGTCCAAATCCGATTTTTGTGCATATCCGATTGAAATCTTGATCAGAATGAGTTAATGTGGACATCAAAAAATCACATGAAATTAGTTTTTACAAATCCGTTTCAAGCTACATCCATACAGTATGTGGTTTGAAGTCCTATTCAAATCACATTTCTGGAAATCCGTCTCGATCGGATACACAAATAATCGGATATGGACTGATAGTGTGAACGTAGCCTTAGACGTATAGTAGTTGAAAATTGAATAAAAGGGTGACTGTCAAATGTTTTAAAATAAGTCTTAAAGATTTTGTAAGCATATTGTGTAGTTGTGCTTGGAGTCATTTTTTTATTTATTTGTGATAATTCAATGAAATTGTGCAGATATCATTTTTGGCCAGGCTGTCATACAAAGATAATATTTAATTTGGTTCTCTCATTTTTGCACGTGTTCATAATTTATTTGTATGACAGCCTGGCCAAAAATTATTTGAGAGTTTTGTTTTTCTATGCTTTTCTTTATTTATTTTTGCATGGTAAAATAAAATCTGTAGCTGTAGTTTGCCTTTTTTGCCAAAATATTTTGTCAGATAAATACCTCAACCAAGTTTGTTTTGTTCTTCCATCATTTTTAAAATAAAATATTTTCCTCATATTTTGATGGTTTTATTCAACTTGTAGGGTCATTAAAAACAAATATCCACTCCAGACATCACTTTTGGCCTATACCGTACAGTGGGGTCAAAAAGTGAAAGCTAGCAATATATTATTTTATATTATATTATATTATATTATATGAAAACCTACCTATATAAAATACCTACCTAGATTTCTATCTTTACAATAAATAATAATAATGTGCGTGCGTGCGTGCGTGCGTGCGTGCGTGCGTGCGTGCTTGTGTGTGTGTGTGTGTTTAACAGGAGGAAAAGCAAGCAAGCATTAAGAGACTATAAAAAAGTCCAGATCCAACTGGAGAATTTGGAGACGAGTGTCCGAGACCGCTGTAAAAAGGAATTCACAGGTCAGACGCTCCCACACAAACATCAGACTTTGCCTGCATGCTTGAAATCCCTTATAATCATAAACTGTATGTATGTGTGTGTGTTATGTGCAGATCTGATGACTGAGATGATGGATGTGTCCAGTGATCTCATGGGCTCTGGGATTCCATTCCTGGATTATCGTAAATACTCAGAGAGGATTTTCTTCCCGGGTCACCGCGATTCTCCACTGAGGCGGGATCTTGACGTACCCGCCTGTCGCCGGGCCACGGTGGAGCTGGGCCTGGTTCAGCTCTCTAACCTGCTCAACAGCAAACTGTTCCTCACCAAGGTAGGCTTTCCTTAAACCTGCGAGATGGAGGATTATTCAAACAACCACAAACTAGATTATATAGACCATTAAGGTTGGGTGTGTCCTCATCTCATTTCCCCACAGTTCATTCACACTCTGGAAGCCCAGCGAACCTTCTCTCCGAGGGACAGGGCGTATGTGGCCTCCCTCCTCACGGTGGCGCTGCACGGCAAGCTGGAGTATTTCACAGACATCCTAAAAACTCTGCTTAGTCACCTGGTGGAGCAGTACACCACTAAGAACCCCAAACTCATGCTGCGCAGGTCAGTAGTGATGAGGACATTATCATTAAGTCCCTATTGTGATCACAGAATGTTAAATCACATGATCAGGATTTAGATCTTTTAACTTGATTATGGTTGTAGGACTGAGTCTGTGGTGGAGAAGCTGTTGACAAACTGGATGTCCATTTGCCTTTACACCTTCCTCAGGGTGAGTGATGCTTGATTTGCTTTGGGTTTGCTGGAAGAGAGAACATAAAATAGAGGAAATCATGCCAATGATTGTAATTGAATAGCAAGCAAGCGTGCCATCGGCACGATGGCCTCGTGGGCAGTGCGCCGCCATATAGCGGCATTGCACTTCGGGTGACCCCGAGTTCAGGTCCCACTCTCTCTCCCACTTCGCTTCCTGTCTACTTACTGTACCTATCATAATAAAGTCAAAATGACAAATATAAACTTTAAAAAAATTATATATTTTTTTTAACTAGTGCATGGATAAAGTAACTTGGATTGAAGAATAATAAAATGAATTAACAATGTAAATGTTTTTTTCAAATGTTGTTACAGACTAAGTAGTTTTGAACAGAAAGTGATCTTTAATCCTATAAAGCCTACTGTATCATATTTGATACGCAAAATTTTCATTTCTGTTGTATCGGATTTATAGTTTCTACTGTTTCAGCAATTTAAAGGCCTATTTCTATAATTCTAAAAACATCCACCTTTTTGTTGTGAAATCTTTGCTGATTTCCATAAAGTAAATGTAGAAATAGATTTTATGTTGTTTGTATTATTTCAAGATGAATATTTAGTGCACTGAAGCAACTTAGATTTACTTATTATCCATACATAATTTTTAAGAAACATCATGTTAAAATGTGAGTATCAAATATGATACATCAGGCTTTTGAGGAAGCTTTATTTTACAGAGCTTGCTAACACTTTATTTTAAGGTGATGTAGCTACACGTTACTACATGTACTTACTATTGTAATAATAACAGTAAATAATGCATAATTACAAGGAACTAACCAAAACCAAACAAGTACCGTAACTAAATGTTGTTAATTAACATTAGTCAGTACTTATTTAACTACGTACAATGTAACTACGTCACCTTAAAATAAAGTGTAACCGAGAGCTTTGATTTATAAAACTAAGCATTTAAATATAATCTTATTAATGGGAGATATAGAATGACAACTGATATTTATATGCATATACTGCCATAAAGATTTACCCCCTTTTTTTTAAATATGAGCTCCATAGTCTCACTATTTCATACTAAATGTGCCATAAAAGCCTAATATGACATGCAAAAACACTTTTTTCAAACTTTTCTTTGTCTTAAGGTTCAATATGTAACACTTCCATTTTTAAAGAATGTGATTTTTCTGACTATTATTTCATATGTCAGGCTTTACAGGGTTAAGCAAGATAAAATAACAAAAAATTTATATTTCATGTTTCACATTCATTTAGTAAGAATCTACTATACTTTCTTTGTCCTGTGGCAGGATACAGCAGGGGAGGCGTTCTACATGCTGTTCAGAGCCATAAAGCACCAGGTGGATAAAGGCCCAGTGGACGCGGTTTCAGGCAAAGCCAAATACACACTCAACGACAACCGACTGCTGCGGGAAGATGTGGAGTACCGCACTCTGGTGAGACACACACGCTCTCTACACAGAGTTTGAAGCAGAAATCAACTTTATATGCTAGTCTCATGCATTATCTAGACTTTTACTCATGTATTATTCATGTTTTTGCTCAATGGTATACATTCACATATGACGTACAGAACCTTTTTCATGAGCAGTAAAACATATTTCCATGTTGTTCCATAGACTCTGAATGTCCTGGTGACCAACGGAGGTGCTGGTGAGTCTCAGACGGTCCCCACCAAAGTGCTGGATTGTGACACTATCACACAAGTTAAGGAGAAGATTGTGGAGCAGACATGTAAAGGCATGTCATACACCCAAAGACCCTCCGCAGACTCTGTGCATCTGGGTAAGCTGATAGAGTGTTTAAAAACCAAGCTAATAATTAAGAGAAATTACAATATTTATTACTTAAAATACTTAAATAAAAATGTTATTAAAATATTTATTTAATAATGAATATGTATTTCATATTTAAATAATATAATAAAATCCTAAAATTCCTGTATTCCTGTGTTTTATAGAGTGGAGGGCGGGAACGGCTGGTCATCTGATCCTGTCAGATCAGGACTTGACGTCAGTGGTTCAGGGGTCCTGGAAACGCCTCAACACTTTACAGCACTACAAGGTCTCTCAAGTTCTTCCTCAATCTAAAGACTTCAATTTGTGGAGTGAAATCTCACGTGCTGATTTTTTTTGTGAGCCCTTGTTGATTTGTAAGTGTTTCCTGCAGGTCCCAGATGGTGCCACAGTAACACTGGTGTCACGACAATCCAAGCAAATCCACCACGACAGCCAAGACTACATACCAGGGGAGAGTGAGTTTCCTTGTTTTTCAGCACAACGTGGAGTTAAGTTTTTTTTCACGACTTCTGAGCAACAACACAATTTACCACAAGTTTCGTAGAGGATAGCAAATAACAAGCGAGCTTTGAAAAAAGAAAATGGGATAAGACGTTCCAAAGCCATGCCTTCACCAAAACACATGAACATGCTCACAGCCAGTGGTGAGTCTTGAGTTGGAGGTATGCAAATACATAGGTTGATAGGCAGGTAGGACATCCTATCATTACATTAGGACCGAATGCAATGATTGGATGAAAAGTTTTTGGTCCAGAGACTTC